>NC_044549.1:84272675-84575705 GCF_007565055.1 Rhinopithecus roxellana | reverse complement strand
GATTAGCAACATTTGTTGATAACATATGGTCTGAGGAGGCTTCCGCAAATAGGAGGCTTTAAATAGTAAACAGAGATGTGACTGTGATCAAGCAGATGCTCCCCAAACACACAGAACAAGTTTGTTTTACCCATAGATTTTTCTGAGCTCCATTCTCCCAAAACCACATTCCTCTCCCTCATTTTCTCCCCCAGATCAAAGTGTTCACTTTCAAAGTGGTGGCACTGTGGAACAGGTTTGGAGAAATAATGTGCTGTGACTTTAAAAGTCATCCCCATCCCCCCAAATATGAATTATCTGCTACTCATGTTTATTATTTGATATTAATAATGATGTAGTGTGACGAAATGAGTCAGCCAGCTCAAGTCGTTCAGGAAGCAGCATTTGGGCACCACGTGTCTGAAATGCTATAATACACAAGCCCCAATTTTCTAATAAACTAACAGTGCTAGAAAGCGCTCCATGAAGAATTTAGAGCAGCAAATTTGATCCCCATGGAGTGAGCTGTCCTTGTAAATGCATGTTTATAGTTTGTCTTTGTGGATATGCCCAGATGAGCATACTGCTAATCTGCTAATGAAAATATAAGTATTTCCATTAGGCCAAGTCAGCAATTTAACTGTTTGTAACAGAGATCAGCAAACTTTTTCTATAAAGGACCAGAAAGTAAAACTTTTCAGTTTGTTGGCCATATGGTCTCTGTCGTAACTACTCAATTCTGCCATTGCTGCACAAAAGAAGCCATAGATAAAACATAAATGAGTAAACTAGCTATGTTCTAATAAAACTTTATTGATGGGCATCAAAATTTGAATGTCATATAGTATTCATGTGTTGCAAATATTCCTTTGATTATTTTCAGCCATTTGAAAATATAAAGCCATTATTAGCTTATGAGCCATACATAAGCAGGCCCATACCCATGGGCATAGTTTAACAACCCCTGGTCTATAATCCTAAAATGAAGACTTACATTTTTTTAGTGCTTTCTATGTGCCACATAGTGAAGTAAACACCGCATATGCAATAGCTTATGTCCTACATATCCTTCCATTAAGGACTCCATCTTCTGGGTCAGTTCTATTTTTTTAAGACACAGGGTATCACTATGTTGCCCAGGCCGGCCTCATACTCCTGGGCTCAAGCAATCCTCCCACCTCAACCTCCTGAGTAGCTGGGACTAGAGGTGCAGACCACCATTCCCATCTGGCTATATTTATAATAAAACTAAATATTATCCCCAATTTATAGATGTGAAAGCGGAGACATTCTCACACCTTATAAGTGTTATTTCTGCATGTGGCATCTCCCCCAAAAGAATGTAATATCCATGAGGGCAGAACTTACATCTCACTCACCTTTGGATCCATAGCAGTGCATATCATAGTGATTTCCACACAGTAGACATTCAGGAAGTGTTTCCTAAATGAAGCACTATTTGGAGATACAATCCCTAAGCAGTGAAAGTTAGAGCCTCATCTGATGCCAATAGGGCACTTTTAGGTTAGTCAGTTATGCTGTTCATCTATTTATTTGCCACCCTCTTATAGGAAGTATTTGGTTTGGAATAGACACACATGTCCCAATACACATTTCTTCATATTTGGAGGTGCCACTATGGGTGATGGCATTTCTACAATCTCTGCTTATGTGCTTGTGGCTGAAAAGACCAAAAGTAATAATAGCAGCTTATTATGTAACTTGGTGGCACTTTCCATCACTATACCGTTGGCAGCCACATTGCTGCCAGCCCTTGGAGGGCCATTCCTCAGCCTTCATGGATTGACGCCTTGCTCCCTAGAGAGCTGTCGTATGCTGAGTGTCCTCTGCATGCTGCCAGCTGCTGTGTGCACTTCAGAGAGTTTGTTAGCTAAAAAAATAAAAAATAAATAAAAATTTTTTTAAAAACTCCTCAAAGAGATAAAGCCCTCAGTTCCTCAGTTGAAAGGGGCAGTCACACCTTTGGTTATTTCACATGTCTCATCCCTCTACAATCCCCTGAATTTAGTGACATGGTTATTCTGAATTTGTCACTTTCCTAGTTACTAAGCAAATATTTATTGTGTTCCAGGCCCTGTGTTGGGTGCTATATATATATACACATATACGTGTATATATACATATACGTATATGTGTATATATACACACATATATACATATACACACACACGTCTATGTGTATATATGTATGTGTATATATACGTGTATATATATACATATATACACATACAAGAAACCACAGTAAAGCACTCTTGTTTAATGCATGGGCTTTGAGGTCAGAAACTATGAGTTTGAAGCCCAATTCTGTGATCACCTGAGATCCTGGCCCCGTTACTCAACTTCCCTAAACCCTGGTTTCTCTGTTTATAAAGTATGGGTAATAACAGAATATACTTCACAGAGCTGTCAGAAAGATTAATTGAGATAATTCATTAGAAGCACTAAGCCCAGGGCCTGGCAAATCGTAAGTACTCAATAATTGGTGGCTATTTTTAACGTTTATGTAAGCTAGTCATACAGTGAGAGTACAGTGGTAGAAAGGATGGGATCACAGAATAGGGACACCTAACCCGTTTTACATTATCTACTTTGTCTTCAGAGAGAAGTTAGTCAGTTAACCTTTCCAACTTCAGCTTGCAATAAATATTATCCACCTCTGGTCTTTTCAAATCAAAATGCAATTGTATTTCAGTTCTGGGACACTTTAAAGGGGTATTCATCTTAATAGCCATAATCAATTGCACAACAAGGGCAAATAAATGGGCAGAGAACAATGTAACAATGAGAAATAGATTCATTTTGGGGTGTGTGGCCCCACCAAAGGCCCAGGTTTTTGATGCTTCCTCCACTGGCTAATTTGTCTGTCTGGGATATAATGCTCTGTGAAGTATATTGAACACATGAAATAAATTCAAAGTAAAAAGGCAGCATGGCCCAAAGTCCCACCAGTCTTGAAACAGAACTTTCCATTTCAGTTACAGAGGTAACTGTTGTTGATTTAATCAAGACATAAAGCAGTGAATGACGGAATGAGCAAGGGAGGCAACATGGTGGCCTGATTAGGAGTTTGAATTCTGAGGTCTAACTGCCATTTACTGCTGGTGTGTGACCCTGAACATATTACCCAGCCTCTGTGTGACTCATTTATAACTCTGGAGGTGATAATTGTAGGCATTTCACAGGATGGCCAAGAGGCTTTCAAATGATCAAATGCATGTATGACTGTGTCACACTTTTGAGATAGGAATTTGTGTCTCGCACATAGTAATCTGAATAAATATTAGCTATTTCTATTACAAATATAGCCAGATCTCTCCGTGGCTAGAAAAGGACAAAGAATGAATATTTTTCATGACATTTTTTCCTACAGGGGAAAGGAATATAAAGAAGGGTGCAAATATTTAAACCTTCTTGATTCTCCTAAGAGTAGGAAGCATTGACAAAAAGAGGCCAGAATTTTCACAGAATCCAATGACTATGGCTAAGACCAAAAGTTTCATGTCAATAGCCAGTGTTAGCCAACACCCACTCCTTAGTCCAGGCTAGCCAGACTGGGGTGGCATTGGATCACAGCCAGCTTGATGGGCATGTGACCTGTACAGCTGCACAGCTCCTACACTCAGAAGGGGCCCCCATTTGATTTAATACTGTTTTGTTGCCATGGAAATTCTTAATAATTTTATCTTTGAGCTTGTGTTTGTGACATCCCATGGAACAATGGAGTGTGGATTTGAGCAGAGGAAATAATCAAGAAAATGAAAATGCTTTACATTTTAGTACCGTTAATGGCACTTTTTCTGTGTGTTTTGTTTTGGAGTTTGTTGTTTTTTTAACAAGGAGACCTGCATGTTTTATTTGCCCTGGGCCCTGAAAATTACACAGCCAGTCCTGATTAGATGAGAGAACTTCTCTTTTGGCCTGCTTCTCTGGACCAGGTTACCATTTTGAAATCTGATCGTTAAATAGTTAAACTAGGATTCATTAGTGACCTGACAGCTTGAGGTGAGCCAAGGATCATGGTGGGAAGCACAGCTGCAGGCCTGGTGGAAGGGAAAAGTAACTCAGTGTCTAATAGGATGGGGGTTGTCAGGGCAGCCTCCAGCGGCCTGAATTCCGTCCAGCTGATGGGTTCTCGGAAGCATTGACTGCCCCACAGTCGGACTCTTGTTACATGCCTTATGAGCTGCACATCTTTTGGTAGCAGCAGGGGTTCAGGCATCCTGGATTGGTACCCACTGAACATGCCAGGAAATACATCCACACTGAGGACAGTAGCATGGAAACACACAGTGGGGTATCTCCAGGACACTGGGCTCAAGTTCTCTTTGTGGCTTAGTGTTAAAGCCTCTCATTTCAGAACTCTTTTGGTTTCCAGCAGAAACCTTTCTCATCCCCATGACCAAGTATAATGAATGCCCAAAGAGGTGTCTTTTATGTTATTTTTATTTATTTTCTTTTAGAGACAGGGTCTCGCTCTGTCACCCAAGCTGGAGTACAGTGGTGTGATCATAGCTCACTGTAACCTCAAAGTCCTAGGCTCAAAGTGATCTTTAGGCCTCGGCCTCCCAAGTAGCTAGGACTTCAGGCATGCACCACCAGATGCAGCTAATTATTTTACTTTGTTTTTTGCAGAAAATATAAAAAGCCTGGGTCTTTCTATGTTGCCCAGGCTACTCTCAAATTCCTGGCCTCCAAAAGCACTAGGATTACAGGAGTAAGGCACCACACCCAGCCATGCAAAGAGATTAATAGTACAATTAATCATAAGTAAATTCATGGTCACATTTTTTGCCAGTGTTGCTAATCACTAATAATGCTTATTACTGATAATTTTTACAATAATAGCAGCAATAGCTTTAAAATGAGATTTTGGGTTCTGGCCCAACTTGGTCATAATTCCCTGGCATAAAATAGACAAGATCTTTGAGTGTCTCCTCAGTTTTCTCATCTATGAAATGGCAATGATAATAGCTATTTTACCATTCATCTGCATAGTAGAAAGGGCAATGTCAATCTTGCTTCCTTTACACAGGGTCAGTTACTTACTAAGTGCTTGATAAACATGTGTTGGATAGAAGCCACAAAGGATACAAAAGTATAGCAAGATAAGGGGACTGATTTCTAGTGTTCTATAGTACTACAGGGTGATTATAGTTAACAGTAATTTATAGCATACTTTCAAATAGCTAGAGAGGATTTTGAACGTTCCCAACACACACAAAAAATGATAAATATTTGAGGTGATGGATATGCTGATTACCCTGACTTGATTATTACACATTGTATACATGTAGCAAAATAGCACTCTGGGCCAGGTGTGGTGGCTCATGCCTGTAATCCTAGCACTTTGGGAGGCCAAGATGGGTGGATCACTTGAGGTCAGGAGTTCGCAACCAGCCTGGCTAACACGGTGAAATCCCGTCTCTACTAAAAATACAAAAAAATTAGCTGGGCATGGAGGCGGGTAATTTCAGCTGCTTGGGAGGCTGAGGCGGGAGAATCACTTGTACCCGGGAGGCAGAGGTTGCAGTGAGCCAAGATCACGCCACTGCACTACAACCTGGGCAACAGAGCGAGACTCTGTCTAAAAAAAAAAAAAAATTAGCACTCTGTACCCCATTGTATTAGGGTTCTGCAGAGGGACAAAACTAATAGGATATATGTGTGTGTGTGTGTGTGTGTGTGTGTGTGTGTGTGTGTGTGTGTGTATACATATATGTAAAAAGCGGAGTTTATTAAGTATTAACTTACACAATCACAAGGTCCCACAATAGGCTGTCTGCAAGCTGAGGAGGAAGGAGAGCCAGTCTGAGTCCCAAAACTGAAGAACTTGGAGTATGTCCGAGGGCAGGAAGCATCCAGCACGGGAGAAAGATGTAGGCTGGGAGGCTAGGCCAGTGTCTCCTTTTCACATTTTTCTACCTGCTTTATATTCTCTGGAAGGTGGTTAGATTGTGCCCACCAGATTAGGGTGGATCTACCTTCCCCAGCCCACTGACTCAAATGTTAATCTCTTTTGGCAACACCCTCACAGACACACCTAGGATTTATACTTTGTATCCTTCAATCCAATCAAGTTGACACTCAGTATTAACCATCATACCTATAAATATGTACAATTATTACATGTCACCTAATCATTAAATAAATAACTATAAAGTGATGAGCAATAATCACTATTACTAGAATACATCTCCTTACCTTGGGAAGGGAAAGTAGCCAAAATTTGTTGGGTTCCCAACCTGTTCCAAACTTGCAGCTGTTTCTTCTTTACAACTAGTCTGTGAAATTAGCTTATTTTATAGCTGAGGAAATTGACAGGGACATTAATTCCTCACCCCAAATTTCATGGTTTGCAAGTGACTAAGCCAGGATTTGAACTAAAGGTATCTGGTTCAAAACCCTTGCTGTTGTTAAGACAAAGATTTCCCTATCTTGGGGTCTTGCTGCAGTTGCTGACAACCACTTAGGAGTTTCTATCTGTACCTCAAACATTTTGCTGATGTGTTTGAAACCTGTCACTTTTTGTGTTATCTCATGGCCTCCTCCATGTCCTGTCTTTCTCTACTATGACTGTTGTGCTTTCTCAGTGGTTTTATGCACTGAGATCCCCATGGATCTGGTTTCCCTTCATCTCAATTTTTCTGGCCTTCTTTTGTCAACTCTCACTAGATTCCCTGGGTCTTTGAGTTAATAGCATTTATTTGATTGAAGGCAACACTGAGACTAGGATGCAGGTTTCCATAATTTACAAAACAAGAATACAAACAGGGTAAAATGTACAAGCCCGCTAGTAGTCAACAAATTATCCATGAAAACAACAATGATAAAATAGGCCAGAAGAAAAAGTGAATAATGACACTCAGAACAGGCAAGAAGGAAGCCCTGTGATTTGCACTTTCATTCCCAAATGGTGGCAGGATAGTCACTGCCTTTGTGGAAAGCATTTTGGGAATAGGCATCTCAAGCCTTGAAAGTGTGCATTGATGAGCACAGCTCCTGCAGCAGTGTAAGATCTCTAAATTTTTGTTGACGAAAGAAGAAATGATCTCCCAGCTAGGTCTGTATCCTGAGGAAACAGTCAGAGATGAAATCAAAAGTTAATATCTAACTCCTAGCTATTCAGGAGACTGAGGTGGAAGGATTGCTTGAGCCCAGGAGTTCAAAACTAGCTTGGACAACAGAGCCAGACCCCCATCTCAAAACACAAAACAAAACAAAATTAATGTTCAATTCTATTTCAATAATAGAAGAATGGCTAAACAAATTATGGTACATAGAGAAAATGTAATACAGAATCATTAAAAATTATAATGAGCATTTTAAAGTATAAAAGTTAGTCATTGTATAAAGTAAAATGAAAAACTTCTGTAAATGATAAGTATGCTGTTTTCTAGTTCTGTAAAAGACATTATATTTGGCGTCATTCATTTATTCAGCAAATATTTGTTAAGTTCCTTCTATATGTCCAGCACTGTGCTAAGTTCTGGGTATGAAACATAAAAACACAGTCGCTGTGCTCATGGAGTTTACAGAATATTAGGGGATTCTGCTATAAAATAATGACACAAATCAATAATTATAAATCCAGTGATTGCTAGGATGCAAAATTAAGTAGTATGCTAAAGAGAGGTTAATACCAGAACCCAGTTTAGGTTGGGAGATCAAGGGACAGTGGTTTTAAGCTGAGACCCAAAGAGGTAGCCCAGTGAATGGGTGGGGTGGGGAGAAACATTGCCAACAGAGGAACCATACATGTAACAAGCCTGAGATGGCAGAGTCAGGAGGCTTGTGAAATTGGAGCAGATGAGTGACAGTCCATAGGTAGGAACAGGAATGGAATAGGTGCCATGGACCTGGGGCTCAATGCAATCCAGTTAACACTTCTGGAAGATCACACTGCTTGCAGGCACAGAATGGAAAGAGATTAATTCTCTGTAAAAATAATAATGAGTGAATGAAGAGGCTGCATTTGTGGCTCATGTGAGCCACACCTGGTGCTCTACCCAGATTCTGGGTAAGCCAGGCTCCCATCTGGGGAATACTGAGACTCAGATATCCACAAACTATGAGCAGGGAATGGTATTCCCACATCCTCATCCTTCTCCCTTCAATCTCTCTTTGACCTTAACAGGGTGGCGCTCCATAATCTCCTTATTCAATTCATCTTTGAATGCCAGTGAAAATGGGGCTCCCCACCTCCCCACCACTACTGCTGAAGTCTCATTTGAAAGTCAGGTGTTGGCTTGAACCAACTGAAGCCCCATCCCAAAATCTACAACTGCAGTTTTCACGAATGTCAAAGGATGCAAGGAAATATTAGTGATTTCTCTGGAATCGTTTGTAGATACAGCAAATGCATGGGAACAAGTTCTCACCAACTTGAGTTTATGCTAATTTCAAGTCATTCCTTATAGTGCTCTGTGAAGACCATGGCAACTTTCTGAGCATCTGTCTTGCATTTGCCTAACAAGTTAATTAACACTTTTGTTACTCTGGCAGCTTTGAAGGGGAGGAGAGAAGGATGTGACAGCTAATGCTGCCTTGGGTTAACCCTGCATTCACCTGACCTGGAAACAGTGGAATAGTTTAGACTCATCAAGGCAGATATGTCTACAATGACCTCTTTGATTCTGTCTGCAGCTGGGGCACCCAGGGTGACTTCTCCACAACCCATGCACTGCCAGCTGTGAAGGTGAAGCTGTTCACAGAGAGCACAGGCGTCCTGGCCTTGGAGGACAAGGAGCTCGGGCGGGTAAGTGCTTCCCATCACAAGGGGGACTCCAGAGAGAGGATTTCCCCAGCTAGGTCTGCAGTGCACAGGTCACCAAGAGGCAGCATTGCCAAATACTGAGAGGCTCAGTTTTGAACTTTAAATCCTGGACTCCACTCTACATTAGCTGGGTGACCTTGAACAAGTTCCTCAACCACTCTGAGCCTCAGGTTGTCTTCTACAAAGCTGGGATAACAAGAGTGTGCCCTACAGGAGATAGAGCAGGAGTTCTCAATACTATCAGACCCAAACATCCTTTAGAGTTAAGATTTGTAAAGTCTTTTACTGTCTTAAAGTGGAATTCTTAGATGATGTAACTGCCTACCCACCTGACAATGTTAAAGTCAACACAATGACATAAGAGAGAAACAAAAGGAAGTAAATTAATAGTAAAAAACTTCAAAATGTAAATACTCAAAGATCTAATAGAGGAGTGCTCTGCTTGTTCCCGTGTGAATAGTCACTGTGAGGGTGACAGCTACAAAACCCACTGTGAGGTGTGAAGATGTGCTGTACTGGTGACTCCTAAGCCTGAGCATCAGTAAACTGATTTACTGAAATGTTAAGCAATACTTAGTAAAGTGTCCTTGATTTCCTTAGAAGTGTGCCAAGAAGACTTTGATCTGAAATGTAAGACAAGAGTTAGGATCTCCATGTAGTTCATTATAAACAGATTTTTTCACCTCCACTAATATCCCATGGGAATATTCAAAAGTCAGATGGGATGCAGGAAGATGCCTCACTAGGAAGTGTCATCTCATTCCTTGCAGGATGTTTAGCATCCCTGGACCCACCCACTCACTGCCAACAGGGACTGGCACCAATTGTTTTGTCAATCAAAACGTCATTAAAATTTCTGAGACACCACTGAGAGGTGGTACCAACCCCCTTGAGAACCACTGAGATAATAGTGAAATTTCTGTTTGCATCTGAACCATTGACTCTGCCCCAAGAAGCCAGTAATATTTTCACAAGTTGATTTTGCCAATAACCTACCCCACCTGCTTATGGTAAAATCCAAACTCGTTTAATTTGGCTTCTGCTCACCAATTCACCCCCATGTGCTGCCACATTCCTCCCTGCCTACTATACCCCAGCATCATTGGCCAAATTTCAATCCCTCATATAAACCAAATTCTCTCCCTCCTCAGGGGACTTCCTCTCTATCTGTTGTCATCTCTCCACCTCCCAACCCTTCAAAAAGCATAAATGCCTTCTCTGCATAAATGCCACCTCCTTGGAGAGTCCTTTCCTGACAGCTCAGTCTTCTTCATTTGCTATCTCAGCTCCTTGTTCACATACACTACTGAAGTGATCACCAATGAGAGAAAGAAACAGAATTGACAGACATTCAGGCTTCTGTCTGCCCCACTGGACTGTAAAACCTCCATGAAGATAGAAACCTAAGCTATTTTGTTCACTACCTTATACCCAGAGCCCAACACATAGACTTTCAATAAATTTTATTTCGGCTGGGCGCAGTGGCTCACGCCTGTAATCCCAGCACTTTGGGAGGCCGAGGTGGGCGGATCACCTGAGGTCAGGCGTTCGAGACCAGCCAGGCCCATATGGCGAAACCCCATCTCTACTAAAAACACCAAAAAAATTAGCCGGGCATGGTGGCAGGCACCTGTTATCCTAGCTACTCAGGCGACTGAGGCAGAAGAATCACTTGAACCCCGGAGGCAGAGGTTGCAGTGAGCCGAGATCACACCATTGCATTCCAGCCTGGGCAACAGGAGTGAAACTCTGTCTCAAAAAATAATAATAATAAAATTAATAAATAAATAAATATAAATTCTATTTCATTCTGGTTTAATGCATAATCACTCCTGAAAGCTAAGTGATCTCAGCCCAGACAATCTCTGAGCCTCTGATATAACATCTATAGCATAATGAGAGACCACCCCTGACAAGCACACAGGCACACACACCTAACAATGCCAGCAATAATTCATTTCCCGTGCTTCCTTTTTTTCTTCCTTTCTTTCACCCATTTTTCCAATCTGGCTTTCATCTATGGAATCAAACTGGAGTCATATTACTACAGCATAGACCACAGATAGAGGTAAAATGAAAAGCAAATAAAGATAACAGCAAAAGCAAAAAACAGTGTCCCTACCCAGAAAAGTGGGAGGAGGAGATGATGAAAGAAAATATTTAGCTGTTTTCTTTAAGAAACGATAGATATTCATTTCTGTCCCTAGGGAAAGACAGATACACATAGAGTGGAGGAATTATCCTGCCTTTCATTTTTCTTCAAATTTCTCCTTTTCCAAGAAGGCAGATGTTAAGAATCATGAGTCTCAGAGACCCTGAATATTAGTGTTAGAAGGAACAAGTGTAACTGACCAGCCCAGAATGCTCAACCTGGGTCCACAATGAGCCTCCGAAGACCCAGGATCCAGAATGCTCTGGATGTTTTGGGGGTTTTTTTGGTTTTTTGTTTGTTTGTTTTTTGTTGTTTTTTTTTTGTTGTTGTTTTTATTTTTATTTTTGTTTTTGTTTTTGTTTTTGCCGGAGTCTCTCTCTGTTGTCCAAGCTGGAGTACAGTGACATGATCTTGGCTCACTGCAACCTCTACCTCCCAGGTTCAAGTGATTCTTATGCCTCAGCCTCCCAAGTAACTGGGATTACAGGCACGTACCACCACATCTGGCTAATTTTTGTATTTTTAGTAGAGATGGGGTTTCATCATGTTGGCCAGGCTGGTCTAGAACTGCTGACCTCAAGTGATCCGCCCACCTCGGCCTCCCAAAATGCTAGGATTACAGGCATGAGCTACCGCACCCAGCCTGGAAATAGTTTACAAATGTGTTTGTGCCTGGGCCTATATGCATTTTTCTGGACTGGCTACCAAAGCATTCACCGACTTCTCAAAGCCATTTCTACTCAGAAAAGTTAAGGCCACTGGCATATTGAAATCCTTTGTTTTATAGATATGAAAACTTGCTCCCATGGAAGGCAGGAGACTTCTCCAGAGCCATCCAGCCAGTCAGGGGCCCATGCATGGGCCAGGCCACTATCCCAAAGACTTTGTGCACAGCCCCTCAGTGCTCTCACAAGACAACCCTGCTGAGGCAGCCACAGTCATCACTTCTTTTGTGCAGAAGAGCATGCTGAGGCCCAGAGGGTACAGTTCCTTCAGAAATGTTGCCTCACCTCCAGGGCTATTTGCACTACACTATGTTATCCCTACACAAAAAGAAAACCCTGGGCTCTGCTGCTGTGGTGAAGGCCATGGGCTTGCCACAGCCACACACACACTAATTTCATAATGATTCGTTCTCTTCCTCAGGCCCCTCATACATTCCCCCAGATGCTAGTTTATTCCTCCTTTGTGCCAAAGAAACTTTCTGCCAGTTGCAGTGGAGCTGGCCTGCCTGGCCCTTGTGCTGGCTGGACACCCTCTGCTGGCAGCATCTTCATGGGCAGCAGCTGGGTGACCCAAGAGTGCAGTGAAGCCACACTTGGACCTCACAAGAGAGTGTTTCTATGCTCTGATTCTTCCCACACTTAGCAGACCCACGTTTAGAAATCCTGGTGTTACATTTATTCATTCAACCACTTTTTGGTTTGTTTCTTTAGTGTTATGTTTTGTTTTTAATAACCTTTTAATTAAAAAAATTCATGCACATTGTGAAAACAAGTTAAAATTGATATATAGTGAAAAGTGATTATATCTTCTATCTCATCCTAGTATCCCTTCCCAGAAAAAAAATTTCTTCTCAACTTATGGTTATCCTTCCCCAAATAGTCTCTGCATGTACAAACATAGCATATGTAAGCATATATTCCCCCTCTTTTAAAAAAAGCACAATTGGAAGCTTCTATATCCACGCTTCTCTACATGGTCCCTGAAATCATTATATTTGGTGAGTAGTTTTCATATGACCCTAGACTGACCTATCTCCTTTTTACATAACTGCATTATATTCCACTATGTAGATACATTTTATTTAACAAATCCTCTATTGATGATTTTTTAGATTATTTCATCTTTGGCTATATAAACAATGCTTCAGTGAATAGCCTTGAATTTATTTCTTTGTATATATGTGGATATCCATAGAATAAGTTTTCAAAATATATTTTGCTGACTGAAATTTGCCACCAAATTGTCCCCTAAAGTGCATGCACCAACTGATCCTTCCACAAAAGGCAGAAGAGAGTGCCTGTTTTCTTGCATCCTTCCCAACCCTGCAATATTATAGGATTGTAGGCCTGCTGTGTCCAATCATTTGTGCTATGCACAGAGCAAATAGAAATAATGACAGGTAAAAACCCTTAACCTAACGAAGCATAAGGGACACAGACATAAAACCAGAAATTATAGTGCAACATGCAGTGTTCTGTTAGGCCAAAAAGAAGAAAGAAAAAAAACACCTGGAAATGAAGCACTTAGCGAGAAGGCAGAATCCAGTCATCCAGACTGAGGGGCAGGGACTTCCTGGGGTATGCAAGAGGTACCGAGAGAGATATAAGCTAAGTCGAGGAGGGGATCTGTCAGGTAAAGACTCAAGGTAAAGCAGTCCCCCAGCAGGCCCTGCCTGTGTGCCCAGGCAACTAGGAGAAGCCACGGCTGGCTGGAGTGCAGCTACTGCAGGGAGTGGGTCGTGGCGGCCACATCAGCATCCCCACATCAAAGCACAGCACACATGGTCCGCGGCTGAACTGACAAAGTACTTGATTAGCAGCCTGGAATGTCCAGATGAGGTGTCTGGTCTGCTTGGGACTCATGTGCACCCAGAAGGACCCTCATAATTCAGCATCACTGACACATACAAATGAGTCATCAGCCTGTCAGGGGTATCCAAGGTGGGGGCAAAGACAGAAGAGAGCTGTGGTCACTTCATCTCTCCATCCACCCTGGAAAAGAGGTCTCCCCAGCATGCAATTGCACATGGAAAGAAGTCTTTGTGGCACAGCCGGTAATGAGCTGCGGCCATTGCATCACGAATGGACACCATATTGCCAGTGGGAAGCACGCCCAGAATCCATATGGCGAAAGGCCTGTTAATGAGCTCTGGGTGCCCAGAGCACTGCTCCCTCTGTGATTTTGCCAAACAGGCAGCAGCAGACAGAAGCCCAGGGCCTTTCTTACTTACTGCTGTTCTGGCCCTGGATGGGGTGTCTCTTATCAGCACCTCCTTTCCTGACTTCCCAGCACATCTCGCCACTACCTCTCTTAGGCCAGACCAGCTCAGGATGGAAGGTCAGCTTCACTGAGATCAGCAGCTGCCTCAAAGTGTCGGGCCTCGGGATGTGGCACGTGATACAGGGTGACATGTAAGAACAGGCAGTTCCTGGAGAAAAGGGAGAGGTCTCCACGACCCAGCAGTGCCCTAACTCACTGATTTCCTCCCAGCATCTGTCCTATGACATGTTGCAGTTCTCTGGTGCCAGTTAAGTGAATTTATACATTTTATGCTGGAACTGGAACTGAGTGAACCCTTACAAAATAAACAAGCGGCCTCAGAAGATAACTGCACAAAAGCTCTGATTTGGAGGTAGTACTAGCAATGCAAGCCTGGCAAACAAGAAAATGGCGGAGCCAACACCTGACCTACTAGCAAACATTCTGTCACTCATATCATGAGATAAAAACAATGCCAATGTAATCAGATGGGACAAAATGTCGGTCAAGACATGATGAAATTATTTAGAAGACTACTCGAACAATGGATTTATAACCAATGTCATCAACAATGTACCTTGCCCTAAATGTTATGTGGTACCTTAAATATAGCTAATAATACCACAACCACCACAATTTGCAAGTTATTCCAAAATGTGGATTTTTAAATCTTTAGCCCATCTTTGATTTGTGTATATTTTATGATATATGCAATAAGGTAATATATTAATACAAAGTAAACTTATGTAATATAAAATGTTAGCATATAGATACTGGGCTAATTGCTCAAAAACATTATACTAAAATAGCACATGATCATAAAACATTGACAGCCTCTGTTCTGAAAAATCAGGCTTTTCTGTATTTCAATCATGTCATAAGACATTGGGAAGACTTGAAATTTGTGGTTAGCAAGAATGTATATTTCATCGGAGATAGGGAATTTAATGAAGAAAAAGGGTCAGGCCCAGAAAGAGAAGGGCTAAGAAATCAGCATAAATGAAGCACATCTAAGTGGGCTGATTTTTTTTTTTTTTCCTGCCATGGCCTCCTCCTCCTCTCAGCAGTCTTATTCCACAATCACACAGGAAGTCATACGTGTCTACCCTTCAAGCATGGGCCAAGCTTGCATGACTAGTGAAGCTGATACAGCATCTATACGGCTACAGTGTTCCCCCATGAGACCATCAGCCCCTCATGGCCATCTCCAGAGGTGAAAGAAGCCCAAGAAAGGGGCCCGCTATCCCTGCACCTGGAGAAAATAAATACTTCGAAAACAGCCAAAGCAACGTGCCACAAACCAGGGCATGCTGCCATCACAGAAGCAAATCTTAGCAAGCCCAGCTTTTGTTGTGCCTATATTTAGTTCATGTTCCCTTAGTTTCAGGGATTTTCCAAATATTCCATTCCTCCCTAAATGCATGTTCCCCAGATCCCTTGTGGCTCCTGAGAACTCTGTGATCACAAAGCGAAAAAGTGGATTTAGTGAGTTACTCACTTCCTGTTTCACTCTCAGAAGTCCAGACAATAAGAATGGACGCAGAAGACCCAAATTAAACTGCCATCTCTGAAGCACACTGGGGAAAGGCATTTCCTAAGAGCTCATCCTTCCTCAAGTCATGTGTGCTTTCATCCATGCCTGGGCAAAGTTGGGTGTTGTGTGATAAGATTTCCAGACCGGATGAAATCAGGTTGAAATGTGTGACTCCAAGCAAGTCCCTTTCCTTCCCTGAGTCTCACATTTCTCATCCTTCAAATAAGGTTCCTTCCATTTTCCCCGGGGGCCTTGAGGTATTTCTCCTCTTGAAAAGTGAAAGAAATCCTAAAGAATGGAGAAAAAGCACTCTCTCATATATAAGCATATTTCTTCCTTTTATGCATCCATCTTCTTATACAAAGATGTAGAGAATAATGTGTGGACAATGTTCTCCATTCTGGGTTTGTTTAGTATGTCTGAACATTAGAAAAGTCAAAGCAGAATCACAGAAATCATGATTTTCATGACAGAATGATCATTACAGAATTACAGAAAACTTTACTTTCATAAAATTTGCCAGGAAGAGAAGGAAGGAGCAAAAGAATGTGTTTCTGTCCCCAGGCATGGCTGCTCCACAGTGAGAACTGTTCAAGTCACTCCACTACTCAGAATCAAAGTTTCTCATCTATAAAAACATAATGGTGCTTCTCTTTCCTAGCTGCTTGTCCTTTTTCCTCTACAGGTTATTCTCCATCCCACCCCAAACAGCCCCAAACAGTCAGAGTGGCACAAAATGACAGTCTCCAAAAACTGCCCTGACCAAGATCTCAAAATCAAACTTGCTGTCCGAATGGATAAGCCTCAAAACATGAAGCATTCTGGGTAAGTGTTTCTTCCCCAACTAGCAGTTTTGGACACACGTCTGTTCGTTTCTCAAAACAAAAACAGAAACAAACACAAGATCTTCAGAGAACTATGTAGAAGGAAATATAAAGGATCCATATTAAAATATTTGACTTTGATATTTACTGTAATTTCCCTCAATTCTTAGGATGACTGTATTTGCATTTTTTGCTGTCAAGATAGAAAAATGTCCTTCTCTTTCTCTAATAGCGTTTCTAGGACAATTCAAAACTGTCTAAGCAGCATGCTAGGTGATTCTAGTTTGGGGAGGTCCTATAGGCTCTGTGTACCTTGTCAGAGGCATCCAGTTCATTCAGACTCTGCATATGACTCACTTGCTCCTCAATCAGCAACCACATCTTCGAGGTGTGAGCAGCAGGGACAGGCCACCTTCAATCAATTCACATTTAATATATTTTAGTATTTAGTGCAGCATTTAAATGAATGAGAAAAAATAGAAAATCTGTGATCATCTTCATTTTCTTAAGGTTTGAGAAAAAATGACCAATTAATTTCAAGTAAAGTAAAAAGAATAGGTAAGATGCCATATTTTTTTTTTTACAAATAAAACCAGTGATTTTTCTAGAAAATGTTTGTTGATGACTGAGTATATGGTGAGCCATGACCTATTAAACTAAATCACATGGATCTCATTATCTCAGAAAACATGATAATCATGTAACTCTTTTTTTTTTTTTTTTTTTTTTTTTTTTTTTTTTTTTTTTTTTTTGAGACGGAGTCTCGCTCTGTCACCCAGGCTGGAGTGCAGTGGCCAGATCTTAGCTCACTGCAAGCTCCGCTTCCCGGGTTCACGCCATTCTCCTGCCTCAGCCTCCCGAATAGCTGGGACTACAGGCGCCGCCACCTCGCCCAGCTAGCTTTTTGTATTTTTAGTAGAGACGGGGTTTCACCGTGTTAGCCAGAGATGGTCTCGATCTCCTGACCTCGTGATCCACCTGTCTCGGCCTCCCAAAGTGCTGGGATTACAGGCTTGAGCCACCGCGCCCGGCTCATGTAACTCTTAAAAGGGAAAGTTTAACTGGTAGAAGGGAATGGAGTGTTCGGCGGGTATTCTGCAGGTACAGTGCCAACTGGCGATCATTCTGCTTAGCCCCTCTGGGCCCTAGAGAGGTCTCATTAATTCTTTTTTGGGTGTATGTATATTGATGATGAGGCTCAAAGTGTTAAAAGTGCCAATAAAAATGAGGGTTACAGCTGGACACGGTGTCTTACACCTGTAATCCCAGCACTTTGGGAGGCCAAGGCAGAAGGATCACCTGAGGTCAGGATTTGAGACCAGCCTGACCAACATGGTAAAACTGCATCTCTACTAAAAATACAAAAAAATTAGCTAAGCATGGTGGCGGGCACCTGTAATCCTAGCTATTCAGGAGGCTGAGGCGGGAGAATCGCTTGAACTCGGGAGGCGGAGGTTGCTGTGAGCCAAGATTGTGCCATTGCACTCCAGCCTGGGCAACAGGGTGAGACTCCATCTCAAAAAAAAAAAAAAAAAAAAAAAAAAAAAGGGGTTGGTTAGATGTACTAGAGTTTTGGGGAATTCAGAAACCCAATTTCAGGGCCTAGCCGTAATTAAGACAAGATTAAACAGAAGCTCACATGAAGTCCAGGACAGGAATTGAACTTCCCAGTAGATGAGCAGACCACAGCAGCATGCAGTCAGAGAGTAAAAACAGGAGCCTAGCCACGGTGCCTCGGAGTTCTAGGAAGTGAAAAAAGCCCAAGTTTCCAGAGAAAAACAAAGACCTACCAGTCAGGGCACCAGAGAGATTCAGGTATGAAAGGTTCCAGAGGAAGCAAAGGTCACCTGTGAGCTGGAGACCAGTGACTCAACGCCAGGTTTGGTTTGGATTTAGAGAATTTGCTTTGCATTGTCTTCCGGCCAAATTATTCCAAGCCTGAGATGGGATTAGGGCAAAGCTCTTCTGCCTGGGGTGTGAAAATACCATAGGAGCGTATGCAGGGCCCTAAGTATACATTCAGCCCTTTGTCAAGTGTCCAGGATGAAATACAACCAGATTTTCTTCAATTAAATTAGAATGCCATGAAACATTGCTGAGGTCTACTGTTCTTCCTTCTTATCATGCTCCTGGTATATATTCTGACAGTATTCATGGAATTTCTCCCTAATATGTCTTCCTCCTCTGTGATGAACATGCTACTTTCAAGACAAAGGGGTTGATAATTCAGTTAGGTTTCTGTAATACACAAGAAAAGATCTGCATCTTTAGCAAAATCCTGCCTCATAAATACTCCGTAAATATTTGCTAAAGGAACCAGCACATGAGTGAGCAGAACAGACATAGAGAGAGAGAGAGAGAGACAAAGGGGATAGGGGAGATCAAAGAGAGAAAACAGAACAGAATATGAATGAATGTGTCTGTCCTCTAAACTGCTTTTTTTCAACTTCCTTTAAAAAGATGATCAGTGCCTCAACCCACATTCGAGTCCCCTTTGAAGCACTGTACTAGGAGTTTTATTCTGTCACTTATTCTCCACAGCAACCACCTGACACAGGTATTATTTTCCCTATTGGATGAATTTCCATTTCCCACATTGTCTTCATTCACTCTGCTGGAAACTGAACTAACTGATTTGGATTGGGGAATTTTTGTGTTGATTTGTTTGTGAAATTATTAACATATTTCAGGCTACCTTGACCCTACAGATGACAGAAGAAATATGTAGCTCACTTCTGACAGGTTTCATAGCTATTTCATATTGCTAGACTTCCATTTTAAAATTATCCCTGCCAGGAAATACACCAAGAGAGCTTAAAATAGCTCTGAAAAGTGAACGGTGGATGCCTTAATAACACCATCAGACCCAATGTGGCCTAAATCAGGGGTGAGCAACTGTAGTTGCCTAAGGGACTATTCAGGGAAAATAAAAATGTTTATGGACTACAATATTTTTTCCATTTAAACTTAAAATAGTTTTACTGAGCCCAGTTGTGTAAAGGAGGATAGAAATATGAGAGCAATGTCACAGCTTAGAAAATGGGAGAGAAAAAGGAAAAAAAAATTTTTTTTTGAGACAGGGTGTGGCTCTGTCACCCAGGTGGGAGTGCAGCAGCGTGATCTCTGCTCACTGCAGCCTCTGCCTCCCAGGCTCAAGCCATCCTCCCACCTCTGCCTCCCAAGTAGCTGGGACCACAGGTGTGCACCACCACACCCAGCTAATTTTTGTATTTTTTGGTAGAGATGAGGTTTTTGCCAGGTTGGCCAGGCTGGTCTCAAACTCCTGGACTCAAGCAATCTGCTTGCCTTGGCTTCCCAAAGTTCTGGGTGGCGTGAGCCACCGTGACCACCCGAAAAAGAAATTTTTAAGAGGCATAGCTGAGGTTATAAATTGTTTCCACATTAAGGTTTTTGTAAACATAAAAGGAACATAAGAATCACTGGGAATTATGAATATTGGTGTGCACTGTGGTTCTTTGAATGAGCCACTGGGCCATTCAGAATAACTTTATTGAATAGAAATGTGTCAACGGGAAAAATCAACACTGCTTCTTGATCTTAAAATGTTAGTATCTGGGCATATTTGAGAATCAGCAACTCCTAGGTGTCTTTCTAATTTTCATCTTTTTTATCTGTATGGTGTTTTCAAGTTCAGGAAGTACGTTCACATCCATTCTCTTATTTTATCACTGAAACTGCCTCACAAGGAGTGGTATTATCATTCTCCCATCTTAATAAATGAACCCCCCTTCACCCAGATACCCAGACCAAAAACCTTGAAGTGATCATTGACATTTTTCTTTCTCATCCACCATCAATTTTTGTATTTCTTTTTGAGACAGGGTCTTGCTCTGTCACCCAGACTGGAGTGCAAAGGTGCAATCCTAGCTTACTCCAGCCTTGACCTCCTGGGCTCAAGCAGTCCTCCCACCTCAGCCTCCCAAGTAGCTGGGACTACAGCCATGTACTACCATGCCCAGCTAAGATTTACAAAAAAAAAAAAAAAAAATTATAGAGATAGGATCTCACTATATTGCCTTGGCGGGTCTCAAACTCTTAGCCTCAAGCAATCCTCCCCCCTCAGCCTCTCAAAGGGCTGGGATTACAGATATGAGCCACCAAACCTGGCCATCATCAAATTCTTTTCCCTCTATCTTCAATATAAATCTAGAATTCAACCCTTCACCCCTGCCTCCATCTCACCATTGGCCTCCAAGCCTCCATTGCTGCTTCCCTTCACTTGCTGCTCCTGCCTCATAAGCAGTTCCCTGCTTCTGCCCCTGCCTCCCAGTATTCTATTTCCTACCGCGAAGCAAGGGAATTTTCTTTAAAAAACGCAAGTCGGATCCTGCCACTTGAATGCATGAAAACCTCCAGTGATTCCCCATCTCATTCAGAGTAAAAGCCAATGTTGTTACCATGACTATGAGACCCTGCCTACCTGGTCTTGATCACTGTTCCAGCCACATTGGCCTCCTTGCTCTTCCTCCCAGGCACAAAGTACACCCCCATCTCAAGGCCCTTGTCCCAGCTGTTTCCCTTCTCTTTCACACAGATCTCCAACATTTCTATACCTTATCAGAAAGCCTTACCTGGCCCACCTGTGTCCTCTCTCTCTCTCTTACTCTGTTTTGTTTTCACCAGAGCTCTTACCATTTATATCATATACTTCTTTATTTGTTAGTTCGTTGTCTGTCTTTCCCACTAGACTGTGAGTTTCTTGTCAGAAGGGAAATTTGTCTCCTTTTTTCACAGGACCCTCATACAGAGACTGACATATAGCAAAAGTCCAGTGAATTATTTTTTGTTTAGATGAATAAGTGAATAAATGAACCCCCATTTACACTTAGAGAAATTGGATCTTAAAGTGGTTAAAAGACTTGCCCAAGTCAGAGTAAGCATTAGAGCTGGGTCCAGAGTTATTGCTTTCAATCCAACCTTAACTGAGGACCTGAAGCTTGACTAAAATAGAGAGCTCCTCATGGCTCCCCATTTAATTCATTCAATGAATTGCAGTCCACCAACCAGGAGTAATTTGCAGCAATTCTGATTATCCTTTTATTTTTTAACAAACTTCAAAAGGAATACAGTTTGTAACACTCAGCTATCTTCTTAAAATCTCTTTTCCTCTTCCATTTCTGTAGCTGTGCTACTGTTCTAGACCTCTTGTTCTTCAAAATCATCCCACTTCTCTCCTCCTCATAGGTCTTCAAGACACCACTCTTTCCGGCACAGACTCTAAAACCAGGGTACTGGACTAGACTAATTAAATATCTTCGGTGTTTCATTTTTATCTCCCTTGTTGACTTCTTATCTATAAACGTCAATTAGATCAAGTCAGTTTATAGTGTTGTTCAAATAATCTATATCCTTACTGATTTTCTGTCATTCATTTAGAGGAAGCTCTCAATCTCTTACTACAATTTTAAATTTGTTTCTCCTTGTAGTTATGTCTGTTTTTGCTTCATAGGTTTTGAAGCTTTGTTATTAGCTGCAGAAACATTTAAGATTGTTATGTCTTCTTGATTGACTTACTCCTTTATCATTATGAAATAATCTTCTTGATCCCCAGCAATATTCTTTTCCTGCAATTTACTTTGTATGACAGTGATGTAGCCCCTCCGGTTTTTTTAATAGAAAAAGTGTTAGCATGGTAAATCTTTTTTTTCTATCTTTTTATTTTTAACCTATTTGTGTCTTTTATAAAGTGCATTTCTTATAGGCAGCATAGAATGCGGTCTAAGTTTTTAACTCAGATTTGAAGATCTCTGCCTTTTAGTTGAGATATTTAGCCTAATTGCATTTAATGTTATTATTGATAGATTTAAACTTATTTTGTTATTTGTCATCCTCGCTTTTTATTTTCTGTTTGTCCTATCTGATCTTTATTCCCTTTTTCCTATTTTTCTGCTTTCTTTGGAATTAGCTGAATATCTTTGTGATTCTACTTTGTCTTCTTTATTATCCCTAAATGCCAATTAGGTCAAATTGCCTGGAATGCAATTCTTGCCACAACCACTTACTAGCTGTAGGCAAGTTTCTTAACCCCTCTGGACTACATTTTGCTCAACGTAAAACAGAAATAACAACAGTGTTTGTCTTGTAGGGTTGTTGTGAGGACTAAATGAGCTAATACATGTACAGTATTTAGAACAAGGTCTGATACATGGTAACAGCTACAGCTATAGAAGAGTTATTGTTGTTAGTGGTGTTGGTTGTAATCATCATTGTTATTTGCTTTCATCTATTCTTTGTACTTTTCCCCAGCCCATGCTGCTTCTTGCTGGGCTGCTGTAAGATAGCTGAGGTACCTGGAGTCTCCCTGCTCTGCATATGCTCCTTCACACCCAAGAAGAGGACAAAAGCATTCCTGTAGGAATCGTGGTTCTTGTCTCACTGTGACTTCTGTTCTTGTAAGAAATTCTTATGAAGAATTTCTGACAAGGAGGAATAATTTCAAGAGACCTATTGTACAATATGATGACTATGATTCATAACAATATATTGTATCCTTGACAGTTGCAAGAGTAGACATTTAATAAAGAAAGCTATGTTACTAATTCACATTAAATTCACAAATATCATATGAGAGAAGACTGTCCCTTTTTTTATTCAAATGAAAAGTTACAAGCATTGCCATGGGTGCTACCCTGCCAAGTAGTCCCAGAGCAGAGGGACACTGAGGCCAGGCTGGTCTTCCATGATTCAGCAATTTTGGGGGATTCCTGGAACTTAAGTTGAACACAGATGAATCTTCCTCCTATTTTTTTAATCCTTTGTAGGTCGCTCACTCTGGCATCTCGTATAACTAAAATGTCCCCAGTGAATAACATGAATGTCAGTGACCCAGTAGCAAGAATTTTACAAAAATGTCATAAGAGAGGATACATTCAAATCATGATGCAAAATATGGCCTGGAGCTCCAACCCCAGACATGTGTACCTCACTTTCCTTCTCAACAGATGTGCACCCAAAAGTTGAATGTGAATTCAAATAAAGAATCCAAAGAGAAACCCTTTGCAAAGTTAGTAATTATTTACTCTTTCTACTAGGACTGCTTTTTTTTCTTCTTCTTCTTTTTTTTTTTTTTTTTTTTTTTTGAGACAGTCTTGCTCTGTCACCCAGGCTGAAGTGCAGTGGCATGATCTCAGCTTACTACAACGTCTGCTTCCAGGTTCAACTGATACTTATATCAGTTCAACTGATACTCCTGAGTAGCTAGAACTACAGACGCATACCACCATGTCCAGCTAATTTTATTTTTTCAGTAGAGATGAGGTTTCACTATGTTGACCAGGCTGGTCTCAATCTCCTAACCTCAACTGATCTGTCCACCTCAGCCTCCCAAAGTGCTAGGAGTACAGGTGTGAGCCACTGTGAGGACTGCTGTTTTTACTACTACAAATAGTAGCACACATAACAACAACAACAATACTTATCCAGCCCTTACCACGTGCCAGTGAGCATGCTAAGTGCTTGACACATATCACCCCCATGAGTTCTCACAAGAACTCTATAAAGTAACTATTATGTTATCCCCATTTTACAGCTAAGGAAACTGAGGCACAGGGCAGCTAAGCCAAAGGAAAGTTAATGACAGAGCCAAAATTGCCACTTAGGTGTTTCTCCTTTAGTCTGAGATCTAACCACTGGTCTAAACTGCTTCTCAGTACATTAGAATGCTGCTTTATCTATTGGTAAATCCAGATTTCCACATATCTGGACAGCCTGAAGACAGAGAGTTCAGGGCCACTAATGCCCACACAAATAGATCTGCCTGTAGTGTGAGAAGCTAGGAGGGAAGCCACCTATATGTCTGCAATAACAGAACTTCCATCTGCTCCAGGTACTGTGCATCCTATTTAATGAGCATGTTTCCACCCAACAAAACGCAGAGCCGGAGCTGACTAGACAGAAACAGTACATCTCAGCCCTCAGTTTTTCTTGGTTTTGACACCTTCTGGTATGTGCCAAATTAGCAATAAATTCTGAGGAAAACCTCAGAGGGAAAGCCCCTCCCTCAAGCAGACTTTCCGAAGGAAAATTGTTGCTTTTTCTCTGATCCCACCAGCTTTCCCATTCAGAAGCCTTTAACCAGAAATCCCCTCTGTTCAATTAGAATCGTGACTCATGTTCTTACTTCAAAAAAGGAAACCAAAGTTTGTCATCTAGAAAGGAGGAGGAAGAGTGTGAAGAAGAGGGTGCTTTAGAGTCAGACTGTTCTGAGTTTAATTTCTGACTGTGTCCTTCATCAGCTGTGGAACCTGGGAAAGTTACTTAAACTTTCTCAGCCTCAGCTCCCTCAACTGTAAAATAGGAATAATAGTATATAATGATATAGCTAATAGTAAGTATTTACTTTAACCTAGCTATTGTTCTAAGCACTTTATGTTTCTACTTTAATCCTCACACCCTTGAGGTAGGTACCATCATTATTATCCCCATTGTATAGATGAGAAAACTGAAGTAGAGATAACTCTAGTAATTTATTTGCCCAAGTTTGCACATGAATCTGGGTAACATATCTCCAGATTTAAGCTCTTAACTCCTCCAGACGAGTGTAATAAATTCACATAAAGTGCCTGGCACAGCACAGAAAACTTGTAACACTTCACTAAGTAGTAGTTATTGTTTTTATTATGAAGGAGTAGTTAACGATTCAATATGAATTACACTGTATGGGTTCTATAAACTTCTTTTTCTACTTTCATTCTCATGTATTATGATTATATACACAATAGATGTTGTAGCTGTATTCATTGTTGCAAATCTCTTTCTATGGATGAAAAGTAAAGGGAAAGCGTTAGTAGCTGCCAGATATAATTCCAGAAAAGTGTGAGGCTGTTACAGTCTTGCTAGTCATTACTAAAAAAACTGCAGTATTTCTTGCCCACTTCCTGAATTTGATTTTTTACATCATCTACTTCCCTATGTACCTAAGTCCAAGATTTCCTTTCACATATTTAACTTATTGTTTGCTGCTAAAATGATATGTTTTCCTCTGCCCATAGAGAGATTTTGTAGTAAAGCTGACATTTATTGTGCATCTACTTCCTGACATGCCTCATGCTTATACTTCACAAGCACTGTCTCATTTAATCCTCACAACAGCCCTATTAGTGAGGAACCATTACTGACCTGTCTTATGGAGCACCAAGAGGTTAAGCATCTTGACCAACATCTCACAGTAACTGGTAGAACTAGAACTGGAAGATTATACTCTTAACTGTTACAAGCCAGTAATCTCTCTCCTTAGCCCTGGCTGAACCTCCCTCTTATGTCCATTTATTCCATGAATACATTAATATATTATTTTAAGCACTGACCAGGACAGCTAGATGATCTATGTAACCTCAGAGCTGTTTGCGCCGGCCTCAGCAGCAGCTCAGGGCTGATAAAATTATCAGTCATCCAGTCCATGCTCCCTGCCTCAGCTTTGGTCCAGCCATCACCTCTCTTGCCTGAGCCCCTGTGACCAGCTCTTCACTGATCTCTTTGCTTTCTCTCTTGCCACCCCCTTCCTCCTACAGTGTATTCTCTATCCAGCAGCCAGTGAGATCTTCTTAAATAGAAATATGATTGTGTCCCCCCTCCCCCCACTTTTAAAACCCTTCCATAGTTTCCCATTCATATTTAGAATAAGCATACTGGCAATCTGATTTACCCATTTAAGAGGTCAGTCTGGCTACTGCAGGATGAATGGAGAATAGACACAAGAAGGAAAGTAGGAAAGCCCGTTAGCAGACTCCTGTCATGGTCCAGGTGTTGTTGTTGATGGTGACTTGACTGGGTAGTTGCAATAGGGATGGAATGAGATGGGATACATTTGGAAAGGCAAGTTTGAAGAACTTGGCAATGGATTATATGTTTTGTATGCAGTGTTTTAAAATCTCATCAGGAATCTTTAGAAAGATCGCTCTGATCTCTCAAGAGCATGGCACTTAAAACCAACTGAACTGTAACAAATGTCTATTGACCAGTTACCATATATCAGGAACTCATAGGAATTCAGAAAGAAGAACATGGTTCTGTGCTAGGTATTTAGAAAGCAGAATCAGAGTTCCTTCCCTCCAGAAACTCACAGTTCAATAGTAACAATAAATATAACCACAAATAAATTAAAGCTGTGTGATAATTGTAACAGCAGAATTATCTACAAGGCCTAGGAGATGATGACATCAAAGTAAAGGTTTAAACTGAGGGAGAATATGAGTTTTCCCATGAGGAACAGGGAGAAGGCATCCCAGGCAGCATAGGTTCTACCACGTTACAGAGGTGTGAATTTTTATGGTGTGATCAGGAATTACAGATACACAATGTAGATAATACAATGTGTGGGAACCAAGTCAAGGGTGTAAGCAGAGATGGAAAATGAAAAGTTTTTTAGGCTAGGTCAAGACGCTGGACTTTGTCCCTATAGGCTAAGGTTTTCCCGAGTGCATTCATGCCACTGATAGTACACTAGATCGTTTTAATGATATACAGACGAGCATGGATCAGATATAATTGGCCTTCCCTATCCACAGGTTCTACATCTGAGAAATCAACCAACCATGGAAGGGAAATATTTGGGGGGGGGGGAAACAATGAAAAATAAAAATACCATAATAAAAAGTAATGTGAATTTAAAATAATACAGTAGAACAACTATTTACATAGTATTTACATTGTACAACGTATTATAGGCACTCTAGAGATGATTTAATATATATGGGAGGGGCCAGGTGAGGTGTCTCATGCCTGTAATCCCAGCACTTTGGGAGGCCGAGGCAGGCAGATCAACTGAGGTCAAGAGTTCGAGACCAGCCTGGTCAACATGGTGAAACCCCATCTCTACTAAAAATAACAAAAATTAGCCAGGCATGGTGGTACACATCTGTAATCCCAGCTACTCAGGAGGCTGAGGCAGGAGAATCGCTTGAACCCAGGAGGTGGAGGTTGCAGTGAGGAAATCATGCCATTGCACTCCAGGCTGGGTGACGGAGTGCGACTCCATCTCAAAAAAAGAAAAAAAAATTTTTTAAAAAGGATGTGCTTAGGTTATATGCAAATACTACACCATTTTATGTAACGGACTTGAGCATCTGTGGATTTTGGTGTCTGCAGGGGTCCTGGAACCAATTCCCTGTAGATGCTGAGGGACAAATGTAATCATTTATGTATTTTAATGTGTGCTACATAATGTATAATTAGTATATCAAGCATATAATATAGTTTCTTTTTCAAAATAAATGTATTCATGTTAAGTAAGTTAATTTGAAGAAAAATATCAAGTAAATCAATAGAACAGGTGAACAGATGTGGGACCAATCATGAAAATGAAATGTAAGAGGCCAAAGTTTGAGGCACCTTTCATATAAATGGCAGGGGAAGGGGGTAGGCACTGAAGGAATTTTAGCATGGAAAAGGCATGATAAGATTTGCAGGTGGTAAGCTCTGTCTCATTTCCAGGAATAGGATGAAAATCATTCTCGTGTCCCTGAAACCAATTAAGAGGTTCCTCTATAATTGTCCATGGAAGCAAAAAGTGTGGGTGGGGACTAAAATAGTGGAAGTGGGAAGAGGGAAGACGGAGCCGTGAGGAACTCCCCAGGAGGTAAAAACTCAACTGCACTTGGCTACTGAGGAATAAGGATGAAGAAACAGAAGGACCCAGGATGACTCCTGGATTTCTGGCTTGAAGGTCTGAGTAGATTTTGGCTGCCAGCCACTCTTAAGGGCCCCTGATATTTGTCAGGCAGGAAAAATTTTAATTAGGTGAATTCTTCATTATGTTCCAAAGCAGAAATTCTGTCTGATTTGAGGTGAAGTGAGGATTTGGAAGTTTTCCAGTGGGTATTGATGACAGTAAACAGGTAAAGCCAGTTTTAGAACTCAGTTAGTATTTGAATGTATTTCAGTATGACCAGATCTCTCCTTTCTTAGTTGGATAGAGCCTGAAAAATGCCAGCCTCGATTCCTAGATCGGTGCCAGTTCAATATGTAACAATCCACAAAGCAGATAGGATAATACATGAATTGATTAGTAATACTGATCTTAGGCCAGGCGCGGTGGCTCACACCTGTAATCCCAGCACTTTGGGAGACCGAGGTGGATGGATCAACTGAGGTCAGGAGTTTGAGACCAGCCTGACGAAAATGGTGAAACTCCATCTCTACTAAAAATACAAAATTAGCCAGGCATGGTGGCACATCCCTGTAATCCCAGCTACTTGGGAGGCTGAGGCAGGAAAATCACTTAAACCCAGGAGGAGGAGTTTGCGGTGAGCTGAGATCGCACCATTGCACTCCAGCCTGGGAAACGAGTGAAACTCTGCCTCAAAAAAAAAAAAAAAAAAAAAAAAACAGTAATACTTATCTTAACATATCCAGATAGCTTTGAGCTCTGCCTCTATAGTTCTCAACCCTCCTTTTTATTTTATTTTCCTGTATAAAAAAATAATTTCTTTCAACAGAAGAGCTTTTGGAGAAGGAGGAAGGAAGTGGGGAGAACTTCCTGTGTTGACTTGGAACTTCCTCCCTGTAATGTACCTGCATTTCTCCCAGTAATACACCTGCAATACAGCAAAAGAAAACAAGGGAAGGTTTTCCTGAATGAAACTTGACAAGAGGCAAAAGAGTTGTGAGATTTAGCACCCTCTTTTTTCTTTTGTGTGCAGTGTCTTTCAGGAGTTCCCCTACCTAAAAGACTTTCAGCACATACACAAATTAAGTTGCAGCATAACATTTTCCAGGGTGCTTTCTGGAATCAGTCAAGGAGTCTAAGTCTCACAATAGGCCTCAATTCCTCCTGTAAGTGGAAGTGAACAGTGCTTGCTGTTGCTTATGCTTAACCACAGGCTCCAAAATCTGTGCCCTGTTCCTGAGCCATGTGCATTTCCTTGTTTATAAGTACCAAGCTTCATGGCAAAGTGTGTTCAACAATTCACTTACTCATGCATTAATGCAGCTCTGGTCTTTCTCCTTTCCCTTAGGTATTTATGGGCCATCGGTAAGAATGTCTGGAAGAGATGGAAGAAAAGGTTTTTTGTATTGGTGCAGGTAACTAACTCTTCAACTCTAATAATATCAGTCTTAAGAGACATCGGTATTAAAGATTTGCTAGAATGAATGAATGCTTTTTAACTGAGTATAACTTTAATAAAATACACAGAGCTCATGCATTTAGCACAATGAATTTTTACATATATCCATGTAACCACCATTCAGAGGAGGATACGGAACATTTCCAGTACCCAAAGGGCTCCCTTGTGCTCTATTCTCTATTTTTATATCACTTTAAATTTTTAAAAAATTAATGGATACTCATAATTTTTTAATTCAAACAATACAGAAGTATGTGAGATAAGTCGGGGAGAGTAGACTCCCACCCCTGCCTGGTCTCCTGCCAGGGATGAAGGATTCCAGGAGGGAGCAAGCTCATGCCAAGTGAGGGCTACAGGGACATTGACTTCGGCTGAAAACAATGTAGCATTTTGAAAAGAACTGAGATAGGCATTATAAGTAAAGTCAGAATTTAGTTGGACTTTTTGCCTCTATTTTATTATTTAGTGTGTTTGAATTTGAATCATCTGTGTGGGAGTGCTCTACTCTTCTTGGTGCCTGGTGCTTCCAAAAGTCTTAGCCAATGTCCCGTAACTATGTTTAATATCTAGAATAAATGTTTCTAGTAAACTTAGTAAAGTAAAAAAAAGATTTTTTTTTTAACTTAAACAAACCAAATTCTTCAAGTTGTTCTGCAACTTGCTTTTTCCACACAAGTTATTTAGATACCTTCAATGTTTACACACATAACTCTGGCTCTAATATCTGTAAACTTTTCCCTTTTGGATAGACTTCTAGACTTTCCCAATTTAGACTATTCTTAATACTGCAGGGAACATCTGTATATATGGATGTAGATGCAGATATTGATGTTAATACATTAGTCATATATAAATAATATCTTTACTGTTGAGCATTTCTTAAATTTTTTTCCAGAAATAGTAATACCTGTCCTTGAAAGATCCCATCTTTTTGGTTGGGGAGGGGTATTTATTTTTTGCATCAGGATTTTTCGGTTTACAAAGAAATTTTCCAGTGCCTCTTTTTAATTTTCAGACTCCACCGGAGCATTTAAACTATAATTCAATTTGCAGAAATCTAATTTATGCTATACTCTGAAAGATTTCACAAAGTGAGTCAACTTGTAACTGAGTGACAAAGGTGCTTATTGGGTTACTTGACCAGGATTAATATTTAGAGTGCTACCAATATTTAGAGTACTTTATACTCGGAGACCTGACTATACAGCAACTCCCTTTTAGGTCTAAATGACCTTGAGGGTTCCACCAACTCTGAACTTCTAAGACTAGACCGTCTATAGATCTACTTAAGTCTCTGCTGTGCCACTAAGGCAAAATGCAGCTCTCTGACTCTAATAAGCAAGAGGTAATCTTTGCTTTCAATATTGTTGTAGGGTAGAACAAAACCTTAAAGTGATTTAGCCACAAAGAACATTTTGGAATGATGCCCATCCCTCAAAATAACCCGTGGTTGCCAGGTGTGGTGGCTCACGCCTGTAATTCCAGCACTTTGGGAGGCCGAGGCGGGTGGATCACCTGAGATCAGGAGTTCAAGACTAGCCTTGCCAACATGGTGAAACCCTGTCTCTAGTAATAGTACAAAAAATTAGCCAGGCGTGGTGGTGCATGCTTGTAATCCCAGCTACTAGGGAGGCTGAGCCAGGAGAATCACTTGACCAGGGAGGTGGAGGTTGCAGTGAGCTGAGACTGTGCCATTGCATTCCAGCCTGGGCAACAAGAGCAAAACTCCGTCTCCAAAAAAAATAATTAAAATAATGCATGGCTAAGCAATTGAAGCTATTTTAGCTTGCAGTACATTTCCTTAGACTATTAACTGACCAATATTTATTCAGCACCTACTTTGTGTGGAGCACATTGAGAGGACATAGAGAAGAACTAAGGTCTGGTATTTAGCTCCCAGAAAGGAATCTGTTAGAGTTCTACATATGCAAACAGCAGAAATAGACTCAAGCTAATTAAGGTTTAAAAAATGAATCTATGGAAGGCTTTGGAGTTAACTCATAGAATTGTGAAAAAGTCTGAATTACCCATCCATGTTAAGAACAGGGCCAGCATAGTTCCAGAAATCCAAGTTGTGTTAGGCTTCTCCAGAGGGAGAGAACCAATAGGATATATGTATATAAGAAAGGGCATTTATTAGGGAGAACTGGCTCACATGATTACAAGGCCAAGCCACACAATTGGCTGTCTGCAAACTGGGGAAGAAAGAAGTTGGTAGTGGCTTATTCTGAGTCTGAAAACCTAAAAACAAAGGAAGCCAACAGTACAGCCTTCAGTCTGAGGCCAAAGGCCCAAGAGCCCCCAGCAAGCCACTGGTACAAGTCCCAGTGTATAAAGGCCAAAGCACCTGGAGTCTGATGCCCAAGGGCATTAGGAACAAAAGGAACCATGTAGCAGGGAAGAAAGATGAAAGCCTGAAGACTCAGCAAACAAACTTATCCCACCTCCTTCCGCCTGTTTCGTTCTAGCTGCACTGGCAGCTGATTGGATGGTGTCCATCTACACTGGATATGGGTCTTCCTCTCCTAGGCCACCAACTCAACTGTCAGTCTTCTCTGGCAACACCCTCACAGACACACCCAGAAATAGTACTCCACCAGCCATCTAGGCATCCTTCAATCCAACCAAGTGGACACCTTATATTAACCATCACAAGTCCTGGAACCATGGCCAGTGCTGCTGGTGTGGTCATGAGACAGACTGGCTCTGACCACTTTCTATCCTTGCATCTCTCCTTGAGGGTCAAATTTCGCAGAGGGAGAATTGGTTTAGTCCAACCTGGTTCACTCCCAACTTTTAGCAGGAAGAATGGGTGGCACTTGGATTGACAGTCCCACTGGATAGTCTTTCATGCAAAATCAGGATGCCATTACCAGAAGGAGAAATGGATACTGGGAAGGTAAAAATAACTGGTATCCACTTTAAAGAGCATACAATGTAAATGGGAAGACAAGACACATCAAAAGAGACGGTGCTGGCCAGGAGCAGTGGCTCACGCCTGTAATCCCAGCACTTTGAGAGGCGGAGGTGGGCGGATCACTTGAGTTCAGGAGTTTGAGACCAGCCTGGGCAACATGGTGAAAATCCATCTCTACTAAAAATACAAAAACTAGCCAGGCATGCTGGCTTGTGCCTGTAATCCCAGCTACGGGGAACGTGGAGGCAGGAGAATTGCTTGAACCCAGGAGGTGGAGATTGCGCCACTGCGCTCCAGCCTGGGAGACAGAGTGAGACTCTGTCTAAAAAAAAAACAAAACAAAAACAAAAAAGCAGTGCTGAGTCATGCATGGTTCTCGCCCCTCAGTGCTTCTCATTGCACTTGGCACAGCAGTCTCTCTTGGAATCACTTGGGAGCATGCCTGGCCTCCCTGATAGACTGTGCAGTTTCAGGACCAGTTTTGTTTCTGATTCTTTTTTGTGTCCTTCCCTCTTTCCTCCACCACACTCATACACAGTCCCTAGCCCAGTGTCTGGCACAGGCAGTCAGGAAATGTTCATGGAAGAGAAAAATAAAAGGAAGAGAGAGGAGAAAAACTCAGGCAATACCTTGGGTGGTGCTGAAAAAGAAGAGATCATGTGCTCCGAGAAGTGGCTGGTGACAACCATTCTCAGATTTCTGAGAACTTCTGATATGATTAAGTACTTAGAAGAAGTAGATGACCTCTTATTTCGGGAGAGGAAACTCTTCAGGAAAAACAAGAGGAAATGTGTGGAAAACATCAGTAAAGCCATGTCTGTACAGTAAGTATAGGGAGAACCAAAAGCGAGAGAATGATTTTTTCAGGCAACTGGAACACAGGTATTTAGAGCCTTCACACTGAGCCTTCTACCAAGAGAAGATGAAAGTCACACAGCAGCTAAAAAGTAAGTTCTGTGCTCACTTCTGAGAATCATAAAAGGGTACTTCTCATCTAAAGTTCAGTATCTTTCCTAGAAAGGCAGGAGAAAATAAGTTCAGAATTCTGTGAAATTTTTCATGTACATATGATTCTCATTAACTTTAAAGAGCTGTCAAGGTATGTTGGGTACATCCATCCCCCACAAAAAATCTGTTTCAGCCTGAATCAGATTTCTCCCTTAACAACCTCTGTGACACACAGAGGTGACATGAGAGTCCCATCATCACAAAGATAGTGGGGGAGCCAGGGTGACAACTCAGGTCTTCTCTTTCAATTCTTGTCCCATTCACCACGACAATGTCTAAAAGCAATTTGCTGGCACACCCAGAAAATACTGCATTATTTTTAAATGATTCCCATTTTTTTCTTCTCCTCTATTTAAGTGACCACATTTAGAAGCACTTTATCAATATCATAATGAAAAAAACATGCTCCCTTTGAAACAACCCCAATGCCCTCAGAGCTGCGGGAGGAAAGTTCAAGGCGCCAGTGCTGGTCCAATTCAGAGGAAGCTAAAATGTCCCAGGTTGTTTGAAGAAAAGGATGTCAGTCCAAGTGGTGACAACTGGCCCCCAACAGCTGCATGCAATGTTGAATTCAGTCATACATACAAGCAATTTTCAGTTTCTCTTTAGCCACCAACCCTTACTTTGAAACTCAAAATGCAAACATGAAACCCAGCGAACCACCCTGGTTCAATTTGCAGAATGGTGTGGGTTCTGGGAGAGGGGGAAGATTCCCCTAACCCCGCCCCTGCTCCTGGGCAGCCTTAGAGGGAACTCCCTGGAAAACAGTGTGGAAACCACGAAACAGAAAGTATATCTACCCAAGTGACTTACTGAATCTTTGTGTCTTTCAATTCAGATGTTAGATCTTATGGAACGTATTTATATAGAGAGCTAGGAGCACACAATTTCCAACACAATTATGATCTCATACATTAGATTTAAAACAAGGAAAATTGTCTGAAAACAACAAAGGTGAAGAGAGGACATCCAACATTAGTCTCCTCAAAATTCATCTCCTACATATACACATAGAGTCTACATTTTTGCTTATAACACGTAACAATTAAAACTCTCCCTGACTGAGATTTCCTATTAGTGCTACTGTCTTTAGGAACAAAATGTTAGCTATAAAGGGACTTTCTACTAGTCAGGGATAAAGGACATACTCAGAGGAGTGCTGGACCAAAGTAGCAATTCCCATTTCTTAAGGATCAGAGCTAAAATTATTATAGATGTGGCTAGAGTCTGCCCTACCAACTGTGAAGGGAATGAAGCAGTCGCAAGGAGCTTCTGTACCAGAGATTCAAGCATTCCTGTGCGATGAGATGGTGTCTGTAAATGTGGGCCTGGATCATCTGCATCAGGTGTTGTTTAAAATGCAGATCCCCAAGGTGCCATCCAGAAGACTCTGATACAGTAAGTCTGGGGTGGGGCCCAGTAATCCATACTTATAACAAGCACCCCAGGAGATACTGATGCAGGTGGTCCAAAGGCCACCCTTGGAGAAACACTGCCTTGGAGGTCATTATCCTGCTTAAATGAAAGGTCTTATTCCCTTCAGAGGACACCATCTTAGAGTTTATGTTCTCTATGGAACCAAGCATCAGAGTAACTAAATAGATGACTATATTTAAATGGCATAATAAAGCCTCCTCTTGCCATGTTCCTTGAAATTCCAATATATGTCCTATAAACTTGGTTGGCTGCAAACCCTAATCCAGAGATTAAGGGGAAATGAGCCTTCAGTACCCTGAGTCAAGAAATTACTGGGGCCTTGTTCTAAACCCTCGGGTCCATGGCGAGAACCAAGCACATTGATTACTACTGTTAGTAACTCTAATGTGACCAAATCAACACTAATGATAAAGGTGCCAATTCCATAGAGCACCGCTGGATAGCCAGAATGCCCCACCCTGTGTGTGTAAGGAGAACAGTGAAAACAGGCCAACTTATCACCCATATCAGGTTAGAAAGTCTTAATGCTATCATCTTCTTATTTAAAAAATATTTTTATTCTGTGATCAAAAGATTTCCAGTGGCCGAACATGGTGGCTCATGCCTGTAATCCTAGCACTTTGGGAGGCTGAGTCAGGTGGATCACGAGGTCAGGAGTTCAAGACCAGCCTAGGCAACATGGTGAAACCCCGTCTCTACTAAAAATACAAAAATTAGCTGGGCATGATGGCGCACACCTTAGTCCCAGCTACTCAGTTGGCTGAAACAGGAGAATCACTTAAACCCGGGAGGCGGAGGTTACAGTGAGCCGAGATCACTCCACTGCACTCCAGCCTGGGTGACAGAGGAAGATTCTGTCTCAAAAAAAAAGATTTCTGGTTAAAATCTACTGTTTTGATGGGTGTTCAAATAATTTCTGAGACATTTCCCCCCATTTTAGCACTATACAAACAGTAATATTATGTGGTTCCTCTAATAATGTGGACAATCACTTGTATTTATACGGTTTCTTAGAGTTTACAAAGTTCGTCAAGCTGGTCTTCACAACCTTTCTGTACTACAGTGAGGACAAGGCTTTTCTCAACTTCACATTAGAGGAAACTAAGGCTCAGAGTGGCTAAGTGGCCTGCGCAAGGTCAATGGCTTATAAGCAGCCAAATATGAAACCTAACACAGGCCAGGCGCAGTGGTTCACGCTTGTAATCCCAGCACTTTGGGAGGCCAAGGCGGGCAGATCACAAGGTCACGAGCTCAGGAGATCGAGACCATCCTGGCTAACATGGTGAAACCCCATCTCCACTAAAAATACAAAAAATTAGCCGGGCATGGTGGCAGGCACCTGTATGCCCAGCTACTTGGGAGGCTGAGGGAGGAGAATGATGTGAACCCAGGAGGCGGAGCTTGCAGTGAGCCGAGATCCCGCCGCTGCACTCCAGCCTGGGAAACAAAGCGAGAACTTGTCTCAAAAAAAAAAAAAAAAAAGAAAAGAAAGAAAGAAACCTAACACAGGTCTTTTGATTGCAAGTGTCTTCAGTAACTCCAAGCACTTAGACAGGACTGGCACCCGAAGAGATCAATGCATACAGAATGTTATGTATATGATGGAATACTACTCATCCATAAAAAGAAATGAATTAATGGCATTCGCAGCAATTTGGATGGGATTGGAGACTATTATTCTAAGTGAAGTAACTCAGGAATGGAAAACCAAACATCAAATGTTCTCAGTCATAAGTGGGGGCTAAACTATGATGATGCAAAGGCATAAGACTAATACGATGGACTTTGGAGACTCAGGAGGAAAGGGTGGGAAAAGGGTGAGGGATAAAAGACTACAAACTGGGTTCAGTGTATACTGATAGGGAGATGGGTGCACCAAAAGCTCACAAATCACCACTAAAGAACTTACTCGTGTAACCGAATACCACCTGTTCCTCAAAAACCTGTGGAAATAAAATATTTTTAAGTAAAACATTTTTAAAAGAATGTTCTAGAACTGAATTACTCAGAACCAACATGGCTCCTCTGTTTTTGATTCCCAACTAAGAATGTTACCAAAAATTGTGTTCTAGCTTTCAGAAAAATAGCTAAATCAGAACAAGATAAAATATTGTTAGATAATATATAATGCCTTGGAATACAGTAGTAGTCACCTGGGAATACAATATTGAAATAAGTTAACCACAAAAATGAATTGTAAGACATATGAGTAGTTGAAGAATTTGTAGCTCTCAATGTTTGTTTTTGCCACTCAACTCCACAATTGCTCTATAAGACATTTATATTTATATTCTGGTTGCAAATGGCAGATATCAACCCAAACAACCTTAAGTTTTAAAAGGGGAAGAATTGTATTGGTTAGCTAATTAAACTAGTAATTAACTGTAGAGTCGTCTGTCATGGCTAGATCAAGGACTCAAACAATATTATCAAGCCTCTGTCTCTCAATATATATAATCTCTTGGCTCTGCTTTCCTCTGAATTGACTTCACCCTCAGGCATGATCTCTGGCAGCTCAAGCCTTACAAAAGTTTACCGGCCCCAGAGAAAACTTTTCTTTTCCAATTGTTCCAGTACAAGTGTTTTACTCACCGTATTTCCAGCTAGACATGCAGTTAGTCCCACACAAACCACTTGCATTGAAAACTGAAAAAAGAGTGGTTCCCAGAGGAAGACCAGGATTCAGTTGTGGGAGGGCAATGAATGCCCTGCATGCACACATAAGAAATGCCCCCACAGGCCGGGTGCAGTGGCTCAAGCCTGTAATCCCAGCACTTTGGGAGGCCGAGACGGGCGGATCACGAAGTCAGGAGATCGAGACCATCCTGGCTAACTCGGTGAAACCCCGTCTCTACTAAAAAATACAAAAAAACTAGCCGGGCGAGGTGGCAGGCGCCTGTAGTCCCAGCTACTCGGGAGGCTGAGGCAGGAGAATGGCATAAACCCGGGAGGCGGAGCTTGCAGTGAGCTGAGATCCGGCCGCTGCACTCCAGCCTGGGCGACAGAGCGAGACTCCGTCTCAAAAAAAAAAAAAAAAAAGAAAAGAAAAAAAAAGAAATGCCCCCACAGAAGGCCAGGTATAGTGGTTTGTATCTATAATCCCAGCACTTAGGGAGACTGAGCTGGGATGATCACCTGAGGCCAGGAGTCTGAGACCAGTCTGAGCAACATAGTGAGACCCCATGTCTACAAGAAATAAATTCTCTTTTAATTATCAAAAAAGGAAATGTCCCACAGATGTTATCATCATCCCTATTTAAAGATCACAAAACCATGTCCCAGAAAAGTTAATTGAACTGTCTTGGTTCACATAGAAAATAATGGATCTGAAAACCAAATCTAGTTCTGCATGACTCTAAAATCTATTCTCCTTCTCCTCCACCAAATGGCCTTCACTTCAGTGCCAATCAGGAATCTGGGATTTAGACACTGTGATCCTTCATTTGCAACTACATCATATTAAAAATAGTCCTTAGTCTCCAGGAACTGTGTGATTCACACCATAAAAATTTTTTCCATCCTCAGATTTTGACTCAATCCGTCAATGCTTCCTCAGGAATTCCTTGCCCAACCACCCATCTAGACTAAATCTCCACGCTCTTACAGTATGATATACCTCTCTTTTAAATATTTGCCACTATTAAAATAACACGTTTCTGAAATAACGTGATTAATGTCTACCTTCACACTAGACCTGAGAGCAGGAATCATGTCTGGTTTTCTGCATGTTTATAGTCCCCAAACCGAACACACTACCTACGTATTTGCTGAATGAATGAATGCATCTGTTACAAACAACTCTTTTCTAAAATATGTATGTGAATTTTGGACAAGGGCTAGTGACCAGGGTTCAGTAAAAATAACAGCTGATTAATTTTCAAAGAATGATGGTAAAAGCAAGGAAAGGGGATTTAGACAAAATACATTCTACTGTTCTATGTCCAAGTGTTTTAGTCTCCTATAGGTGATAAGAAGAAGGGGAGGGGAGAGTTGGGGACAAGAAAGGTCTAACCTTTTCATCTCATGACTGGAATCTACTTGCTAACTATAATTGAAACTCAGGGTTTCTGTAATTGAAACTCAATCTTAGAGGTTATGGACAGTTCCTATATTTAAAACAGTGGTTCTCACACTTTAGCATGTATTAAGAGATATCTGGCCAGGTGTGGTGGCTCATGCCTGTAATCCCAGCACTTTGGGAGACCAAGATGGGAAGATCACTTGAGCCCAGGAGTTCAAACCAGCCTAGGTAACATAGTGAGACATCACCCCCCCACACACCGCCATCTCTACCAAAAAAATTAAAATTAAAAAAAAAAATAGCCAGGCATGGTGGCACATGCCTCTAGTCTCAGCTACTGGGGAGGCTGAAGCAAGAAGATCACTTGAGCCCAGGAGGTCAAGGATGTAGTGAGCCATGTTTGTGTCACTGCACTTTAGCCTGAGCAACAGCAAGACCCTATTTTGAAAGACAGAGAGAGAGAAAAAGAGAGAGAGAGAGAATCTGAGACAATTGTGAAAAATGTATAATCCTAAGGCCTACTCTGAACTGAGTTTCTGATTCTGGTCTGACTTAAAGAATCTACATATTAACAACCTAATCCGCCCCCTCACCCCACACACACACTGTCTAATAATAAAGGCAGCTGCTGCCATCCACTCTTTTTTTTTTTTTTTTTTTTTTTTTTTTTGAGATGCAGTTTCACTCTTTCTGGCAGGCTGGAGTGCAGTGGTGCGATCTCAGCTCACTGCAACCTCTGCCTTCCCATTTCCAGCGATTCTCCTGCTTCAGCCTCCAGAGTAGCTGGGATTATAGGAGCCTGCCACCATGCCCACATAATTTTTGTATTTTTAGTAGAGAGGGGGTTTCACCATGTTGGCCAGGCTGGTCTCAAACTCCTGACCTCATGATCCGCCTGCCTCATCCTCCCAAAGTGCTAGGATTACAGGTGTGAGCCACTGCGCCCAGCCCGCCACCCGCTCTTTAAGGAACATTATTTCAAAGCATTCTCTAGTTTAAGCAAGTGACTGGAAATGAGCTAAGGATTTTTAAAGGTGTATCTAAGGTGCAGCCACCTTTAAAATAAAACCTTGCTGACTGTACCCTCAGAAGTCCCAACTGTCTGTCCCGTGATTCCATGAGAAGGTACCTACCCTCTGAAAATCCCAAGGATGGGAAAAACATAGTCCTTTATGCCCTTCTCTCCAAAGTGCACTTTCAGATGTCTGCTGGTTGTTTAAGATCACTAGATTTTTATGCTTTCTGCTGTAGGCCAGGCTCTCTGACAAGGGTGGCTGACTTTCTCACTTCTAACATGCATTCCAGGCTCTGCTGTGCCTTTATTACAACAGTGCTCACTGCCTCCTTAGTTTTTCATCAACAAAATACAGTTTTAAAAGAATTCTATGACAGAGGAACATGCATTTCATTGGGAATGGCTTTTACTGAGTGTGGTCTTGTGGAAGTTTAAAAAATAAATGTAAAGCTTTCCAAATCTTTGCAATTCTCCCACCATTCAAGCGCTCTAGAAAAACTGAGATTCCCCCAAAAATTTCCAATAATTAGAATCATTCAAAGAGAAATCATTCTTTCTCCCCTCCTTTATTTCCTAAAGTACATTGCAAGATCTTAAATCAAGATGCTCCCAATAAACCAACTCAATTTGGTTTACCAACTCAAACCAGTTCAGTTTGTCAAGAGTGACTTTAGCAATGTAACCAGAAGAGGGCATCAGCATACAGCTCTCCAAGAAGGAAGCCGCTGAAATAGAAAAGGAAAAAAAAAAAAAGCCCAAACCATGTAGTAATAGTAAATGCATAAATCTTGAAATAACACCCTTCTGTTGTGATTTTTTTTTTAATCTCAAGTGAGTGTCGGCAACTCTGTTTGGCCAATCACATTAACAAACTATGTCATCTCTCATGTTGCCAGATGAGAAATGCCAGGTTAAAAAAAAAAAAAAAAAAAAAAAAAAAAATCTGGCTGTGCACGATGGCTCACGTCTGTAATCTCAGCACTTTGGGAGGCCGAGGCAGGCAGATCACCTTCAGTCAGAAGTTCGAGACCAGCCTGACCAACATAGAGAAACCCCGTCTCTACTAAAAACACAAAATTAGCCAGACATGGTGGCGCATGCCTGTAATCCAGCTACTCAGGAAGCTAAGGCAGGAGAATCACTTGAACCCAGGAGGCGGAAGTTGCAGTGAACCAAGATTATGCCATTACACCCCAGCCTGGGCAACAAGAACAAAACTCCATCTAAAAAGAAAAAAATAATCTCCATGGGACCATTCCAGCAATATCTATGGTCATTGTCATGCAAAGGGTCACAGGAGATCTGTTATCCCTAGGATCAATAATAACAAGTTGGAAAGGCCTGGTGCTGTACTTGGAATACCATGTAAATTTTGGGAGTAAAACCTCTTGATTGGATTGTATGTACTCAACTTTCTAGAACCAATCAGAGTCAACTAGTGAATGTCCATTATATGGCAGATTTTGCTCATGGGAGTGAAAATACAATCAAGACATATGACTACCTAGACCTGCCTTCAATGAATTTATAATCCAGTAGGTAAATCCACCTATTGAGCTATGCTATATTAGAATGTGTGTCGAATGCAAGGAAGCTGCCTGTATAAATGCATATGTATATGAAGTGTTTGCTCTATGGGTATCACACATGCTATGTAAAACTCAATTCTCTATCAACAATAAGATGCAGGTAAATACAGACGAAGACTCTGAGGCTTAGAGAACAGACAGCTTTACAGAACTGGGATGGGACCCCAGGGCCATGGAACCCCCAGCCTACACTCTTAACCTTCCATTTTAGGAGAAGAGTGTGCTATTGGTTATTTTCTTTATTACAAGCAATTAATATGTGTTCCTTTATGAAAATACTCTCAGTGACCCAGCCTTAGGTTTCCCCTGACATTGCGATATAAGGAAGAAGTTCTGCAAACCCTTTACATTATGAAGAAACCCAAGTGGGGCAGTAAAGTTTCCATCAGGAGCCAACAGAGGGCAGCAACAGACAAACCAACTACCAAAAACATCCTCCTGTGGACACCCTGCATCTCTCCACTGGGACCCTCACGCCTCAGACAGTGGGGGAGATGCATGTAGCGCTTAAGAACGTCAATTTCTTATCACCATTAAAACAGCAAAAACAAACCTCACCGTAGAAGAGGCTAAAAATGTCCCCTGCTGGGATCAAAGTTCACTTAGAAAGTGTCTCTTTTAATAAAGGAAACTAAGGGATGAGGGATGTGGCACTCCTTCTCCAAGACATTTGACATCCATGGATAGTAAATTTGCCTGAGAGCTTTTAGCCCAAAGCTGGGAGGATGCTTGCTTTCCCACGGGCTCCTTGCAGACAAGCCAGATGTAGAAATGCTAAGTATATGTGCTGGGTCTGGATGCACTAGAGCGACAGGGTCCTGAAGGCGGGCCTGCAGCTGTGAGCACCCACCCTGCACTGGCATGGTTTGTGTCAGTGGAGTGAGGGCTGCCATTAGGGCACCAGTGACAACAGCCACGCCACTGGGGGGCTGAGGATTGCTCTACTGTGACTGGCACCTAGCGATCAAGCACTCATTGCTTGTGACAACGTGTCACTCCTGCACTTGTCCGAGATGAAAAGAAGACTTCAAAGCAACCAAAGTACTCCTTCAGCAGGAAGAAGAAGGGGATGAAACATGTAGATTGACACTGATCAAAATGGTGCAAACAATGAAATACTAAAATAAAAAGGCATGAATAAATGAATGTCTAGCCTCTAACTTCTGACCAAAAGGCCCATGTTGTATCTGCAAGCATAGCAGTCTCAGCCAAAGCCACAGTCACATTAGGTAGAACATACAAAATTGCTGTCATTTAACCACTTTTGACCTACAAAAATGGCAATCGCATGTAGCTTAACCCAATTATATTAAAAGCAATAATGATAACAGCTAACCTTCATCAAGCACTTACTAAGTGCCAGGAACAGACTCTAAGTGCATTCCACATGTGAACTCATTCAGTCTTCACAATAAGCCAATGAGGTAGGTTCTAAGGTTGTATCCAGTCTACAAACGAGGTTATGAAGGACCAGAGAGGTTAAGTAACATGCTCAACGTCACACAGCCAGGAGGTAGCAAAACTCAATTTGAACCCAGCCACTCAGTCCAGATTCTCAGAGGAGAGAACATGGGGGAGGGTTTTTTGGAGAAGACAGGCTCTAGGGGTCAACCTCACAGTCTACTTTTCCTTAACAGGTCAGTCAGTACACATTTGCCATGTGCAGTTATCGGGAGAAGAAAGCGGAGCCTCAGGAACTTCTACAATTGGATGGCTACACTGTGGATTACACCGACCCCCAGCCAGGTACCCATCGACCCTCAAGGCCACGAGCCCATAAACCCTCAGCCTTCCCAAATCAATGGTCAACTAATAATTGCTGGACACTTATTCCATGCTAGGCACTAAGTCAATTTACTAAGGGTTTCAGCTGTCAATGGCACAATCCCTGATATTATGCCATTTCCATCCCAGTTGGTTAAATGCCATCCTAACCTAGGGTTTTGGTTTTACTCAAGGGATTCTCTAATTTAAAACCAAAAAGGAAGAGCATTTTTCTTTTACCTACCTGTATCCACATGAAATATGGACTCCACCATACAATGCTTTAAAAAAATTCTGAAAAAGAAGTAGTCCTACATGTACACCAAAGAGAGAGAGAGAGAGAGAGAGAGTGTGTGTGTGTGTGTGTGTGTGTGTGTGTGGTTTTTCACCAGTGATGTGTGAGCTTGGCAGGTTTCAGTGACCAAGTGAGCCTGCCCAATATATCCATATTCCCTAGCTACAATTCAAGAGCTCATAAGGTTAGTTGGCAGCACTTGAAAACCCTCCCTAAATGTCTTTTTCCCTGTGAAGACACCAATCCACAAGCAGAGACAATGAAGCCCTTAAGCCTTATGTAACTAAGAAAACTACACAAACGGTAGTATTTCTTAAAAGTTCTACACCGCATAAGTTCTACATCCTGCCCCCTCACACCTCTCCCCCTACCCATTTTATCTTTTTCCCAGAAAAAAAATGAATAGAAATCAGCCTCAAAGAACCTTCAAAATGGGAGGGGGGTGCGAAATCATTTCAGCATATTAATGAACAACAAGCACCAACAGCCCTCTCCCGGAGAAGTTTATTTTTATGCCAAATCTGCACAAGGAAAGCATTTCCAACCATACTGCATTATTTGGCCCAAAACCTTTTTTTCTACTCCCATATTGCTCTTCCACATGCAACAAAATACACATAAAAGAAAAACAGAGTTTGAGAGAAGATGGGGTGCTAACCTGAAAAGGTACGGCAGGGAAGACCTTGGGCCCAGCCCACTTAGTAAAATTAGCACCCTCAGAATCTCAACCAAGTGACTGGGCCCAGCCCCACCCCTTCGGACTTTCATATGTTATTTGCATCCTGCCGGAGCAGAATACAGAGCTGACCACATAAGGCATGAATTAAATGCTCTGCCTGGAAATCCTTCATAATGAGTAGAACCAACGAGTTTGAAACAAACAATTTCATGCAACTTCTCATGGAAAGGATGGGGCTCCTGCCTTAGGAAACCACTCCTTAGGACATTCTATGATGGTCTCTGTTCTTCTTAAGTCATTGGGTTTCCTTCAGAAAAATAGATTCAGTCCTTCTTAGGACTTTTATTTTCAAGTAGAAGGCTAGGGTGAGGCGTGGTGGCTCACATCCGTAATCCCAAGGCGAGAGGATCGCTGGAGACCAGAGTTCACGACAAGCCTGGGGAACAGAGCCAGACATCATCTATACAAAAAAATTTAAAAATAACCAGGGCATGGAGGCACACATCTGTAGTCTAAGCTACTAGGGAGGCTAAGGTGGAAGGATTGCTAGGAGTTGGAGGCAGCAATGAGCTATGATTGCACTGCTGCACTCCATCCTGGGTGACAGAGATAGACCCCAACTCAAAAAATAGAAAGAATAGTAAAAATTAATAAATTTTAAAACATAAAATGGGAAGCTAAAGAGCCAATATGAGAAGGGAAATCAATACCATCTTATGACAATAATTCCTTTTAAGCCAGTTCATTTTCCTTTCCCCCCATGTGATTGTATTTAGCCCTCACAGTAATCCCACAAAGTGGATAAGACCAGGATCATTACCTCATTTTGTAAATGAAGAAGCTGAGATTCTGAGATATCAAAGGCTATTGTTTGAGACTGCCTGGTGGCTGAGCTGGAACTCCAGGTCTAACCCATGTCATGCTTTGGCATTTGCAATAAAGCATAGCTGCATGAACAGCTGTAGCAAAGCTATGGTTGTTACTTCATCAGATGAAAGCAAAATTATCTTCCCTCAGTGGGGAGGGCAGGAGTGGAGAGAACTATTCTATCTACATGTGTAAGGAGTAACTGTGCACATATATTTTTAAAGCTTATTTCTTTTTACATCGATCCTATGAGATATAATTTATAAATTTCTTTACGAAAGATGTAAGTGGAAAGATGTAAAATGTAAATCAATTATGTTCTTTAGAATAATAAGCATCTTCCTCTATCTTTCCATGTGCTAAGTCCTATTTATTCCCCCAAGTAATGTTTGATTGAAAACGGAGACTTAAATTCTCCCAGTTGTCATGGGAAAGTCTAACTTGGCGTGGTGGCTCACGCCTGTAATCCCAGCACTTTGGGAGGCCGAGGCGGGCAGATCATGAGGTAGGGAGATTGAGACCATCCTGGCTAACACGGTGAAACCCCGTCTCTACTAAAAAAAATACAAAAAATTAGCTGGGTGTGTTGGCAGGTGCCTGTAGTCCCAGCTACTCGGGAGGCTGAAGCAGGAGAATAGCATGAACCTGGGAGGTGGAGCTTGCAATGAGCAGAGGCCGTGCGCCACTGTACTCCAGCCTGGGCGACAGAGCAAGACTCCATCTCAAAAAAAAAAAAAAAAAAAAAGAGTGATTACTGGCCAGGTACGGCGCCTCACGCCTCTAATCCCAGCACTTTGGGAGGCTGAGGTGGGCAGATCACTTGAGGTCAGGGGTTCAAGACCAGCCTGGCCAACATGGTGAAACCCCATCTCTACTAAAAATACAAAAATTAGCCACATGTGGTGGCACACGCCTGTCATCCGAGCTACTCGGGAGACTGAAGCAGGAGAATCGCTTGAACCTGGGAGGCAGAGGTTGCAGTGAGCCAAGATTGCGCCACTGCACTCCAGCCTGGGCAACAGAGGCTCTGTCTCAAACAACAAAAAAGTAATTATTAAAAATAAATGTTCCTGAGCCCCACTTCTAACCTGTGAACCAGAAAGGGGGAGAGGTCAGAACCTTTGTATTTAAATAAGCACTGCAGGGGATTCCTGAACACAGTAACAGTTGCCAGCTGGAGAGCCAAGCATTTTAACCAATGTCCTCAGATTTGAGGAGTCTCCTCAACTGCTCCCTGAAAGGTGAGTGTGCAAATGGAGAGGACTTCAGACTCTATCTCTCTCCCTCTTTCTTGATTTTATCCCAGTTGTCAGTGGACCTTACTGGTGGTGATTTTATGGGCTAAGAACCCCTGTGGCCTATTGTTCTCTGCCATGGAAGGGAGGGATGCAACTAAATATTGTTGCCTTAGTACCAGCCTACAGTCTAGGTGGTTCCCCCTGACACAAGCATTTTCACTAAATAAACTCTACCTGTTTGGGTCCTTGATGTTTAATTTGGTGATTTGGCAATGTAAGTTTCACTTACAAGCTACTCCTTTTAAGCTAAAACTAAAAATGCTTCACTTTACCTTTCCCTGTGTATGGTTTGGAAAGTTTGAGACAATCTCTCAATTTCTATGCAATTAGATAATGAAGTCTTCAAATAAAAGAATATTAATCCAGAATAATTCAACGCCACAGTTTATCAAACAACTAAATTTTCTTATACGATTCATAAAGACCTTTTTTACCCTCATAAATGGACCTCAGTCATGCAAGTTGTTGGAAGTGAAATCCCTTTCCCCTAGAGAGCTGGCCAACATTCCTTTGCCTGGTCTGCCTCCATCTATTCCCAGACGTGTCTTTGTCTTTGACCTGTGGGGCTGTGCCCCTCGTTCTCCAAGGAGAGCCCATGCAAGGTCACACATCACATTCTTCAGATTCAGTCCCCAGGAACTGTTGCTTTTTCTAAGACTGATGGCCTTGCAGCACATGTGGGTCTTCACTTTGTGGATGTTCACTTTGCTTTCTCCTCTCTTGGTTCTCTTTCAGCTGTCGCTGTTCTATCTCCTTCTTTCTTTCTTTGGTGTGTCCTCAGCCTCTGGTGCTTTCTGAAAAAGCCCTGTTGCTTTCTGCTGCTGTGCTTGTCGTTGCTACTGTTGCTTTAGATGTTTCTCTTTGCCCTTACCCACTCCAAAATTAGGCTTCATTTTATTGTTCATAATGACTCTTAAGAGAGCTGTTAGTGAGGGCCAGGCCCTGGATTCATGCTTTGGTGCAGTGTAGCACAATGGTTATAGTCATCCGCTCTGGAGTCAAACAGCAGAGGTCAAAAGCCAGCTCTGACACATACAAGCCAGTTTTGTGTCCATGGGCTAGTTACCACCTTCCCCATGACTTAGTTTCCTCATCTGTAAAAATGGAATAACAGTACTTACATCAAAAGGCTGTTGGGAGGATTGAATAAAAATATAAAAACTTCCTGGTGTCTTTCCATCTCTACATCTAAATAACTGCACAGTGGAGAGGGCTGTCCACTTCCCCAAAGTAACTCCATGAACTGACTTTCTGACAGTAGCTCCAGAAATACAGTATCCCCACCCCAGCAGCAGACCCTGGGGGAGGGGGAAGGCTTGGGGCTAGTAAAAGTGATACCTGGTCATGTCTGTCCTGGCTTTACATTCCCTGACTGTAGCAAAATAGCTTATTCCTAAGGATACCACGAGACTAGGCTACAGGTCTATTGATCCTCTCTTCCTTTTAACTCTTTATTGCTCACTTTTCAGGCTTAAAGCAACTCTCAGAGCTCTTCTTCCTCCTCCTTCCCTTTTCAGAATTTTCCTTTTTATTGTGCTGTTCATTAAGTTTATCGGGTTTCCCCAGCTTGCTAGCTACGCATCATCGTACCAAATTACGTATTTTAAAACTTTCCATACAAAAATAAGCAAAATAGTCCCTTATAATAAAAGCCACCAAAAATCTTTTAGTAAAGCTTTATTGGTGTGATATTTTCAGACCCTCCATATAAAGAGGTAGCTATTTATTGTCCTAAATCCCTGGCCATTCCAAGTGCAAAACTACCAACAGACACCTGTGCTTGCAGCATAGACACCTCAATAAATAGCGTCGGCACAATGAAGAAGCCTTAATATTACCAGAAATCTTTTCCAATGACAAATATCAAACAGATTACTGGCTGGACCTCATTGGAAATTTGGGGATACTGATCACTCACTCATTCATTCCCCTCTTAGTTTTTAATAATTGAGGAGGTGATGAGGAACCTGATGAAGATATGAAGTATTATTTCCAGCTAGAGAGTACCCAGTGATCTAAAATACAGGCTTCTGGAATATGCTGATGGATACAACATAGCTTTGGCCCGAACCCAAAGAGAAGTTTCCACCTACTTCTCTCTAAATTTTAACCTTGAGAACTGCCCATGGAAACAGATGGATCTAGAGCATATTCGTTTATTAAATAATTATTTGTATACCCACTATGTGCCATGCACTATTCTAGGCACCAGGGATACAGCAGAAGCAAAACAGACAAAAACTACCTGCACTTATGAAGCAAAGTAAATTATGTAGTTTGCTAAAAAGTAATAAGAGCAATAAAGAAAAATTAAGCAAGATAAGAGGTCACAAGAAGTGGAGGTCAAGGAAGGTCTCAACAGGAATGTGACGTTTAGGAAAGGACACAAAGGAGATAAGGTGTGAATCATGCAGATACCTGAAAGAAGAGTGCTCCAGGCACAGAGAAAAGCAATTGCAAAAGTCCTGAGGTGAGCACATGCCTGGGTGTTCAAGGAACAGCAAGAGGCTAGTGTGGCTACAATGAAGTGAGTACATGTGTGCATAGAGGGAGAGAGAGAGTATTAGGAGAGGAGGTTAGAGGTGGCAGAGGACCAGTTCATGGGGCCTTTCAAGCCTTGTCAGAACCAACGCTTTTCCTCTGAGTGGAATACGGAACTGCTGGCAGGTTTTGAGCAGAAGAGTGACATGACCTGACTCTAGTGCTAAATCCAGGACTCTGGCTGCCTTGTGAGAATCAACTACAGACAGTGAGGACAGAGGCAGACAGGTCAGATAGGAGGCTATTAAAATAATCCAGGGATGATCATGGCTACATTTTTGATGGCCACAACTGGAGATGGAAGAAGAGGTCAAATTCTGGTAATGTCCTAACGGTAGAGCCATCAGAATTTCATGCTTCATTGGAAGTGGGTAGTGAAAGAAAGTAAAGAGTCAAAATTGACCCTAAGATTGGGGGCTTGAGCAGCAAGAGAGATGGGCTCAGCTTTGCTGAGGAGGTCAGGGAGAAAGACCAGGAGTTCAGTGTTGAGTTTCACAAGCTTGGGATGTCTATCAGATATCCATGGGGAGAAGTCAAGAAAGATATTTAAGCCTGGAGTCCAAGGGAAAGGTTCAGGTTGGAGGGAGAAATGTGATGGTCATCAGCGTACTCATGGTACTTAAAGGCTGGATGGCATCACCATGAGAGAGGGTGTAGCTAAAGAAGAGAAGAAGGGCAAGGACAGAAGGCCAGGGCATGCCAGCATTTAAAAATCAGTAAGAGGAGGAGCCACCAGACAAGACTGAGGAACAGCGGCCAGGAAGGTAGAAGGAAAGTAAGGGTTCCTGAAAGCTAAGTAAAGAAAGCATCTTGAAGAGAGGGGAGTGCAAATGCTGCTGATAGGTGGATGGGCCCAATAAAATGAGGACTTTGAATCAGTCATTGGATTCAGCAATGTGGAGGTCACTGGTCATTCAACAATGTGTCCACTGAAACCTGGACAAGTTTCAATGGGGCAGCAGCCTGATTGGAGGGGTTGTAAGGCAGAAAAGGAGGGGAGAGACCCTTGCTACTCAACATGGGGTCCTCACACCAGCACCATCTGCATCATCTGGGAGCTCCTTAGAAATGCTGCACCTCAAGCTCAGTTCCAGACCTACTGAATCAGAAGCAGCATTTTAACAAGATGCCCAGGGGATTCATATGGGTACTAAAATTGGAAAACCCTTGGTAGAGATTTCCCTTCATTGTAAAGAGAAGAGCAATAGGACAGTAGCTGAAGGGAGAGATGGGGTAAAGAGAGGTTTTTGTTGTTGTTCTATTTGTGTTTAAAGATGAGGGAGAAAATAGTATGTTTATAAGCGGATGTCTGTCCCCCAAGCAGGCAGCCTGCTTGACAGTTCTATCCCCATCAGGACACAAAAAGATAAGATCCAGGCTCAGAAATCCTTCTTCAACATCACGGTCCCACTCTGTGGCCAAGTGAGTCTCAGATTTCCCATCCTAGGTTAATTGCTACCCCTGCTCTTCTGTCCCAAAGAAAAGCAGCAGAAACTGCTCTTTCAAGGGCTGAGTCCAGTTGAGAACATCACAGCTCAGCTTAGTAGAAGTTGTTACTCCCTTTTCTTCCAGGTTTGGAGGGTGGCCGAGCCTTCTTCAATGCTGTCAAGGAGGGAGACACCGTGATATTTGCCAGTGATGATGAACAAGACCGCATCCTGTGGGTCCAGGCCATGTATCGGGCCACGGGGCAGTCACACAAGCCTGTGCCCCCGACCCAAGTCCAGAAACTCAATGCCAAGGGAGGAAATGTGCCTCAGCTGGATGCCCCTATCTCTCAATTTTGTAAGTAAATATGCCATTTTACAAAAATAGCTCAGTAAAGTAAACCTTCCAAAGTTGAATTAGAAAACCTAGTTGCTTTTGTATTTAAAATTTATAAAATCATGTTTCCTGAAAACATACAGTGAATTCAGGGGGAAAGTTGGGACAAATGTTAGATGAAAGTAATTTTAAAGTGCAATACTTGACCTTCTCTCACAAGGACTAAATGAAGGAAAGTGTATTTTTAGGTGGATTTTTATCTCTGTTTTGATGAGAGTACAGAATTCACAGCCAAACATGTATTTGTTTGAGTCCTTCAAATATAGTAGATTATGTATGTCCTTGCTTCATTTCTTCCTATTAAAAGTAATTTAAAAATAGGGTTGATTTGAAATCAACTTAAATCTGCAATTTAGAACCATTTAAAAATAAATGATGACATTATCACATGCAGTGGAAAAAAAAAAAAAAAAACACACAAAACATGGTACCTAAAATCCCATTCCGAGCTAAAATACCAGAGACCCAAAAATGAGACTGTCTCCTTAAACAGCCTCAGTTCATATTCAAGTTTTTTCTCCTCTTACCTCCGCATACATTTAATATCTTGTCCCTTTTCCATGTCTTCTTGCTACCTAAAATGGCTTTTATCTATCAATACTTCTGATACACAGGGTGAGGTGAAAGCCAGTACATGTTTGGAAATATTGATTAAAACAAAGAAAATGGAGAAATAAAGTAATTCATTTTTGTTCCAAACATTCATTCTAAATAGAGTCTTTTGCTTTACCCTGAATATCAAGTCAATCAGAGATAACACGGGTACAAGTCATTTTTAGCGATAATCATGACGATTTATTATTTTAGTATGGAACTCACTCATTCATTCTAGGTCATTGAGCAACTGTCTAGAAATCAGACATGCTAATGAGAAGGACAGACAAGGTACCAGCTCTTATAATACCTGCATCCGAATGGGGAAGCCTAGGTAGTAAACAAGTGAACAGATAAATAAGAGAGCTTCAGACACTGGTAAATACCATGAAGAATGTCATTTAGTGGTGACTGAGTGAGAAGGAGAGACATTAGACAATCAAAGAAGTTTTCCCTGAGTTTCAGTTCAAATGATAGGTAGTCAGCCCCACAAATATTTGAGGAAAGAGAATTGCAGCTGAAGGAAAAGCAAATGCAAATGCAGAGACTTAACCTCTAACACAGTGCTTGCACTATCTCTCTTCTGTTGCTCTTAAACAGAATATGGAAGTGGGTGGAATAATTTTGCAGCTATAACTACTAAATAGAGGTAAACTTGCGTTTCGGTGAACTCTATTGCCATGTCCATTTCTGTCCAACAAGACTATATTCTTACACCTTGCAACACCCTTGTTGATCAGGAAATACAACTTCTTTTGGATCGCAAATTCTATCAGATGCTCCCAGGAATTCCTGTCCAGTACTGATGGTGATGCATGCCCTTGTGGAACAGTGTAAATAATCATATAATTGCTGTGAGTTTCCACAAAGAAAATCATGAAAGAATAAGAAAGATTGGGGTAAGACTTGAGGGAAAAGGAGTAGCCTTCTGCCCACACCTACCACCAAGTTCTCCCCTCTTGTATTCTCTAACATCTTCCTGCATTTAGCTTTACTTGAGAGCAGTAAAGAGAGTAATAGTTACTAGTCGAGATAAATCATACCCAGTATTTGTTTAATTGTTGTGTTTAAAAAAAAAAAGTAAGACAAAAATCCCTCCTTTCACCTTGCCCAACATGCTCCTTTGTAATACATTTGGAAACAGCACATCCTATCATAACCTCTTGAAAAGGAATTACCTGTGTATCAGAAAAAAATTCTAACTATAATCACCATTCAAATCAACCTCATAAAGCATGTATCTCAGGTGATATTTGGAAAATACTGGTCTTATTTCCAAATAATCTTCATTTCTTCTAAAGTCATTTCACCCTATATAAAGTCATTTCACCCTACATTCAGTGTCTCTGTTCTATCATCTGCCCAGATTAAGAAACTGCTACATAGTTTGCTATTGACCCCACTTTTTCCTCACCAGTATAAGACAAAGGACATTCAGGAGTAAAATTAGAGACAAGACACTGATTAAAAAAGAAAACCTGTGATGGAAGGTGCTGAAGAAGAGATGTCTCTTCATGGAAATACATGGGGGCTCTTGATGTAGATTTCTCTCTGTGGATAGGATTCATTTAGTTGTGAAATTAGAATGCCAGCTGTTAGGCATCAGCAGAAAGATTCAATTGAATACACACAGCTTGATGTGTATCACTACTCTAGTTGAAATAAGGAACTTTTATTAAATGGAGCATCCGAAGCAAACTCCTAAGAGTTAGAATTGGGGGGGGTGGTGGTGGTAAATGATATCATCCCTAGGGAATATGTAAAGTAGGCTAAGAGATGAGTGAGAAAGCCAGATCATGCATGCCCCTGGGATTTATCAGTACCTGGTGGTAGATCTACCTTCTTCTGTACTGTCTCCTTTATTACTGCCTAGGAATGGGAGTTCTCCAGAGAGCATGAGGCCCTGCTACATCTGCCAGGTTCTAAAAGAACAAGCCACTACAGTCAGCTATGGAGACTGTGTAATACAGGAAACACCTAGCACATACACAAAAATGTGAATGGCACCCATTGAGTTCTGCAGTGCCCAATCTGCACAACTGTACACAGTGGCCATGTAATAAATGGCAGCCCTCACCCAGAACTTCAGTCCAATAGTGTGGATCCCAGTCATCCCATGGTTACTTTATTATCCCTGCAACAGAGCCTCAACACTGCTCCAAATTCTATCTATTGCTAGTTTAAGCACTTAATAAAAACTGCAGCCAGAGTAACAGCCAGTGTGGCTTCTGTTCCTATAATTTAAAAGCCAGCGGAGACAACCAGTTAGGATTTAATCAACCCAACCTTTATGCCTGAGCATCTGCAAAATGATCAAGAAAGGAACCAGGAATTTTACATTCCATGGTATCATTGGGTAGTTATGCACAGCAACCAAAAGGGAAAAAAGTGGCTAGATATGAGGGAATACAGTCTTCCCTCAGTATCCATGGGAAATTAGTTCCAGGATCCCCTGTAGAAACCAAAATCCATGAATTTTCAAGTCCCTTTTTAAAAATGGCATGGTATTTTCATATAACTTATAAACATCCTCCCATATAATTTGAAACATCTCTAGATTACTTATAATACTGGAAACAATGCAAATGCTCTCTAAGTAGTTATTACACTGTGTTGTTCAGGGAATAATGACCCAAAAAAAGTCTGTACATGTTCAGTACGGATGTAATATTTTTCTGAATATTTTCAATCCACCGCTGGTTGAATCCACAGATGCAGAACCCATGGATACTGGAGAGCTGACTGTATATCATAATTATTAGTGGAGTCTGCCATAGAAGGTCATAATTACTTCACAGCTTCTGTAATTTGTAAAATTCGAACCGTCACTACTAAATAGATCAAGCCTTATGCATGGGTAACTCAGTCAAACCCACAGTGTTGATTCATACTTACGGTAACCAACTCATCCTAGTTTGCCCAGGATGTCTCTCCTTTTAGCACTGAAAATCCTGTGTCCCAGGAAACCCCTCAATCCTGAGCAAAGCAGGACAGATTGGTCACCAGGTACTACCAAGCAAGAAAGATGAAAAAACAGTCATAACATAGTTGTAAAGAGCAAATTTTCATTCTTCACGTACATTTGGATGCCAATCTATACAATGATTTATTTTAATCGAGTCACATCACAAAAATTAAGTCGATCACAGATTCTCTAGCTAACAAAAAATGTAAAAAGGAAAAATCAAGTATTGCATTTTAAAAAGATTTCCTTGACTGCCAAAAAGGTAAGGGTCATTGTTAAGTACTTAACTCTGCACACATCTCATTAAATCTTATTTTTGAATATTTGTTCAAAGTACTTGCCATTCTTGCTAGTGAATAATTTGTAAGAACAACAGTCTTTCAATGACTTAACTCTATAATCACTTTATTAGTATTTACAAGACAAAAGGAGGCTGCATAGAAATGGAAAACTACATAGAGAAGGGAAGCAATATAGAAATATTTTGGGGGTAGAGAAAAATAAACACTCCAGTCTTGTCATGTCGCTGTCTGTTTAAGGGAAACTTAAGAATGGACCATTTTTATAGTTTGGAAAACTTGGGAGTAATTGTGAGTTTATTTGAGTCTTTCTAAATTAAGTTTAACAGTTTTTATTTTTTGCAATTTCAAAAGCTCAATTTTAAAATGAAAAGACACGTCGAGAAGAGTGGAGTGGGGTATTTATGTGGAATTGTAAAAACTGAAAAAATAGATCCTGCTATTCATTAGTTTGTGTGTGACTCTACAGAGATTTTTGGGAGGGTTTCACCAACCTTTAAAACTTTTTTGTTCTTTTGTAGTTTTTTTGTGTGTGTCATTGTTGATTTAATTTTTTTCTTTTTTGTTAAAATTTAATAAAATTAAGTCAGTACCTAGCTATACAATGCTTTTAAACAAATACTTGCAATTCTCCAATTTTTAAGGCCAATGCTTCTTACGTTGGAAACGATGTCCAAATCTGTAGTTGAGTGTTCCACGATTTACTATGCCGCGTGGTCTCTCGTTGAGATACCTTATCCCCTGTCCATTATGTGTTAGTGGAACAGTAAAAATTAGTACTTCAATTCTCATTTGGATTAGGGTGGGTTGGGGGGAAGAGGGTATTTTAAGCTTTGACATTTGGTCAATGGTTATTTAATATATCACTTGCAATGAGTCATTTTAATGTCTGTTTCTCAACTAATAACTGTTAATCACATCATAGAACCCCAAAGTTGGGTATTTTTGAGAATTGTTCTATTTTTTGCTACCACCTGAACGTCTTCAACAGTTAGGGGGATTTGGGTTACTGTTGGTTTGGGGGAGGTTGATTTTGTTTTTTGTTTTGTTTTGTTTAAGTTTTCTTGTTCAATCTTTGCTCGAACCCAAGAACTTAGGCTGCTAGGTTAGAACTCCTGTCTGCTTTCCTGAGCCTTGTTGCTAGTCTTTATGTTATTCTGGTTTGTTCCTTCTTACCCTGCTAACTTCTAGCTGGACTGAAGGGTAAGTGCTCCCCTATAGCTAGCACAGCTCAGATAATCAGACTAGATTATCTGACACCTGCAATGTGCTTCCCTCCCCCTTAAATCTTCCTCATGTCTAGACTTTGTAGTACAACTTTTCATGTTATTTTCCTGACCTTAGGTTTGAAATGTAAGCTTCCATACTGAAACTAGGATGCATGTGATGTGTGCATAATTGCCTCCTCTCCTTGGCTTTCATATTGGCATCAAATGATCCTCTGAGTAAAGCCAACCATTAACATCTAATTTTTTGTTCATTCCAAGAATCTTAATTAACATCACAACAAAATGGCGAATAATGCCTTTGTTTCATGGAATTCACAGCTACCTGACTGCTTAATGCCTGAAAACAGATCATTTTGCACTCTGATAATGTGCTGTTGTTGTTGTTGTTGTTGTTTTTCCTTTCCCATTCCAAAGATTCGATTGGTCAGAGTACCAATGGTGTGGTAACCATGGATACCTTAAAAAATAAGTGGGGTAGGAAACCCAGAGATGTTAACTGAGCAAGACTGGAAGAAATGGCAAAATACAATTAAGAAAGCAAATGCATTATTTGAACACTAAAGAATTCATTCTACCTGGCTTAAGGGTGTGCTCTAATGTAAGACCCAATAGAGGATTAATTTGGAAAGGAGAGCTACAATACATGGAACTACCACACACAAAAACAGGAAATTAAGGACATGACTGAATCCATGTTGCTCATTTACAAATGCTTTGGATTCACAGTCTTACAATGCCAAGGAGGGTTTGAGCCTCTGGTCTCAAATGTCATTCTGCTACTCTCCCAAGAACAATGACAACAATAACTTTTCTGACATCATTTGTATTTGTATTAATTTTTCTAAAAATGCCCATGTAAGAGAAAAAGGAAACTTTAAAACTTTAGAAAAATCTTTCTCTTCACTATTTGAGTTATTAATAAAAAAAAACACACACTTCCTTAATTTACGTAGGAAAAAGCTATCAACCAAAAATGTGTTGAGGAAAGACTTGGCATGAGAGGGAGTTAGAAAAATTGGTCAAGAGAGCAGGCAACTATGTATTTGAGTATTCTGAATGCCAATTTAGAAGAACTAGGTCATATCATTTCTCCTGACCATTTAATAATAGTCTTTTCTTCAAGTTCTTTTTGTTTCCTTCTTTAATTTGCTTTTTCCTCCCTTTCTTTTTTCTTTTATTTTGCATAAATGTACCCCTGGCTAGCAGACAGACTTTTTTCACCACTTCAAGCAGATACTTAATTTAACTTTACTTTTCTTGAATGTCTGATGAGGCATTTTAAAAGGTTTCTCATAGAACGTAAACTTAGCGGGAATTTAGGATTTTGCTATACTTTTTTTAAAGAATGAGAGAAAGGATGGATGAATAGATGACTGAATGGATTCTGTTCTAAACAAATTTACATGTATTTTGCACAACAACGCATTGCTATCCTAGTAGATTTTTAAACAGTTGTTTGCCTTAATTCCTTCTATAGTTTTATCTCATAAAATTTTGCTATATCTTCTTATATTGTCAACTTGCAGTTGCTACGTTGCAGTAATGCAATATCAAATAATTAATTCAATATTAATGTAATTTGGATGACCCAAAACCATACTGTAAATCATGTCCCTTTTCATTGTAAGAGTAAATCACTTTTTAAAAGAATAGATTCCCACAATCAGGTCTAAAATTTTCCAAACACCATGATTTGATCTAAACAGACCATATTAAATGAAGGTTTACCTCACTGTTAACTACTTCAGACATATTTAACATATTATTCACTAGTTAATTGAGTATTTTCATGCCATACAGTGATTTCTAGTAAGATTATTAATCAGGTATAGACAATTTATTTTTGCTCCTGTTGGAGTGAATGTAAAAACATCGAGTACTCTGTAAGTTAATATAACTACAGCACGGAAAAACTAAAATCATTTATTTATTTTGCTTGAGATCATTGACAAAATCTCTGTTATGATTTTTACTAAAAGCAATTGTCTGACAATTATAGAAATTAACATTGAAATAAACATCACACGCTTATCTTTTTGGGGGTATTGCCACAGTAGTTTTAAATTCAAGATTTCTGCATGATGCAATGTGAGCCTTGAGAGCTTCCAAAGAAACCATCCTCTCTTGGCCATTCATATTACCCCAGTTTAGCTGAAGGGACCACGAAGCAATTAAGTTGTTTCTCAATTAAGTGGTCCGTTTGTGCCTCTGGGCAGCAGGCATGTGAGGACCAGTCTTTTGCTTGCTGTGCAGAGCTCAGGCAGGGCACAACATCCCCTGGTTACTTGAGTATTCCAAGAAAAGCTCTTCTAGAAAAATCCATAAACAACCAGCTGCCATCAATCATTGTCATTTCTTTATTTCATGTCTTCTGATGAAGCTGACTACTGTCATTGTTCATTATTGTCCAAACCATACATTCCCTCTTGTACTGTCAAGCAGATATGACAAGCACACATTTTCCATATAACAGAGATACAAAGTCACCTTTTAATTTGCAGTTTGGGTTCACAGATGACTTTAGAGTTGCATTAGCTATTCTCTTGCCTCTAGCATCCATCAGGAGTAGCAACAGCCATAACTGTGCTCTAAATTTCAATGTTAAAAGAGCTACCTCTAGCTTATTACAAAAGGGATTCATGAGAGAGAAGAGCCTCTTTCAGACAATTTGTTAATAATATAATCATAATTATTTTCAACAGTGAATTTTTCACTAGCCCAGAAAAATTTCCAAAATGTGATATTACAAAATAAAAAGATAGATTTGACCTTTTACCTTTAATCCCTAAGCTGTTGGAATAATAGGAGAATTTCAATAAAATGAAAATTTGAAAACTATATTATTCTTCCAGGAAAATTACATTTATTTGCTAGACATTATTGCAAGTCTATCTAAAAATATATATGTTAGAAGCAAGATCACATCAAGTATGCTTGATATTGAGATAATAGATCATGAAAAATAGTATATGGTTTTTCATTTGTGAGGGAGGAAAAAAGGAAAAGTCTATCAAACATGAAATGAACCCAAATATCATGATCAAAGAACAACATAAATGACAGAGTAGTCAATTAGGAACCATATCACTTGAATTTTAATAAAGTAGATTAGATGAGATGAGAGTGTAAAACCCACGTAATAGTATCACTTTAGGAACCAGTGTTTTCCCAACATTCCTTAAATGTCAAGTCAAAATTGTTTCCAAGCAAACTTGGGGGAAGGTTTAGACTAGTTTCCGCTTGAAAGTGCGCCTGCTCTCCATAAGTCTGTATGTTCATCAACTGCATCTGTGTCATGGATACCATTGACAGTTCTCGAAGTTTCTTAATGTAGGTACCAATATCAGCGTTATCCAACCAAGCTTAGTTTGAAGGCAGTCTCCTATGCCCATGTCATAAAGGACTAAAAAATCCTTATGCAAGTAAACCCCCGAAGTGAAATAGGTAGCAATGTTTGCAAGGTGTGTTGAATTATGCCCTAGCTGCAGAGCCTATAAAATCACATAGCTCACATCAGTACATCTGGAGCCCTTGAAGACCAAGCAGGACGTAGGAACTACTTCCTAAGGCTAGGTCTGACAAAGGTAAAGATGATTGAAATTGGTTCTTAAAATGTCAATCTGTGATTTCTGGAAAAATACAGCTAATGAAAAAGAGCATTAGGATGCATCTCCCAAAGCAAGAGATCATCCAAACATCACTGGGGTTTTAAGCAGCCACTTTACCCTCCTAATTCCTTTTTGCTTAACCTGATGTTCACATTCATTTTTATTCTCTTGACACATGCCAAATATTGGCAAAGGAAGTGATCCCAGAATGTCCTGAATTCAGGAATTGACTCTTTCATACTTCTTGCTCTGGGCTGTTTTCCCTCTGCTAATGTCAACATTGGAGTTTTCTTTTGCTTTAATCAACCAATTCCAACTGTTTGTACAGGGAAAAATGGAGTTGCAAGAGCATTTTTTTTTATGTTTGACACTGTGGAAGAACAGACCGGGACAGTGCAAGAATGACTGTATGGTGTTGCTTGGGAAGCGCCCACAAGTTCTTTGAAACAGAATTTGGAACAGCTGGACCACTGCAGTGTTTTATTTTAAAATAGACAACATATGTAATGCATATGGTCCTAGACATGTATGGAGACACAGGCAGACAATCTGAATGGTATCCAAAGACACCTGCACCTAGAATTCTGTTTCCTTCTATAAGATTTTTTTCCCCTAAGAGCACATGTTCCTACTTTTGGATTTGCAAGATACCATCTGAATCCCCATGTGTGTGACTCCTTAATAAAGTCAATGAGAAGTTTCCTGGGATGAAGGTGTCAGAGTAAGTCAGTTAATAACCCCTCCTGAGGACCTGGCTCTTCTAAGAGCTGGCAGGGGAAATACCAGATTAGAAACTTGCCCTCATGGAACATGTTATCTACCAAGGGATTCAATTTTATGTATGTGTCTTGACCACAGAGAAATTGGAAAATAACCCAGTGAAAACATGGAGACAATATGTAGGAATTGGTTATATAGGGACAGAAAAGAAACATAAAGCAGAGAGATAGGGAAGGACTCCCAGCTTCCTAGAAATGATAAGGTTTAAGAAACAAAGAAGGAATAGAACATTAGCTATAAATGCAGAGACATCCTTGGCTCACTAACAACTTGAAACAAACTGGCTTTTCAAACACTGAAGATCCTGCTTGTTTACTCCTCGCTAATGTTTATCGAACACTTAATATATGCCAGGGCCCTAGGTACTTTCCAGGTGCTTCTCTTCAGATCCTCTCAACAGTCCTCTGAGGGTAGACTTGAATTTTACCTTCAATTTACAAATGAGGCCAAGGAGGCCCAGAGGCATTAAGCAACCTGCCTCATATCACATACCTAGTGGTGGCAGAGCTAGTCTCAAATCTAATCTTTGTGACCTGCCTATGCCCAGCCACTTAACCACTTGCTATGCTAGCTCCCATTAAATAAGCTGTTTCCAATCAATGTAGTATATAAATATTCCATAAAATCAAGAAAGAAAAATATTTGTTAATAGAGTGAATTTCTGTATTTATTCTGATAAGATAAACTCTGATTTTAACAAATATGTTCTTAGTGCCTACTATGTGCCAGGTACTGTTCTAGGGCTGGGAATGTGGCAAAAACAAAAAATACCAAAACCCTTGCTAGGATGAGCTTAAACATGAGATTTTTTTCATTAGCTCCTTGAAACAGCCCTCCTGGCTTACTCCTCCTCCTTTTTTTTTTATAACATAATAAGCTCAGTAAATATAATAAACTCAATGAAACTCAAAGATTTTGTGGGAGCCAGCCACCCTTGTAAGCGCTCTTGAGTTGTTGGAACCATTAGAATAATGAGCCCAATTTTGAGTAAATGATAATTTGGGGAAAGTAAAATCCAGAGGCTGCTCACTTTACTTGCTGGAAATTCCCACTGCATTAAGCTCCATTCCACACATAGTGCGCAAGGGATCTAAGGATCATTAAGTTACAGCCTATGATGGCAGGAAGGGAACTGAAAATTCAGCTCCTTTTACACACAAGGAAACTGATGCTCAGAGAGATAAACAATGCAGCCAGCATCCTACAGTTATTTAAAAACAGAGCTCAAATTAAAATCCAGACCTCCTAAATCCAGTCCTAGGCTCGTGCTACAAGTGGATGGGGAGAAAGAGGAGAGAAAGGAAGAAGGGAAAAGGAAGTTTTATTTTGACAAGGTTACTTTTTTGAAAACGAAAGCAGACTGATTTTAGGCTTTTCTGTAAGCTTGCTTTAAAATGTTAGTAAAAAACGAAATTGTTAGTTAGACTTACTCTTAGCCTAGAATTAGCACCACAAAGCCGCATTCATTGAGCCATTGTGATGGACTGGGGGTTGGGGAGTGGGTCCGAATCCAGGTCTCCATAGAGGAGCCAAGTCGCCTTTTCAGATCCATTTCCTGAGTGGCCAGCAAAGCGAAATAGGTCATCAGCAAAGTTTTCAAGAGTTTCAACAAACAAACAAAGAGTAAGAGACTTGAAACATGTGCCATATTTTTTTAACAGCTACAAAAGAGCCCCCTTCTCTCTAAGCTAAATGACCAGTTGTACCATCATAATTGAAGGCAATAAAATAGCCAAGCCAAACTGGCAGAGTAAGGCCCCGGCCGGTTTGTCAGCTTGCAGCCTTTTCTGAGAAATCGGAGAGCAAGAAGCTGCTGCTAGCCAAAATGCCTGATCTATCTGTTAAAATTGGGAGGCGAGGGATGGATGAGGCTTTTTATGAGGATGAAACAGCATGAGCAATTCGTGCGTACCCCACGCTTAGTTTTTCCTGAGTTAAATTGATTTGGGACTGACAGGTTGGAGGTGACAGGGCAGAGTCTATCAAGGGGGATAGAAAAATGTCACCTGGATTGCAAGAGTGTCATTATGCCAGACGAGACTACAGTTGGAGCAGGTTTAAGACACTTGCCTTGGGCCAGAGGAGTCACACACATGCCCTAGAAGCAGCTAGCTTTCCCAGGAGCAACAACTTCCTGGTCATCCTAAGTCAAAGAAGAAATGTAGTTTGGAGAACAAACAACCGAACTGAAAGAAGCCTCCCAGATGAAGCAGCCAACCTCAAGTTGAAAGCACTTTCCTGAGGATAAATCTAAGGCAGTTAATGCAGCAAGGAGGATTCTCTCAGATTCTCTAATATAATTCCTGCGCATTTGACATCCTTTCCAAAAGCTGTGTTTTATTATTCTAATGGAGCGATTTGGCTGTTAAAATACACATTCTTCAACTTGCCTTCTGGAAACCGTTGCTTCTGTGAGTCTTGGGCATAAACGACACATCTCGTTCAAACACGGACCACTTGCTGCTTCTATGAAAAACGGCAACATTTTTTTAAAAAAATTCAAACAATAAGGAGGTATAAATCTGACAATACCATGCATTTAGGTTTGAGTGGTTTATTAATACAATATCAATAATAACAGGAGAAATCATCATCTGAAAGTCACACTGCTAACCATAACCCAAGCTTACAGCCATAACCCAAGCATGGGAGAGGAAAAAAAAAAAAAGCTGCTTGGGACTGAGGCCACATATGAAAATATTATCCAAACTACTCCCAAGTCAGAAATCGGTTTTTCCCGTGTCCTGACAGCATCACTAGTTCCTGGCAGGTCCCCGTATTCCAGTAGAATGTTTCCTGCAAAAGGATGAATAAAATCTTTCGCTCGATTTCATATAAGATTCTTTTTCTCCATACTCTGCGTATCAGAAGAGTCAGTAAAGATGAGGTGGAGTAAGCCAATTTCTTTAATGGAGAGCACCTTCATTTCTACCTCTTTAGGATTTGCCTGGTCACACACGAGTTGAATTCTCTGAGTTATTTTGCCAGTTGAGTATAGTGTATTTTAGTTACACGTGTTGAGATTAATTAGTTAGCCCTTAGGAGGTTTTGCCTACAGCCTTCACCCCGTAAGGAGAAGTGTGAATACATTGAGACTATTAATTCACAATAAATGGCAGATCATAGCCCTTGCTGAGTAAATTTGTTTGTCTCTTTCCTAAGCTTTGCTAACTGAGTAAGCATACTATAAGGCAATGTCCTTGATTATCACAAACTAAATTCCCATTTAACTTAATCTCCAGGTTTCAATGAAATTTTTTTTTTTTATTTTTAATTTTGGAGGGTGGGGACTCAAACCTTTTATGAAACCAAATTGGCAATGCGGATTTGGAAGAAGAGGATATAAATATTGTCACTTTGCTGAAAATCAGCATAACCCTTTTTTCAGATAATCCCAATAATTGCAGAGAAATTGCTGTAGACATAACCACTGGAATGGCAGAATCTATTGAAAACCAACAAAGCTAAATAGGCTATCTTAAGCAAAGATCCGATCTGCTTTCAGTGTTTGGTGAAATGCAGGCGAAGTTACGGTCTTGTGCTTAGTTTTTAAAGAACAACATAAATGCACTGGAAATGTGATCATTTGATAAACATGTTGATGCCAATATATTTTTGCCTAAATGCAATAAACTCACCAGTAAGTGATGCAAGTTGACAATGGGAGGTAAAAAGAATATCTTGGGGATGTTGGTGGGAGGCAACGGGGAAACAGCTAACGTTCATAATGTCTAGTGAATTCCTGTGTATTTGAAATGTCAAAAAAAATGTGATGTGTTTCTCTAAATTGTGTCTCTCTCTACATGTATAAATGAACAGACGCAGATAGAGCTCAAAAACATGGCATGGATGAATTTATCTCTTCCAACCCCTGTAACTTTGACCACGCTTCCCTCTTTGAGATGGTACAACGCCTTACTTTGGATCACAGACTTAATGATTCCTATTCTTGCCTGGCAAGTATATTCTTTGGTCTACAGCAATTTAAACATAACATTTTTTTTTTCATTTAAATATTTATCTACCTTTATGTCAGAAGCTCTTTTCTCCATTACAGAATCCCTTTAACAATTATAAATGTGTTCCCGATTTCCTGGGTTGAGATAGTTTTACTTACCGAAGAAACAAGACTGAGCGGGAGGAAGTTATCAGTAGAAACAGATCCAATTCCCCAGCCTCCCTATCTTAGCTTCCCCCTTTTCAGCTGCTACATGAGAAATATTCCCAAGAGGGTAATCGAGTTTGGCACCTGCTTGTGGAGAACTTGTAAAAATTGCTTCAGTAGCTTAGAGTTTAAGATGCCCTTCCCTCCCCATCCCAGATCTGGTAATTCTATCTCATTAAATGAATGTATTCTCTTTGTGTATTTTCTTAAAGGTTAATATGATTTGTAAATAAACTTTATTTTTCATAAGCTAAATTGATTTGGGTTTGTTTGTTTGGATGGCTTTTTTTTTTCTTCACAATATTCACAGCATTTTTTCACCCTTTGAGGGAATTTTTTATGGTGCTTTAGTTATTTGGAAATTCAGCTATCTATCCAGCAGGAGTATCAATATTTCCTGAAATCCTATTTTAAAGCTAGATTTAAATGATTTAAATGATTTAAATTCAAGAGAGTGCTATTATATCTTTATTGGATTTCTGAAGATACATTTTTGGCTTTAAACTATCAAATTCAAAAGCCTAAAAAAAGACCCAATTTACTTTCTTCTCAAGCCATAAATTGTTATTTCATTTCTTAAAAGTAAATGCTATTAATCCCACTTTATAGATGAGAAAGATGAGGGAAAATGATGAAATGTCTTTAAATAGAGGAAAATTCTCATCCCTGATTCTAAACACTGAAGTTAAGAAATGTATGTCTATATAATATTTATACTACATAATAACTAAGGTTAACATATTACTGATACTAATATGTAAAATGACAATCTCTTTCTTTTTTCTAATTTTTAAATTTCTCTATTTTTTGTACCAAAAGCCAAGATATAAAAAAATGTGGATAAAATAGTCTTAAAAACAGAAACAGAATTATGTGGAATAATTTATTAATCTGTATCTCATGAAAGATTCATTGATTATCTCAGGTTTAGAATTCCTTCATCAAAAGAATCTGAACATTGCCAAATTGGAAAGGAACACATCATTTTGACTTAAAAAAAAAAAAAAAAAAAAAAAAAAGTAAAAAGCTTACCTTGCATTGCAAGGCAATTTTTCTCAAATGTGTTTTGTACAATTACGTGATTGTTCACATAATTATAAATGGCATTCATGAAACTTGTAAGAATATGCCTCTGAACTTAAATCATTCCCTTTTATATGTAATTACTATTCCCTTAAGGAATTTTTTTGAGGTATATTATTTTCAAGACTTTTTCACATTATCATTTTTTAAAACAATTTTCTTTGTTTTGAGATTCACTGTGAAGGAGAGTTTATAAATGCTGTCTTAAAAAATTAAACCAGAAATGAAATATTAAAACTTGCTTTCCATTAGTTACTTATAGGCTTAAAATTATGGTCCAGAATCTAAAATTAATTATGAATAGCATAAAATAGCTTCCTTCCCTATTTGTATACCTGTATATATTAGTCATTATTTCAAAATTTCAGAAAATAACAGAAATTAAAAAGGACCTTATCTCCTGCCTCTATATATTCCATTTTCTTATTATTACAATCTTTTTTTCAGTTAGTTTTGGAGACCGACCAGCAGGGATACATAAATTTTTCTGTGTCTTCGACTGAGTTCCTAATTGATATTTCTTCAACTCTTTTCAAAGCAGCTATTTTGGCATCTACAAAAGACTTGGTGTCATCTGAGTCGTAGAAAATATATTTTAATCTTTCACAGCAGTGTTGTTTCTAAGATTTAGCATTTGGGGTAGCAGATGGAGTGGCAAAGAAGTTGCCTATAGGGGCAGCCCACTGCCTCGACTACTCTCCGCCCTCTGCAGTAACTTATAATTTGAAATAGGAAAGATGCCGTCTTTCGTTGGATGCATCACTGAGCTGCATGTTGTCAATTGAAGATTCCCAGATCCCTAATACAAGATTAGAGTGTTGCAAAGGCCTCTCTCGCTGTACTTCTGTGGCCTCTACCTGCTCCCTAGTCACTTTCTGTTTTTGCCTTTTCTCTCCCAAGATGGAGCAGTACTCAAAGGATGACTCAGAGAAGACCCTCAAAGTAAAATTAAGTTTATATTTAAAATAGCCCCAAATTTCCAGCTTACAAAGTACCACCTAAATTGGTTTATTTCTTGCTTTGAACAGACACTGAAACCAGAAAACACAATTTTATTTCAGGCTCTGCTTAAGGGTGACCTTGAGTGGCAACTCACTTGGCCTTTCTGAGCACCTGTTTTCTTAAGTGCATAATGGGGCTAGCAATTTGCATCCCATCATGCCACCAAACCTGCTCTAAATTGGAGATCTGAATTCCCATCCTCTTGTGTAGCAGAGTTTGGACTGGTCCCATAGCAAAGCAGTAAATAATAAGAATACAAACAATTACCAGAAGAGAAAATAAAACTCTAAACCAGACACAAGAAGTTCCTCTCAGTTTAGTGGAATTACATCTGATTCACAACTTGAAAACTAAGTCATGCTGTTCTCTTTGGAGAGTTGTGTTATTACCTTCATTTAAAAATTTTAAAAACACTCCTTCCAAATTGAAAGGATTTATGAAGTCCTGGCATGTATGTAGACCAACCCTAAAATTTCTTCATGCTCTAGAGTAGAGAAAACAAGAAGACTTGGAATAAGACAGAGCTGGATTTGAGTCCTGACTCTGTTTTGTATTATCTTTGTGAGTCACTTAACCACCAGGGTTTCCATTTTCTTGTCTATAAAATAAACCTTCTCTGTCTACCTTACAGAGTTGCTATAGGGCTCAACGGAAAGTTCTCTGTTAAGTGTAAAGCTCTATATCAATGTAGAACAGTAATGTTATGATTTCCTCTTACCAGTAACCATGACTTTGCCACATTCCCACCCCAATACTCCTTTAACGTGTATGGTTCAGTTTTTGAGCAGTAGGTGAGACTCTGTTTCTGGAACCAAGCTATCTGCTAATCCAGCTCCATCACTCACTAGGAAATTTTATGCCCTCCTGAACTCAATCTTTCCATCTTGACAACAGGGATAACAGAATGTACCTCGTAGGTCCATTATGAGGACTAAACCACAATGTACTGTGCATAGTGGCTGGCACATAATAGGCAATCAAGGAGTGTTAGCTCGGGCTATTTTTCAGTCCCCTTCTCTAGCCACTCCCAACTCTAGCAGCTCTCCAGAAAACAACCTGTATTTAAAAGAAAGTCTCTCCTTTATTCTTTATATAGGGCTGGTTCAGTCCTGGCCAGGTGTTTGTACTAGACGAGTATTGCGCCCGAAATGGAGTCCGAGGGTGTCACCGACATCTCTGCTACCTCAGAGACTTGCTTGAAAGGGCAGAAAATGGCGCCATGATCGACCCCACCCTTCTTCACTACAGCTTTGCCTTCTGTGCATCCCATGTCCATGGGAACAGGTAAATGTGTGTTCGTGTGTCTAGAGGTGATCCTTAAGAAATGGCACTGGCAATGTTTTATGGCTAGTCTTGCTTTTAGGATCTGCCTGTCCTCATTCCTTCAGTAGTATGTGCACATGTACACACACACACACACACACACACACACACACAGAGGGCACTAACTTTCTTCTCCTTTCAAGAAACTTAAAATAAATTGCAAGCAGGGCTTTCTAGGGCAAGCTCGGAAGTTAGACCAATCTAGGTTCAAATCATAGTTCTTCCATTTACTAGCAATAACCTGGTTGGTAATTAAACCCTTTGTGCCACGGTTTTCTCATCTGTAAAATGGGATGATTGTATACCCCTGGGGTTGTTGAGAGAAAGCAAGTACATATAAATGGCTCAATATAGTGCCTGAAACATGGCAAAAACAATAAATATTTGCCTTTGTTTTTGTTATTTATTTCATGATTGCTTAATGATTATGTCCTTAGTGTCAGTCACTCTGATACACATTTAGTATGTGTGGTGAGTAAAAGCCAGACATCAAACAAGGGCAGAGTTACATTCAGATTGGTACTCTGACTCTGAGGAAAGGGAATAAAATTCCATGACAAAATTTAATAAAGAAACATGACTCAGATGGAATGGCAAGATGGCAAGGAGGACCTCCCTGAGGAAGTGATGCTGGAGCTGAGAACTAAAGCATGTGTAGGAGTTGAGTGGTTCCAGGCAAAAGGAACAGCATGTACAAATGTCCTGCAGAAGGAGGAAGCCAAGTACATTTCCAGAGCTGAAGCAAGCTAGGTGAAGCTGGAAGGCAAAGATGATGATAGCACTTTTAATTTAGCCATAGAGCCTGGAAGAACTTTTGAGATCACAGTCTAATCAACCCCCTCATTTTGTAGGTTTTATATACAAGCCCAGAACCTCAAGTCTCCTGACTCTGTACTAAGTACTCTCTTTCTTTAGACCTTGCCCAGCTGCTGGAGGAAAAGATCCATGTTCTGAATAATGCAAAGCAGCAAATAATTTAAGAACATTGCCATTTGGCTCTGGAGACATGGAATAAATTTCCACACTGCCACAGCCAGTTTACTATCTCAATGTATGTAGCCTTGCATTAGTATAAAGACAAGCCTATATTATCCCAAAGCTCCCCAACCAACAGCCAGTGAAGCCACACCCAGGAAACACTAGGTGGCTTCAGAAACCCAGCCTCAGATGCAAAAGTCGGTGCTCTGGAGAAATCCACATGTGGGAGAATCCAAAATTGACTACATTTATTTTAAATCAGAACTGTGTCAGTCATCTTCATCTTTCCAAGCTATGCAACTAAAATCTCTGTAGGATTTTTTTCTGTGCTTTTCCTCCTTCTAGCACTGGTGTATTTTTATGAAATGCAACTTCAACATTTAGAGCTAGATAACAATAGCATTGTAGGTTTGAATATTTAACAGGCAACAAGGTTATCATCACCTCCCATTGTTATAAGGTTTGCTAGCCCAGCACGTGACCTTTTATTTGCATAAAAGATACTCATGAAAACTCTGATACCTGGGGGGTATCTGTGCATAATTCTGCTTTTTATAAATATGTACACTTTGATGACTATCTGTTACAGCCTCTTGGACTGAATTTTTTAAAGAGAGAGAGAGAGAGAAGTTGCATTATATTCTCTGGGTTGTCACACTGTATTCTACATATGTTACTGAATAAGAAAGTGTTATAAAATAATGAAGTGTTTTTGTAAACTCCCTGGTAAACATCATCATGAATTATGATACACATTGTCTGGATTTCATATTGTAAGACTGCCACTTGATTCACAGTTAGGTTTATACATCTTGTCATGGAAACAGTTTTGGATATCTTATTTTCTTTTCAGTTCTGATTTTCCTTATGCAAGTTTGCATCTTTTTTTCTTATTATTTTAGTTTGAATGTATTTGCGCCTGCTTTTTCATGTACCCTTCTTTTTCTTTCTTTTGTTTGTGCATGTGCGCGTGCTCTTGATTCTCCTATGGCTGGCCACACTCTGTGCATGCCTCATGCAACCACCCCCTCTCCAAAGTCAACAAATGCATGTGTACCTTAGTGGGCTGCCACCAAATGCAGACCCTGAAGGGAGCAAAACTCCCTCCCCACCTGAACCAGAGGCTAAAAAAGATACCAAAAAGGAATCCAAAAAAAGAAAAGATGCCAAAACCCAGGCAAATCAAGAGCTGAAAAGGTAAGAAGTTACGTGTGTGTTGGCTTGTGTTGGTGATATCTTTACCCTTCCCCCAAGCCTCCATCCATGCCATCACTTCCACTTTTGCAAGCTTTGAGTATTCCTAAAGTCTCTCTTTCTTTAAGCATTTTCAAAGGTGCAATTTAAAAAAAAATTCTAGCAATGGGCAAAAATACCATGTATTGGGACTAAATTTGAGTCAGGTGTTCAGCAACTTTTAAAATATGTTTATATTGAAAAGACTAATTGAGCAATATGTAAACAGAATTGTAAGTCAGATTGCCTTTTTAGTGGCATCCAGTTAGGGGCCTGGTACCTTACCAAGTCATTCATAATAAGCAACCCGTGCTTTATCATTTTGAAATTATGTTTAAGGAGCAAAATAAATGGATTGGCATAAGATAGGCCTATGCATTTATAGTAGTGCTATCATTTTCAGCAAATACCCATTAGTTCTACATTCATCTCATAAAAAGAAATTTATCTCAAATAATGATTTATAATAATGGCACAAGATAAATTCTATTACCAAATTAATGCTTCTCAGTAGAATCACTTATATACTGAGGTCATCTTTAAGGCACTTTTAAGTTCAAAAATTTTGTTTATCCTGTCCTGTTTCCTATGTCCTTTCTTTGTGGGTTTATAAATTAGTAAATTGGTGAACTTTTTTCCCTTTTTAACTAGGTTTGCTAATTATTTCCAATTTTATTCTGTGTCCTTCTTCACTTTTTGTACCCTCACCCAAAAGTAACAATGACGATTTAAAGTTTTTTGTTGTGGTTTTAGAACTGATGACTCTGATCCTGGCATTGTCAAGCTACCCAAAATTCTAAAGCATGTATGCTGTATACTTCATCATTATAAATTTATTCACTGAATATTTCTAAGTCCTGAAATGTATACAGTTCACTTGTTGACAGGCCAAATGAAAATGCAAACTTTTGCTTTCTAGAGAATGTGGCAGGCTGTCAGTCACTGTATGCGGGTCCAATAGGGAAGGTCAAAGAAAACCCTGATTCCATGTGGCCATCCATCTCCTTCACCACAATATTTAAGGATAGAGGTGAAATGCAGTTTTTGTTTGTGTTTCACTGTAAAAGTTAGATCGCAAGGCAACAGTAACTTGCAATTAGGAAGAAAGTGCTTGCAGAATGTTGTAGGTGCCTGAAGGTCAGGTCTGACACAATGACAAGCCTTCAGAGAGGAAGCCTTCCTGGCTGCTGTCCAAGGTGCTGCTTTTGGAAGGCTCAACATCCAAGGGGAGCAGAGAACAAATGGCCACTGTTAAAAGGCACACTTGCTTGAACCTGATCTATTTCTTAGGCCACGAAAAGCTAACCAAAATGATCTTGACTGGTCCTATTGAGGCTTATGTGTGTGTTTCAGAATCTGTGTTTGCACTGCATTTTTTTAATAAAGAAGATATCATAATGTTAAGTAGCAGTTGTGTAACATTCTACAGTTTACAAAGTGCTTTCAGACATTTGCTGTGAAATGTTCAGATTAGCTATTTTTATATCCATTTTGCAGATGATGATAAAGTCAAACATCTGTAAATTTAAGTAGCAAACCTAGATGTTCTAAGTCCAAAGCTCTTTCCTTTCGCACTACATCAGGACTGTACTTATATGCTGAAGACCTGAATGTTAGAGCCTATTCTGCATAAATCTGGGAGTATCAGATCCTGTTTCTGTGCCTCAGTTTTCTCATTTCTGTAAAATGAGCAGACCGAATCATAGTATCTGAAATATCCCTTTAACCTCTAAAATTATCTTCTATGGATTACAATAGCAAATGAAATAGTCCATCGTCAGGTTTCATAAATAAAAGTGTTTTCAAAGGTGCAATTTAAGCAATCATAAATAAAGTTTAATTAAAATAAGGATAATCACTACCATTTAATAATTACTTGCTATATTCCAGGCACTAGGTGAAGTGCTGTTGATATATGTTATCTCATTTTATCCTTATTACATTCTTATGAGATAAGTATCATTATTACCATCACCCAATAGATGAGGGCTTGAGGCTCACATAAATTCAGCCACTTGCCTGAAGCTCATAACAAATAGCTGTCTGAGCCTGATTCAAACATGGATTCTGACTTTGGCGCTTGCATTTGTAACCACTCTGCCTTCCCACCTGTCCAAGATTAGCTCTTGTATATGATGTGAGATGCCAAACCCAGCCATTGGATATTTGTTTCAACATTTCCAGGTGAGATGCTACAGCAGTCATCTGAATTAAAGAGAAGCCTGAAGATGGCCAGAATTAACATGGCCTACCTGGAGATTTTAGCTCTGTGGAGAAAACCAGAGTTTATCTGGAGTTTTATACCACCTAAAGGGAGAGTCTCCTTTGAACACTAATTAATCGCCTTTGGGATTGGGGAAACCACATTCCAAACCTTTCACCAGCATGACCAGCATTTGGTTGTGGAGATATTATCTATTCTTTGTTCCAGATTTAAAAGGAATTAATGGCCGGGCGCAGTGGCTCATGCCTGTAATCCCAGCACTTTGGGAGACCAAGGCAGGTGGATCACGAGGTCAGGAGATCGAGACCATCCTGGCTAACATGGTGAAACCCCGTCTCTACTAAAAATACAAAAAAAAAGTAGCCGGACATGGTGGCGGGTGCCTGTAGTCCCAGCTACTTTGGAGGCAGAGGCAGGAGAATGGCATGAACCCGGGAGGCGGAGCTTGCAGTGAGCTGAGATCGCACCACTCCACTCCAGCCTGAGGGACTGAGCAAGACTCCATCTCAAAAAAAAAAAAAAAAAAAAAAGGGAATTCATGACTCGTGAAAGCAATGGCCCTTTAACTGCCTTTAACTGAATAGAGCCCATTCTCACTGAGATCTCACAACCAGATTCAAATTAGGTAAAAATATGTTTTTTACTTATTATTAACTCAGCACTTCCACAGACAGAGGCAGAACCTTGCCCTGCTGCAGCTGGAAATCATTAATGACCACTGAGGTGGCAGTGACCAAGTTTCTCCCATCTGTTCTGGAAGCTTGTGCACCATCTCTATGGAAAACTACGTTCTGTGAATCACAGTTACTGCAGTCAAGAGTAGACACATCTGGTCAATCAGGAAGATGTTTGCTGTTCATAATTTCAAACACTGGGATATATGGAACCATCCACATGTTTGGCATTTTTTAGAATTACTGGGGGTAACCCCACACACACACACACACACACAGGACATTTGGCAATATCTGGAGATATTTTTGATTGCCACATCTGGTACTGTTTTCATCTAGTAAGTAGAGGCTAGGGATATTATTAAACATCCTATAATGTGCAGGAGAGACTCCTGAAAACAAAGCCAAAAATGTTAATAGTGCCAAGGTCAAGAAACCCTGTTTTAAACCAAACTCCCTGGTGATGAGCTGAATTTTTCTGTTACATGGATTTGTTGTTTCTTTTACACAAGACTTACCCTATGTCTAAAAGCATAACAGGTACCATCACTGATTTTCAATTTGTACAGTGGTTCTCACACTTCAGTGTGCACATAAATCATGAGGAGATTTGATAAAATGCAGAGTACTAGGTCCCATCCTCAAATAATTTCTTTTGGCAAGTCTTAAATGGAGCTGGGAATCTGCACTTTTAATAACCCCTCTCGGCCATGATTCTAAAGCATTAGGTCTTTAGATTACACATATTTAGAATTTTGGTTGTCAAACTAGGCTGCCCACTAGAATCACTTGGAGAGGCTAAAAATGCTAATGTCTGAGCTCCACCTGCAGAGATTCCAATTAATCTGGAAAGTGGCCCAAACATCATGAGTTAAAAATCTCAAGTAATTCAAATATGAAGCAAAGTTTGAGACCCACTGATTGAGGGAACATTAGTTTTAACTAACTCTTTAAAACTGAACCCATTTTCTGAAAAGAGAGACGGAAGAAAAAGGAAAATGTGAGTATGTTCAGCTGGTTGCATTTGGCGATCATAAAATCCACAGATGTAAATTGCTACATCTTCTAATTTTTAAATCAGCTTCTAAGGTTGCAGTACTTAATTCTCACCATAATATTTTTAGTATTATTTCTAGATGACATTTAGATTAGCATCACTTTGGTCACTATCCCACAGTGACAAGGCAATCAAACAGCTCTGATGATTGCAAGTTGCGTCAATGTTCCTTGGATCCCTTTATTATTGGGATTGGAAATTTTTCTCATTTACATTATTATTTAACATTTCTTGAATGCCAGTGCTGCTCTTCACATATGGCCTGTGTAGAAACTACATTGTATCAGCAATTAACAAATCTATAATGCCAACCGCCCCAATCCAAAGTAAGCTGCATAGATTAATGAGTAAAGCAGATGTAAGATGGCATGAATCTTAAAAATCTCTGAAAGTGTGCTCTAAAGATTTCTTTTAGGAGGTGTATTTGGAGCCAAGGTGCTGCCCGTGTTCAGATACCACATGATCCCTTGTAGGTTAAGATTTGAGTAACCAAACAATCGAATGGAACTCACTTTTCTCCTGTTACTCTGCCAGGATTCTTAAGTAAGTGGTTTCATCCTCCCAGTTGCCCAAGATAGAACCTCAAGAGCCATCCTTGACTTCTCTTTCTCCCTAATATGTCACAACAATTCAATTTCTATATCCTGACAATGCCCTTAAGTATCTCTCAAGTACATCCATTTCTTCCTCTCTTCAATGTCACTACCATAGTTTAGGTCTCTATGTTCTCTCCCCTGGACCACAATGATTGCCTTATTGACTGTGCCCTTGCCTCCAATGTTGGGCGGTCCTTTTAATCCATATCACATAATGGTTCCTTTTATTTCTTTTTGTTGAATGCCTTCCTAGTAGTAAATGAGTAACACATTTTTTTCTTTCACTCTAACTCCCTCCTCTCTCTTTCTCATACCCATGCGCGCGCGCACACACACACACACACACACACACACACACACAACGACATTATGTCTGGTGCTTCTCAGCTCTTCTTCCCACAAAGATAAAGGCAAAAACTGAGTAGTGGGGATATCTCTGTTTTACTGACCTCTGCATATAGCACTTTATGTAGCAGGCAGGCATGGATGCAGTATAACAAACACCCCCACATTCTTGGTCTCGTGTTACACACTGACCACAAGGATTATTGTACTTGTGAACATGAGCATGTCGCTAGCTGGCCTTCCAATTCTGAGCAAGGCCTTGCACATGGCTGAGTCATGCTCTCTGAATTCTAAGGAGCCAGCTTTACTTAATAGGAAGTACTTGGAAGAGAAAGTGGGAAAAATTTTCAAACAAATTTCAAGTATAAGTAGGCATCCCAGATGTCCAAGGAGAAATTCTCTTTGGAACTTTTCTCCTTTTAACCCACGTGACTCTCTTCCTGACTTTCCCCATGAGAACAGCAGATTTTCCTATCGAGACAAGAAATCTTGTGAAATACGCTAAATTACCTCTTCCATTGGTACAATCTTTCTGGCCCATAACAAACCATCAAATAATGTGGTTTTTTCCTTTTAAAATTCCAACAATGTGTCTTTATCCCATGGTTATTGAATTAACTGTTACAAAAACATATTTTCAGATGTCACACCCCTTTTAGAGTGGATGTGATATCAAAAAGTCACACATACTACTGGTCTGACCACTCAGAATTGTGTATATAATGTCTTCAGAATGGAATCTAAAGATTAATTGTCTATATTTGTCTAGAAATAAAGAAACACATCTCTTATTCCTCAACAGGAAAAATCTATGTGGTGCCAGTTTTTTAAATTGGTCCTCTTGGGGGTAAAATGCATGCTTTCCTGCATTTTATACAATTTCTGTAATCATCTGTTGTGTTCTTGCTTCATTCAATACCTGGACTGAGCCTGAGCCACTTTGACTAATGTCCTCGTGCCCATAGCATCCATATTCTTTGTGATTGTTCAGTAGAGAGAGACTTCTCAACTACTTTCATCCTTTAATAGAATTAATGACACCTTCTGATACTGTTGAGTTATAACCACATATTTAGAAGAACTGTAAATAAGTCAAGACAGTCCTCACTGGTATATTTTTGCCCCTTCCAAGCCCGGTTTTGAAATTAAATAGTAGCCCCAAGAAGCTACAATGCACACTTGTAATATTGTAGAAATTGCTTATTGTTGCTTCCTATCTTATTCTTTGTGATACAAACACTTTGATATATTTGTTTTAGCAGCATGTCTGAGCCCCAGGGCATCAGGGCATAATTAGAAAAGGGCATGCGCTGGAAGGAAAGGAGAGGAAGGGGTGAGGCTGGCTTTCATAATGAAGCAGTAACTATGGGATGTGAGAGCCCTAATTATAATTTATAATTAACATAGGATTGTACAAACCATATAGATGAGCAAGCAGGGATATCTCCTTTTGAGAAGATAATGCTTTGGTGCTATCTTGAATTTGTGGTTATTAATCACTTGAAAGAGACAAAGGAAAACGTTCCATGCAAGGATTAAATTCGAAGGTATCATTCTAAAACTAGAAGTAATAAAGAGTTAGTTTCTAGGAGAAGTCTTTTTCTTTTTAAGTCAGAGATTAAATGAGGATGTTTGGTCTAAGTGTCCTATTCAGGGAGCACTGCAAAGAACATCTACTAAGATATTCTGTCCCTCTCTGTCCCTTTAAGCTCTCGTGTTTCTGGGCTGGAACAATTTCGTAGCAAGTAGGATTCAGTTATCATGCTTGTTTAAGGACATTTTCATGGATCCATAATGTGGTCTGCAGGCATGCATCCATTTGGAGAGAGAGAATATATCATGTTTACGGTGCCTGCACCAGCATATGTGGACATTTGCATTTGGAGATGAAAGTATATTCCCTCTTCAGCTGGAGTTTTACCCCTTGTTGGTAGTAACTGGAGCCTGAAAGCTGGTTGTATGCAGAGCAGTGGACCAGACACTCTTTCCTCTTCTGTTGAATTCATACTTTTTTTTTTTTTTACACCTGGGTTCTGCCTTAATCACCAAATAGATGCAATATCAGAACATATAGATCATTGTAAGCTTTGAATTAATTTAGCATCCTGACCCTCTTGAAGAGACATCTTACCTTTCAAAAGAAGGTTTTGTGGCCCAGCTTTTAACATAATATGGAGAACCATTCTAGCAAGATAATGAACTGCTAAAAATCTGTGTGCTCACCTGGGTGTGTAGTGACAATTTAATGACACTAAAGAGGTAAATTCATTTCACAAAACACACTGAATCTTGAATTCTTTGACTACACTGTTCACACTTAATTTCAAATATTAAAACGTTTCACATTAAAAGCTCAGTACTTAATTATATTAATCCTATAATCGATATTAATTAATAAGCTCCAGGTCAGGAGCATTTGGGAAGAAGACAATAATTTGCATAAGCAGTCACTCAAAGGATGGCCAGCTGGGTTATGGTAGTTTCAATTTGACAAAAAAAAAAAGAAAAATACAACTCTAGATATATTATTATTTGTGACATGGCTCAAGATGGGAGACTGTGAGGAGAGTGAAGATGACAGAACTGGTGCTAACCACTGTGACAAGAACTTGAAGAACAGCTGACATGACATCTTTCCTATCATGCTGCCGAAAATGTCAACTTTGTGAAGGACAGTGAGAAAATGGTTTGCCGAAAACTTGAAAGGTGGATTGCGGAGATGCCCGCTGTGTCAGATGCGATATAGTCTGCTGTGGCTGGAGAGACCCATTTCTGGCTCCAGTGATGGCCTGCAGGTGGGAGAGCTTCCAGTCTTCAGCACAGCTCCAAAAATGACTGCACTTGACCTGCATATTGTCTCAAGTTTGCGGGATCATGATATACAAGAAGTGAGTTGTTAGCCAGTGTGCAGTTAGGTGGAACCAGAGACCAGGGGCTATGTTCGCGTGTGTGTGCACACGTGTGCATGGGTTTCTAAAGCTAAGTTCAAAGGCATCGTCTATTAAAATTTGGAACATTGTGAAGGAAGGGATATGTGCTTTATGAACTTACATCAAGTTCAATATAAGTAACAAAAACTAACTCTGGATAATCTAAGCAAAGGAGAGTTTATTAGGATGATGCTGGGGGCCTCAAAGACAGGGAAGGGAATGCTGGAATCAAGTCAGCTACGGAAGAGTAGAAAGCAGGACTGATGCAATGGTTCTTACCATATGTTAGAGTAACATGGGAAACCTTAAAAATGCCCATGTCAAGCTGGGCACAGTGGCTCATGCCTGTAATGCCAGCATTTTGCAAGGCTGAGGTGGGAAGATCACTTGAGCCCAGGAGTTAGAGACCAGCCTGGGCAACATAATGAGAACTTGTGTCTGAAGAAAATAAAAACAAAATTAGCCGGGTGTGGTGGCATGCTCCTGCAGTCCCAGCCTCTCAGGAGGCTGCAGTAGGAGGATCGCTTGAGCTTGAGATGTCAATGCTGCAGTGAACCGAGACTGCGCCACTGCACTCCACCTTGGACTGAATGAGACCCTGTCTTGATAGATGTTTGATTGATTGATTGATAAATAGATAGATAGATAGATGATAGATAGATAGAGAGAGAGATAGAGCTTTGAGGATGGGACCGTTCACAATTCTAATAGACAAGATCAAAAACTACTGACCTGTAAGGACAGTCTGGTCAAGGCACAGCTGCTGGAACATGCAAATTCCATCTGTTTCTTCTAGCCTTGTATCATTTATTCAATGTAAAGATTCCAGAGGAGAGTGTCCTGGTAGCTGAACTGAGGCGATAGTCCAGCCTAAATATGGAGTGGCTGTGAAACGGAGGAGCCGGCCTCTAGGAAGCCCTTCAGCATTAATAGTAGGGGAAGGGGCAGTTCGATTTACCCTCACACGAGAGTGGTCAGAATGTGGCTGAGGCCACTCCTCCAAATCCAGGGCTTAGAAAGTGGCAATGGATGCTAAGAAGCCTGAAAGCAAGAAGACTAGAATATTCACGGTCAGGACATGAGAGGGTGAGAGAGTCAGGCTTCTAGATAGATGTTCTGTGTAGAGACACGTATCGGCCTGGAATTTTCTAGCTCGCAGTTTAAAATCCAGCTTCACCCCCCTCTTCTTTCACTCTTTGTGTCTCCTTAAGTGATTTAGGATTGAGAAAGGAAAAAGATGCAGAGCTAGTTTTATGACAGTTGTAGAATCACCCCCAAATATTTTCAGAAAGACAAAACAAAAGCATGGCATCTGAAAGATACCAATATAGTTCTACTATTTATTTTGCAACCAGCACTACTTGGAATGGCACCTTGTAAACAATACAAATGCCACTTTTGGAAGGGATTCATAAATAATATCACGTATCTCTTGCAGAATATCTTGGGTTCCAAATCCACTCCAACCTAAGAGAAATCGGGAACCCTGAATCAAAAGTCTCTCTGACACTGGAAGGACCACCCACCTAATATTTTTTTTTTCTCTAGAACAGTGGTTCTTAGAGTGTGGTCCTCGAACCAGCAGCACTAGCAGCACTAGAAAACTTGTTAGAAATACAAGTTCTCAAACCCCACCCCAGCTCTACTGAATCAACGACTTCAGGGGACCCACCAATCCAGGTTGTCACCAGGTGATGCTGCGACTCGCTCAAGTTTGAGAACCACTGCTCTAGAAAAAGTGTCTTGTTGCTTCTGTGGAAAAACAGTGCTCTCCAAAGCACGAAACCTGAGTTTTTCAGTTAATAACTCTATAGAGATCTATCCAAACCTGTATAGTTAATACTGCCAAATTATAGGGGTCAATGAACAAGAAATTGATGTTTGACAGAATTTTCAAAAACAATGAAGTGAAATCAAACAAAAAAAGAGGATCTTTTTGCTTTTTAACTGACCTGGTTACAACCTGTGATCTTTGACAAATTGCTATTCCTGCATGTTTTTTCCTCACTTGGTAAAGCAGCATCACCTGTTACCAATACCATTTCAGAGCAGTTCTGGCAGTTACAAACAAATTTACATTTTATGTCAAAATCATTCGACATCAAATTGTTTTATCACCTGTTTTTATGGGTGAACTCTGTACTTGTACCTTACAGACTTAGTCAAGTGAGTTTGTTTTATTTAAAATAAAAGTAGTCACGCTGACATGGGTGATCAAGAAGCAAATTTAAGAGACAACAACACTAATTATTAGTTGTTTACTTTTATTGGAATAGCAAGATTAATGGTGTTCAGAAAGTAGTCCAAGGAGAGGTTATCAGGGAAGCAGAAGCTGCTATCTGATACTTTTAATAATTACAAATGGGAATCATGAGAACGAAAGGAAAAAACATAATCCAATGTTAGGTTTGCAATAATATCCTTTATAGTGAGAATTGACGGAGAAGGCCAAGCATACACTAAATGTTCAGTTTTTATCATCTCAGACACAAAGCAGAAAGCTGCCTTCTAATTGCCTAATTGCCTTAGAAGGCTTGTAGGGTAATGAATGAATGGTTTTATTCTCAGAGAGATTTATCTCCTAACAATGACCACACATATCCTGGCTCTTCATGTTAAACAGTCTCCATGCTTTTTGCTGTGATATGTAAACCCTTTCTGAACTGTAAAATTGTATTTAACAGCATTTTTCTCTAGGTTAATTCCCCACTAAGAAACAAAATGCTTTAAATTGCTCCATTTGTCCCCCAGTTGAGTGTGTGCATGCACATGCTAATTATATAAACAAATGTGTGTTCAGTTCATTAACAAGCTGAATTTTGGTTAAAGAAATTTAAAAACCACAGCTTAAGGAAGTTGTAGATTGTAACATATGCGTGAAAAGTTACAAACAAATGCCATGATATGTTTTGTGGAGGCCAATAAATTCATCCTGATAATCTAACTGTAGATTCATGGACATTTCATGTAAAAAAATTTTGTTGTTGTTGTCAAGCATGGTAGCTTGCACCCATAATCCCAGCTACTCAAGAGGCTGAGGCAGGAGAATCATTTGAGGCCAGGAGTTCAAGGCTGCAGTGAGCTATGATCACACTGCTGCACCCCAGCCTGGACAACAGAACAAGACCCTGTCTCTTAAAAAATGTTTAAATAAACTTTGTAAATTAACATTTGAGATTTGCCAGAGAATTTGAAGACAACCTACCTGTTGTTTATCATTCTTCCTTTCCTTGGAAGAGTATGAAGAAATGGACTGAACAGAATTTTACTGTTTGGGGGTATTTTTTATAAAGCAGGGGAGAGGAAATTTTCTCATATTTCAAAGAGGGTGTTTTTATTATCAAAAAAGAAGGAAAGCGGACTGATTAACCCATAACAGGAGGTACATTGCTGTCATTTGCCAAGTCTTTTGTGCAGTCAGACTGGTCTGGTATAAAGGATTTTCCCAACTTATGCTGGATCCTTGAGAAGGCCTATAAATAAGACCATTTGTTTGGTCTCAAGATGACTTGCATTTGCAAACTGAAGAATGTTCCAATAGAAGTTTTATGGTGACACACCAATCTGCAAACTGGCTCAGCCAGTAGTCAAAACAAGTCACTATGAGATCTGGGAAGCTGAAGGCTCTGAATGGGTCAGATTATCCTGCATTTAGTTTGGAACAGATAAATTTGGGCTATAAATATGTATCCTCCCTTTATATTTTCAACTTGAATGGTCCATAACAAATAGAGGATATATGTATGCACCTAAAGGTGGCACAGAACCATGAGAATACAATGATCAAACTGAAATCATTTATTTAAGCTGGAGTCCTTTTTATTACAATGAGTAACAGTTTGCTACAATTGGAAAACGTGGTTGGTTCTTCAGTGAATACATGAGCACTTAAATAAATCTGAACATCTGTAGTTATAAGCAGGAAATTGAGCCATTTAAGACGTTTAACACTGGGAAAGACAAACACAGGTCGCCTGATTTTTGTAGGAATTTTTGTGCGTAATTTAGGGACCCCCAAACCCAAGCACCTACAAGAGAGATAGGTAACACAATTTAGCAATATGGACCAGGTGAGTGTCTGTCCCAGGTACAGAAGAAGCTGTTAGCCACCAATTGATAATGCCAGCTGTTCCAAATTTTCAAGAAAACAGAAATCAGAATTGCATTCTCAAACTTCCCCAATTTAAAAAAATGTTGGCAACTGGTTCAAATTTCTTAAAAAGCTGTGAGCCAAACAGAACAAGTTCAGGGGCTGGACTTAACCTTCAAGCCACCAGTTTGTACATTTTACCATTTCACACGAAATGAGTTACAGCTCTGCACATGTTTCCAAAATGATAACCCAAACACAACCCATCCCCTTTGGAAGCCAGCCCTGAATAGCTGGGCTTCTCCTTAGGTCACATCGATCATTGCAGTTGTTTCTTCTAAAATGGACAGTTTCCTCCTGCTAGAGATTTGATTTGATGGTGTCAGCATATGAGGTTCCCGTCATTTCGTGACATGTCTTCTTTCAGGCCTGATGGAATCGGAACTGTGACTGTTGAAGAAAAGGAACGTTTTGAAGAAATCAAAGAGAGGCTCCGAGTTCTGCTAGAAAATCAGATTACACATTTTAGGTAAGGATCTGGGGCTGGAGGGTTTTAATTAGGAGATGAGAGTGGGAAGGGAAAACTAAAGGGCTTAATTTTTCCAAAACTGTAAATCTACCAGATGATATATTGGATATTTAGAAATAACTGAGTAGAACAAGCAAATCAGTCAGACATGGTTCCACAATAACCAGGAAACGTCACATTATTAAGTTCATGTTATTTCCACTTAAAGAAAAAATTCTTCCATGTTTGAGCTCACCCTGGTCATCAATCTATTATAAAAAGTTGAATTTGAAGCTTCTTCAAGTTTCCTAAGTAAAAATAAATAAATAAAAAGTCTTGTGAATCAGAACATAGTGAACAAGGAAGGAAGGCAGTGGTACTCCTAGGAGAGTCTCCACTTTCTCCACTACCTCAGAAACAGGACTAGCTGGCTACACAGGGAAAGAATGAACCTTGGATCAGCCTGGGTGGGTTGAATCTCCCCTGCATACTCAAGAGAGCCAGCAGGTTCTGCGCTTGAACCTTACACCACATAGCCCACTTCTCCCTTGGAGCAAATTAGGTGTTTTTAGTGCTGTCCTGGTGGTTCTGGACCAGAGATCCTGAAATAGCAACTGAAAAATAATAATAGCATTTCTAATGGTTCCTGTTTATTAAATACTTCCTATATACCGATACAGAACTGGAGGCTGGAGAAGTATTAACTCATGTCATAACAACTTTGTTAGTTATCATAATCCCCATTTAAACCAGGAATAAAATGAGGCTGAGAGAGGTTAAGGAACTTGCCCAAGGCAATCCAGCTGGCAAGTGGAAGAAGTGGGGTGCTTACATAAGATAGTCCGGGTTTAAGTAGCCGTGCTAGTCCCTCTGTCCCATGCACAGTGTTCTGAAGGGCCGGTGTCAACCTGAAACCGGTCACTGGAACTCGTAGTGGTACCTGACATAGTTTTTTTTCTGTGGCATCAAAATCCTCCTGGATAAATCTTTATTGACCATACACTATGTGTAAAATGCATTACCAGTAGCAGAGGTCCATAACAATAGGAAACCACAAGCAGGGAAGGACGGCTAGCAGAATCATGAATTTGCTCTAAATCCACTTTTCTATTCCATATATCGATCTTTTGGGGACTTAAGTAAGTATATTTGAATTTCAGCCTGTTCCAACTAATACTTTTTTAATGCCGGTCTCGATAATAACATATAAGGTCACATTTGAGCTAACGAATAGTTCTCCTTCACAATAGAAATCTAAACAGAGCCTTATGTCACCACTCTGAATATTCTTTTCTGCTGCAGACATTTGCAGAGTCCCTCTTTAGTCATTATTCACACATACACATATATACATTATATACACACATATATGGTGTGAATTCAGATTAACATAACACAACGTGACAAAATAAAAAGCATTTTCCATTCCTCAGAGAGAGTTGCTATAGGAATCAAATTGCAGCATATTTCATGCTAAAATGTAATAATTTAGGCAACCTGAAGAATTTTGTCTTTTTTAGGTATTGCTTTCCATTTGGTCGACCTGAAGGTGCTTTGAAAGCTACTCTCTCACTCTTGGAAAGGGTAAGAATGAAAGTAAAAGATAGATCACATATATATAAAAAGACATAAGCATAATTGTAACGAAATGTTTTGGTTGAATGACCTAGTTGTAATTTTTATAGGATTTGTTTACCATTCATCAAATATCAGAATAGAAGCGAGGAAACTGCCAAAACTCTTGATATTTTATCTTCAAACTCCCAAATGGGATGTACAGAAGATATGTTCCTAGCCCTTCCCTGATTAATGGGTGGCCTTTGCCAATGCTTTGCAATTCTGGTGCTTTCTCTTTAAGCATGGCTCTCAATCCGTATTAAGTCGCAAATAACTGATTTTAAACTTTCACGCTTCTAAGAAGTATGGATGAGTGACACATTTGCTTGAACCTTCTTAATTATCCCTCTTTTTCCTACTTGAAGGTTTTGATGAAAGATATTGTTACCCCAGTGCCACAAGAGGAGGTGAAAACAGTCATCCGTAAATGTCTGGAACAGGCTGCGTTAGTCAACTATTCTCGGCTCTCAGAGTATGCCAAAATCGAAGGTAAGGCTCCCTTCTGCCCCCAGTTTTGAATTTAAATTTTGATATGCCTCCCTGGGGAAGTCTTTCTCTTTTCTGAAGGGCACCCGAAAACAGTGGTCCATCTGAGTATATTAAGCTGAAACCTGGAAGCACTTGAAATGTGGGAGTTTCCTTGGCTGTGGCCAAGTAAATGAATTAAAAGACATCACAGGGGCTCAGAAAACAACCTTTGTAAGGGAACAATATGAAAACAGGATGTTATCAGGTAACTAAGGTCCTTCTGAGAGTCTTTGTTGGCCCTAAGTATCGGCTTTGTGGCTCATGTTTTCCTATAAAGGAATTCTCTAGAATTGCCACCTTCTTTAAACAGAAGAAAATAAAGCAGTCTGTTGTCCACTGCTGATACCATTGGAAGCAATACAAGAATTGAAAAGAGCAAGATCAAGGTTTTGCCTCTTTCTTGCCCCTGAAAGTACCTTGTCCTTTGGTAGTGTTTCAAACTCAATGGCAGGTTAGTGCTGAGCCATCTATGATGGCTCCAGGTTGGCTTTAGATCTCATTCATTCTTGTTACACCAGACCTTAGATGCTTGTTACCACTGCCCTCTCAAGTTTTAGGGAAGTGGTCACTGATGACCCAGTAATCACCAAAGGCGCTTTGAGTAAACTCTACTTGAGAAGATATGGTTCTTTGGGACCTATTCATTCACGAAGGTATTAATCACTTTTCATTGTTACCCTGTTGGCTGCTATAGGGTGATTTGAAAGCCACACCCAACTTGACCAGTGGTGTAAGTGTATAAATGTGGAAGTTCTGTGTGCAAAACTCAATGTGTCCGCATTCTGGAATCTGATGTTCTCTCACACGTGAAACACGACACCTGACTAAAACTAGCAAATGCGCATTGTCTTCCTCAAGACAACTGGGGGAAAAAGAAACTAACCAACCACTCAGACCCTGTCACTTACTCTGCCAAAATCCTTGTTTCCTTAGAGAATTAGGTTAAGAGTATGTCAAATTCACAGTGTTCTGTACATTACACGTCCTCCCTCTCTCAATTTTGTCTGTCTGACAATGCAAATTGTGTACCAGTGGTAATGAATTCATTGTTATGCATCCAGGGAGAAACACTTAAGAATTGGGCACCAAAAGGATGTTTATCAACTCTTGACTTGGTAATGAGTGACAAAAATAGAGGAACAAGAGGTCGTTAAAGGGCTATATTAACAAATAATTGTTCCAGCATTTACTGTCCCAGGATGTAATGATTGGTTGTATTTGGTAAAGTCAGCCAGGTACCTAACAATTCTAGGCAAGGCCAGAGATGGGATGGGATCAAGAAACGTTTTGTTGCCATGGCTGCTGCCTCATAGGTCTTGGTCTAGCTATTACTAGTCTTTTGGTAAGATCTGCTCTCTTCTTTCAGATAAATCTATCCAAAAACAAACTTTAAGATCTGTAAGTAAAAATGCATTCATTTCCAAAGTAGATCAGCTGGTCTGTAATTTCCTTTTGTGCCTCAATTCTTCTTGGTTGTGTTAATTATCTTTTGCACTGTGACTTTTAGGTCTGGGGATTCTTTGAAGAAACCAATTCTTTTTTTTCAACTCTCTTTTCAGAGAAGTACCTCATTGCACACTACCTGCTCTCTTCCGCTTCTCTCCTTCCTTGTCCGTGATTGGCTCAGCCACTTTAATGTGACCTCTGCAAAAGTGGCTGAGACACCAATTTCAAAGCATGCTGGGATTGTTAATTCAGACAACCCAACATCCTCTGGCTGCATGTATCAGGTTTTCTTTCATGAACATAGTCCACCATAGGCTGAGACATTGCAGCCTGAAAGATATTACTAACAGACAACTTTCTTTTACAAGGCTCTGATCCTACCCGCAGAGAAGAAATCTTTCATTTTTTACATTTGAGCCCCTCTGTGAGAATTAACAGCTTAGTTATCTGAGAATTCTGGAAAGAAGTTGTAGTAATATTGCTGGAGACTATGTTTATGAAGAAATACCTCAAGAGCCTTAGATACTAAAGTCTGAAATCCTTAGTATCTTGGAGCCTTAAATCAATGAAATTTTGTTTCCCTTTACTCATGATGTTTTGGTCATTGTATTCTTGCAAACAGCTCTAAAGAGACGTGTAAAATCATGGTCACAATCTCTCTCGTGACTCACGGCATGCTGAATGGTTAATCCAATAGATCTCCAATTTTGAAGCTCCTTTTTCTTTTATCCTGTGTTTATCCCAAAATACTCTGTGGCTATTTTCCTTTGAGCTAATGTAACGTTTTCCTCTAACCTATGACCTTTAACCTCTTTACCTCTGACCTAAGCCTCTTGCATGCCCAAATCCTCTTTTATAGGGAAAAAGAGAGAAATGTATGAGCATCCTGTCTTCTGCTTGGCCTCCCAAGTGATGGATTTAACCATTCGTGAGTACCTACCACCTCCTCACCATGCTGTCTTCACTCTTTCTGTTTTCATTATTTCAAGAAAATCCAGATCCAAACCAACTCACTCTCCTTGCTTCAAGTTTTTTAGCATTGGCTTGTCTGTTGGTTCTGTCTGTGAAACCCAGTGTGAGAAGTCCAGTCACTTTTTATCAGCCTAAAACAGGTTAGACAATTAAGCCATTTGTTTGTGATAAACTCAGATTTGTCTGTAAGTTTTTCAGTTATTCTCTGTCTGTGACCTGAATGCATTTTTACTTTGCTTGTGTGTAACCCTAATTTGTAAAGTGCTTGTCACTGGTACACAATCAAAAGGTAGCAGCTAGGCCGGGGAGCAATGTGTTAGGTGTCAGATAAAGGACATTTGGGGCAAAATCATGCCTTCTTTTCCATGTTTAAGATGCCAAACTATTATGGGTATGAGATCACACCAGGTGGTCCATTCTTTGTGAAAATTAGATCTTATATGCCTCCTGTCTGTTCTCTATCAAGCTGGGAAGCTTTTCCTTGTTCCCTCTGGAGATTTTGACTTGTCCTTGTCCTCTAAACTTTGCCTAGAACATATGACTTAATTGTCACTTGGAGAGTTCATGTATGTTTCATAGCTTGATTTCACATTAAACTTAATTTTACTAATTTTCTATTTGTGCAGCATTTTCCACCTCTGTGAAGGAGACTTTTTTTGCTGGCCCCCAAACTTTGGGGCGGTGGGAACCCAAGGGCAACCTTTTCTTTCCAATATCATGTATCACACATAAGTGGGGGGCATTTTGGTCCACTTGCTCATTAATTCTGCATATGTGTTCTTGTTTCTCTCTCTTCTCTCCTTGTTGTGCTCTCTCTTTCAAATAGAGAATCAAAAGGATGCAGGTGAACCAATTGTATATGCATTATAAATTATCAGGACTGTTGAGTTATATTCAGTTTTTGTTTTTGTTTTTCAATAGCTCCTTAAGGTATGTACTCCCAGAGAGCCATGTGGAGTTGCAATAATACTTAAGGAGTTAATTTGTGCTGTCTAAATACATCTCATGCCCATTTGATGTTGACCTTTATAGAGCAGAATTTCTGAAAAGGCATAAGCTTTAAAGGAATAGAATTCTGGTTTGCTGCAGAGCTTCATTTCATCCTTGGTTATAGGATTCCAGTGATTTGGCCTCATGTGCATTTTTTAAAAAGTTATTTAACCAAATGAACCTTCTTCTTTGTTTTTCATTTCTTTTTTCTGTTTTCTGCCCTATTGAGAAGTTTGTGTTCTTTGATGAATGTTTATCAGCCAAGACAGAGAGAAGTTGTGTCCATGTTGTTCTTGTATGTATCGCGTGATAAAGCAGGAAGCATGGACAGGATGACCGAACAGGGACTGTTGCTGGAAGTTTTATTAGAGGAAAGCTCTTGGAAAGTTCTGGCTTTGGAAATTTTCTTCTTGTTTGGTCCCAAAACTTCTGATCCTATTTTGAGAATAGGTCTGACTTAAAACTTTAATAAATTAGAATGCAGATCATCGTTTTTATAGTCTAAAGGGTTGTCAAAAATAACTATCAGTTAATCCAAATTAACAGTTGAGCACATTTCAAAACAATTCAGAAAGCATTCCTGAGTACATTCCAAGCATAGGGGTACTGATAAGTATTTGAAGACTCATAAACCTATGTTCAAGACACATGAACCTTTCTCTCTGGTAGGAAGATATTTATTCAATCATTTATTCACTCATTCATTCATTTATTAGACAAATGGTTAGTGGGAGCCTATCCTGTAGCAAGTTACAGTGTTAAAAGCCAGAGACTATGTAAACAAGAGGGAAATAGCTGTTAGCTTCATGGAGTATGCATGCAAATGGGTGTATATATGTAAATAAGTATATTGCAAAGCCTATTGGTAGAGTTATGTGTAAGAGGGATGGGGCATTGTCAGAAAACCATGAAAGTCTTCATGAGATGGTAAGGATTGAACTGCATCTTGAGAGATGAATTAGAATAAACGAAGGGGAGCTAGGATTGGGAATGGAAAGTCATCCTACATCAAGAGAGTAATATGTGCAAATATGTAAAACCAGATAGCTAATAAAAAATAATGAATGCTTATTTAATGCATATTGTGTTCGAGGTATGATTCTAAGCATATTATTAACTTATTTCTCCTCAAAAGCCCTTATAAGAGGGAACTATTATTATTCCCATTGTAGAGATGAGCAAACGGAGGCACAGAACTTAAAAAACACACATCCAGAAATATAAGTGGAGTAGCTGGAATCTGAGCTCAGGCAGAAGCCACCCTTTTATCTACTCTGTAATTAATTCAACATAGCTGCAAAACAGAGTGAAATGATGATAGTAGTGGGTGGGTGCTGATGATGGCAAGGTAGGCAGGGACAGGACTTCAAAGGTCTTTCTATGCCATAATAATGCTGAGTTCAGACTGCATCTCGTGGTTCAAAATTTCTTAACTTGAAAATCATGCCAACTTTTGCATGCATATGGATTTTTTCAGAGGAAAGATTCCACAGGTCTCAACTGCAAAGGTGATGAAGAGTCACTGAAGGCTGTTTATGCAAAGAGATAGGTTGGTGGTTTACACTGCAGAAAAATCACACTAGCAGGAATTAAGAGAAAGGACTGAAGGAGGGAATAGGGTAGAAATGGACTTAAAAGTTAAGGTTAAAGCAGAGATGGGTTTGAAGCTTGGTAGAGTGAAGTTTTTTCTAAGTATATCAGGTCTCAATTGCAATCATAATCATACTTCTTCCCTGGCCTTTAATTTTTTTCTTTTGTACCCCTTCCCTCCCTTTTCAATTTTCTTAATGAGAATAGAGCACAAATTCATGGATGGGTCTGCATAACCAACTGTATGGAGGTGGTAGGGCACCACCGAAGTTACACGTGCAAATTGTAGGGAGGCGGATAGAATACTGGGGACTGAAATATGGACAGCTGCTGAGTCCTTTAGTCAGACTATGCTTTAAGAATCTAAGGGGTATGCAGATGGGATTTTGGTGGACTTATGCTTTATGTCTGGTGGCATTATTAGAAATTACATGTTCAATTTAATTACAGTACCTCTAAAAAAAAAGATGCAAAAGCCTACTAGTCTATGAAAGAAAAGCTGTGACTCCTGCAAATGAATTCTATTATTTTAAATACATTTCCATTTAAACCGTCACACATTCTGAACCAGAAAGCTCTGAGAAAGTCTACACTACTATTGCTGTTTTGCTTCAGTTCTTGGCTAAATACTTGCATAATTTTCTGAGCATCATAACGATTCCACTGGAATTTGAAATAAAACAACTTTTTCCTTCAAATATGCCAAGGATTTGCAAAATCAGACAGATGATTATTTGTAGATAGACAGCAGATAGATATAGACAGAATAAATAGGTAGGTAGGTAGGTAGGTAGGTAGGTAGGTAGGTAGGTAGGTAGATAGATAGATAGATAGATAGATAGATAGATAGATAGATAGATGGATGGATGCAGAAATAGATAGGTGGGAGGAAAGGAGAGGAGAGGAGAGCGGGTAGATGGGTGGGTGGGTGGATGGATGAATGATGAGTAGGTGGGGAGAGAGAGAGAGAAGAGAGCAGCCTCCGATGAATCTATGGGCCTAGGCCCTGTGCTAAGGGCTTCTGATTCAATCCTAACCTTAGACTCATAAAGAAGGCTTTATTTTTGCACCCTTTGCAGATGAAGGAGCTGTGATTCAGACAGGATAAGTAACTTTCTGAAGCAGGATTTGAACTCAGGTCTGTCTGAATTTAAATACCATGCATTTTTGTCTCTTTCTACCATGTAGACTTTTTAGCTGATGTGGTGAGCACTTAGACAATATCCATTCATTCAATGGATAAGGTCAAAAGTATGATACCTACCACTTTTCACATAGGAAGACTACAAATTAACACAGCAGTCCTTTCTGGAACTGAATCATTGACAAAATCTTTACATTGTAAAGTCTTCCCAAGGGCAGTTGAGATTTCCCCAAGGCTGTCAAAGAACTGCGGACTTTTTTTCTCTCCAATTGACAGAAACCTTCTAGATCAGGTCAAATCTATCCAAAGGACTTCCAGGAAGATTCTGTGATGTTGAGGTTTTGTATCTTTCTCTGTCTTCAGGCAAATTTCCTACAGATCTAAGGCTTGTTGAAAGAGAGAAAGAGAACCAAGCTGGTAAAACCCACTAAAATATAGAGCCAAGCCACCACCCCGCAGTCTTCTATAAGGGACCAATAATAATAGTGAATTCAATAATAATGATCTCATCCCCACAAGATGGCCATTCTGAGATGAGGACCATCTCATGCTTCATGTCTTATATATGAGGGACTAAGTGTTTCTCTTTTATTTTATTTTATTTTTTGAGGCAGAGTCTTGCTCTGGAGTGCAGTGATAGGATCCTGGCTCGCCACAACATCTGCCTCCTGGGTTCAAATAATACTTTTGTCTTGGCATCCAAAGTAGCTGGGACTACAGGCACACACCACCACGCCCAGCTAATTTTGTATATTTTTAGTAGAGACGGGGTTTTACCATGTTGGCCAGGTTGGTCTTGAACTCCTGGCCTCAAGTGATCCACCCACCTCGGCCTCCTAAAGTGCTGGGATTACAGGCATGAGCCACTACACCCAGCCTTCCCACCCTTTTTGTTTCATTGGTGCATGAATCAGGGTTTCCAAGACCAGATTATTCTGTGGACTAGCACCTCATCTATACTTTACAATAAGTGGTGGGGACAAAGAGAAACATGTTTTAAACACTGTCACCAAGAAAGATTTCGGGAAAAAAAAAGGATGTGTTAAAATATGTCGTGAGTCCACAAATATGAAATCAGTGTCTCTCTCTTCTATCAGAAAAAAAGATATGATGTTGCAGATGATGATAAACGTTGTTTGTTGAGAACTGAATATGTGCTAAGTAGTTTTGCATATCTCATTTAATTCTCACCATGACCCTGCGAGGTAAGTGTTTTATTACCATATTTCATTGAATCTAAAGGTCCATCAATTATAAGATGCGCCATTCATATACTATATTATGATGTGCTATCAAACATAAGATGCATCCGGATTTCAGAAATGTTAAAATGTGCCTCTTACTTCAATGAAATAAGAACTTATGCATTCATGCATGGAAATCCTGAAGTAGAAACATGTTAAGTCACTTCCCCAAGGTTAAACAGCTGGTTAGTTGTAGAGTCAGAATTTGAACACGACCCTGTTTAATTCCAAAGTCCACATTTTCAACTTCTACACTATAAAATGCTTGTGACTTGTTAGCAACGAAATTGTATGACACAAAAGAGATTTCTTGATCATTGACAGTTGGAAAAATCAAGGCCCAGAGAAAAGAAGCCAGGTTCAAAATAAAATGAGTAGTCAGTGACTCTCTAGTCTCTTGTCCTGTATGCTATTCAAGAGCCGTCACCACCCCACAAGGCCTCCTTACCTTTCAGTCAAGACATAACGGCCCCATCCACAATCCATTAACTGGTCTGAGCTTCCAGTAGGACACTCGATGACATCCAGCATCCACATGTTAGAATCATATATGTGCAACTCCAAGAAAACACTACCTCAAAACCAGCCTGAGCACTCAATGATTTGTTATACCCCAAATTCAAATCTTTCTCTTGCCTCCACTAGGTTTTCTAACCTCTGTAACCTCACTTTTATTTTCTGTAAAAGGTGCTAATAATGGTTCCTCCCCAGAGGATTATTGCAAAGATTAAAATACATATTCCAAATAAATCTCTTAACACAAATGCCTGGCACATAGTAAGTGCTCATTATATATATATATATATATATAATTTGTTTGAAAGTATTTAAAAGGATGTTCTTCCAAGTTGAAATGTGTAGTATAAAGATATCATTTCATTTCAGAAATGAATCATAAAACAGTGCTTCTTAAACTTTAATGTCCATCTGAATCCCTGGGGATCTTGTTGAAATGTAGGTTCTGATTTAGCAGGTCTGAGGTGGAGCCTGGGAGTATGCATTCCTAACAAGCTTCCAGGTGATGCTGAAGCTGCTGATCCAGGGATGGTACTTTGAGGGTCAAGGGGAATATAAGAGGTATTCAAATTGTCTTTCTATTATGAATTTCAAACACAACATTGCAGTCTCCATATATATTTGTTAAATACCCACTAGGTTCCAGGAGCTATGCCAGATACCAGGGAAGTGTGTGATGAGCAAAAGCAGTCATGCTCCCTAACCTTGTTGAGCTTACCAAACAAAAAGGTAGAAAACACAGACATGAAACAAGCAATCACAATCTGATGATGATAGTAAAGGGAAGAAGCAAGGTGTCACAGGAATGCAGTACAAGGTGATTTTACCCAGGCCAGGGTCTTTGATGCACTGCAGAGCAGGGGATAGTGCCAGAGAAGGGCATGATGTAGGTCAAAGACTGGACCCCCAAGAAGAACTGACTGGGGTGTTCCCTAGCCTTGTTTCAGTGTTTGCCTCTATTCATCATCCCTCCAGATGCTCCAAGCTCCTGCCCAAGACTGCTTGTGGCAATGTACATAAAAGTTTATTTGGGGACTAAGTGGGTACTTAGTAGTACTACTGAATCAGAGAAAAAAAAAGAACTCAAATAGCCTAAGCAAAAAAAGAGAATTTTTTGGCTCATGTAGCTAGGAAATCCATGGAGGGGTTGGCCTCAGAAATGAAAAATGTTCATGTGTTTTCATATCTCCAACTGCTGACAGGCTTCTTTAATGTGACTGGAGCTAATGGTTGAAGTTTGGGAAGCAACATGCCCACAGATAGCACCAGCCTTTTATCCTAGCTAATGACTCCAGAAGAAAAAGAGCATTCCTCGCCAAGCAACTGTATACAATTCCAGAGAAGGGCCACAATGGCCCAGGTTGGGTCACATGCTAACCCTAGAGCCAATAATAGTACTCATGATGGTATGAGGTACTATGGTTGGCCAGGTGTAGCTCATGTGACTGTCCCTGAAGGATATTTTCCTTGGAAGTCCCACCAAAATAACATGGAGTAGAGAAGGTAACTCCCCTGAGCAAGGTTCTTGCACATAAAAGGACAGATTTCCAACACAATGTCCATGCAGAATTAAGCTCACTTTTCTTATATGCAACAGCTGAGCCCTAGGAACGAAGCCTGAGTTGGCATACGATACCCAATTAGAGAAGAAAAACCATCACCAGAGTGTTATTTCTTTCTTTAATTTAAATTAATTTGTATTAAGTTAAGTAAAATTATTTTTAATTATCTTAAATAGTTTTTGTTGTTGTTTTTTGAAACGGAGTCTTGCTCTGTCACCCAGGCTAGAGTGCAGTGGTGTGATCTCGGCTCACTGCAACCTCCACCTCCTGGGTTCAAGTGATCCTCCTTCCTCAGCCTCCTGAGTAGCTAGCTGGGAATACAGGTGAACACCACCACGACCAGCTAATTTTTGTATTTTTAGTAGAGACGGGATTTCACCATGTTGGCCAGGCTGGTCTCGAACTCCTGATCTCATGGTCCTCCTGCCTCAGCCTCCCAAAGTGCTGGGATTACAGGCGTAAGCCACCGTGCCCAGCTGTCTTAAATAGTATTTAATTGAATTTAGACACCTGACGTTATTCTCTGGCTTGGAAGCTTAAGTTATGATGTTTACTATTCAGAATTCAGCTTAGTACATTTGTTAAGTAACCAGGAACTCTGGATAAGAGATAAGAGCTCCTATGTAGTTTGTATGTATACTGAAAACACAGAGTATTTTATTTTTCGTGAAAGCATTGCATTGGACAGGATCCACTGAGGATTCCCTTCTACCGATACTTGATGGCCTGCCCTGGCCCCCGCACTGCTGTAGGCCCTAGAAATACAGAATTCCCTGGCAGAGGAGGAGATAGACAAATGTATATAATTTCCTATTATCAAGGGCCAGAAGTGCTGAGGTAGAAGAGTCAACAGAGGAGCTGAACCTTTGCTATGATGGCACTCTCTTTTTATGGCATATGAAGGCATAACCCTTATCATGAAGGGAAGCTCTCAAAGGTTTTTAAGCAGGAGCATGACAAGTTCAGATGTGTGCTTAACAGAGATTACTCTGACTGCTGCATGGCAGAGAATGAACTGCAGAAGAGAAAAGGGACTGAAGGCTGCCTTGGAAGCTTTAGCAACAGTTGAGGTGGAAATGACGAGACCTGAGTCACATGCCCACCCCCTCAGCAAGAGTGTGGATGAACACGTGATCTAGTATGGTGTGAGATAAAATCAAGACACATTTTGAAGGTAGACTAGACAAGCTATACCACCTAAGTCCTTACAGGGAAGAGACAATGATGGCTCCAATGAAAACATAGGAAAAATCCATGATCCATCCAATAGCCTTTATTAACACATACTTTAGACTGACCTAGAGCTGGAATCTTTTAAAAGGGAGTGGATATTGGAGAATCAAGGGGATCAAGTATACATAATAGACAATCCCACTAAAGAAATTGTATTAGATTTCAACCTTGCATATTTTTAGCCTATGTAGCCATCATTTTAGGGAAGCTGGGTATTCAGGATAGTATTATGTGGCTATCTGCTTAGCTTTCTGTTCCTACTTGAGCTTTTATCTACCCCCACCCCCAAATCATAGCAAATTGCTACAGGCTAGTTATTTTCTGCAATTGCATAATACAAACACTAACATCTTCAGCAACACATCATTAGGCTGGAACTTGGTAACAAGTGAGTTTCCATCAATCATATTCATCTCTCATATGATATTTCAGAGACTGGCAATTCACTAGCTGGAGCCAGAGATGGTCAGGTTATTTAAGGGCTAATTGGAGTGTCTCTCGCTCCCGGATGCATCTCTTCCTTGGCTTAGATGAGCATGCAGCGGAATTCTCTTTTTGTTTTTCTGCAGTCACATTTAACTCTCTCTCTGGAAGCCAAGCAGATTTAATTGTGTAAACATGAGCAATGGTAATTGGGTAAATGAAGTTGGAAACCAAGGTATGATGTTTTTGTTTTGCTCTGTGAGGAAAAAAAATAGGGAGCTTGTTTTTCCATGGTGGCAAACCTCACTGTCAGAATTCTGGACAGACAGTTGGCAGGAGGAGATCCCTTTATGAATTTCTCATCAAGACCCATTTAGCTGAAATATGTATCTGCTGCCTCATGGGTGATGGATCAACCCAGGGGCGCTTTATTGTTTTATTCACCACCAGATCAAGTCTTTCTCTACCCAGGTTCACTTAACTGGGTGAGAATGAGTCAGGAATTTCCATGAGAATTGCACATGCAGGTAACATGCATTCATTGAAAGAGCCATGAGGATGGATTACCAGAAATGCTCTTAACTTTAGGCCGTGCTGTCAGTGGAAAACCAGATTTTAACAAAATATAAAATATGGAGTACTATTTTTCATGATAAAAGGATTAGTAGTTGCTTCCTTTTAAATGGTTATCATTTAAAATTGAGTCTTCCAAATTCTATTTGCACATATTTTTTCCCAAACAATTTCAATAAGAGGAAACTGGTAATTTTTTTGTCCTGTATTCTAAACATTAAAATGGTCCAGCAAGAAAAGGATCTCACCAACTCTTGTTTTTAATGATGATTTTTACCAGAATATTATATTTTATCCATATTTCTCAATCTTTTTTTATTAATGTCACTAGAATTCCATTTCCTATATGCCTGCAGTAAAATTCATTTTCCCAGTTGAAAATTCAAGCAAACCAAGAAGCAAACTTGGCAATGGAGTATGTCCCACTCACCATACAGATTGCTTTATAAACCAGAACTATTAGAAAGGAGCAGGTCCAAGGTTAATGAGACACTCATTAAAGAGAGAGAATTGCAGAAGCTGATAGTGCTCTGTGCCTGTATTGAAGGAGAGGCTATTGTTATAAGATGTTTGCTGTGCTGATATTGTAAACCACATGACAGATGGGTCAAGTGCTGATTACAGTATTCTAACATTTGGAATAGCAAGTAACATATTTGATAAGCTGGCAAGTTTTTATATATGATTCAACCCACAATATAAAAGCCACGAGAATTCCAAATTGAAAATAATTAAATGAGCTGGAAACAATCAGATACCACACATTTTCCCCCAAAATGACAGATTTTGACATGTTGAAATTCCACAAAGGGAGCAAGAATATTTCCTAGCTCACTTGAACTAATAACTGCCCTTCATCTGCTTTTGCAAAGCAATTAATTGCAGCCTTCTCACAATGTGGAGGTAACAATAAACATGTGTAGGCATCTTGAGCTTTACAGAGATCTGTCCCATAGATTGCTTTATTTGCTCTTATCAGCAACCCTGTAAGATATACAGAAAAGATACTCTCAATTTATAGATGAGGAAACTAAAGCACAGAGAGGTTCAAGTAGCAGATGCAAGGTTATGTAGAAAGTAAGTAACATATGGGGGATGACAAGCCAGATCTTCCAACTATTAATATATCAAGTCCTATTTCTGGTCATCTGTAAGGAAGAAGCAGCTATTAACGTATAGGTGTTCTTCATTGTATGAAGTGTATCTTTTTTTGGTCAGTGCTGCTGCTGCCATCATTCATGTGTATCCATCTGGATAAAGCATCTGGTATTTGCATTCAGCCTCTGAGTGTCTCGGTGGTGGTGGTGGGTGGGGGTTGCTGGTGACACTGGTAAGAGTCCTTGTCGAACAATGTCACACCTCTGTAGTGTTGAAGTATCGCCAAGAAAGCAGCAGCTCTCCATTTGTGTTTTATCATTTTTGCTTATTTGGTTGTTCTTTTCAGAATTTGTCATCTTACTTGTCACCCTGTGTTAAAGTCACTTTGTCTTTACTTTTTTACTGTCTCTCTTCACCTACCCAAGCAGCTCCCCTGCCACCTCCTGGGCCTCCTCCTCCACCCACCCAAACGCAGACCAGCATGTTATATCAAAGGCTCAAAGGCATGCCTAGGCCAAAATCAAGTACCGTAAACTTTCATCATTCCTCTACTTGGCAGCTTTCTAGTTTAGTTCGCTTTTCTGTTCACCTTTCTTCTTGAAATTTTGTTTCAGTTTGGAACACTAAGCTGAGACTCGGGCTCTCAAGTATAATTTTATAGGTTTTGAGATACTCAAAAGAGAGCATTTATTTCCAAATGTCCACATTTTTTTTTTTTTTTGTCTAGCTATGTCTGACATATGCAACATTTTCAAATCTCAATGTCAGCACAAAATAACATTGTTGTTGCATAACATTTTGCATGACAATTTTTTCTGTGTTATGAGCTTAATTCTATTGTATGAAATGGTTCTTAAGTATACTATATTTTTAGTTCCATTTTATCAGTGCTCCAGCTAGTGCAAGCTTGGGGGATAGGAATATTGTAATTCATTTGAAGACAGCAGAAGTGGCCAAAAAAAAAAAAAAAAAAGTCATTTCTAAGCACAAATTTCTCCTTGACTTCTGTTGGGGAGAGGGAAGAAGTGCTAAAGGATTTTGCACAATGTTTTCTTTAAAGACAACATCTTAGAGAATTTACTTTTAGTTCCATTTTGCCATTTAGCTAGTAGTACAGCAGCTATGCAAACAAACAGGAAAATAGTGCAGTGTCTCACTAACGTGGCTCGATCTACAGATGATGGAATCAAGGCTAATTAATAGTAAATGAAAGACTGGCTACATGGGTTAATTGGCAGATCAAGTGTTCTAGATTAAAGGATCCTTAACCTCCTCACTTTAATGGTTTTATGTTCAAGTAAAATTGCAAAGGGTTTTGTTAAACATACTGTCTGTATATATACATCAGGCATACACATATCTGTGTACATGTGCAAACACTCATAGAATGGCTGCATGCACATGCACAATTTATGTGTATCTATTGATATCTATTGTAGTCAATCTAAGAGTACTGCCTATTAAAACAAATCTTCAGGTGGTCCTAACTTCAACATCTTGGATTTCTCCAAACATAAAAATTATTGACTTTTTTTTTAAGTGCATAAAAATATTGGTAGGAATTATTTATGTATCATATGTCATAAACAACCAGAATTCCCCTAGATTTGGTGAGTGTTTCACCCAAAAGGACAAAGCTCTCTATTTTTAAAGCAAGAGATTTCAAAGATGTGCCCCAGGTGGGATTTCCTGCAGATTTGTATTAATGTGCAGGCTTGTCTGTTACTAGAAAATGTATGTAAGTGTGTGATGTGTGTATGTGGGTGTATGTGTCGAATGGGTAATAAGCATAGGATGAGGAATTTGCAAATTGATGTGTAAATGTGAGTATCAACTAATAAAAAATAGTAGCCTGTGCATATTTACTATCAAAATGCAAATACCTCACTCTACACATATTACCCAAAAATATATACACAGTATGTTTGTAGAAATGCCTGAAAGTCTATGAATGAAATTATGATAGTCTATTTATCAAATTACTAACAGGTCAGATGCCCCCAAAAGCACAGAAGTCAATCTTGTTGTACACTCTTTCTCTAAATGTATATTGCTCTAGACCAGGCAATGGGATGTCAGCACCTAAGCTCCCACATCTCCTTATTCTGAGTGTTGGTTATTCTCTGCCTAATCCACATGTGTATGTTTCCCATAGCCCCACCTTCAGGCTCTAACCATATCCAGCCACATTTCCATCTGGGTATGGCAGAGATAACGGAGCTTTCCTTTGACTTGAATCCAGGAAGCCCATTTTCACACTAGCCATCAGGCCTTGTTAGACTGAGACTTTTAACACCTGGCTAATCTTACCCTGTCCCACTAATCACTCTTACATCCCATTTGCTAGAACACCCTTTTTGCTTAGTGTCTCACTGAATTTATTTTTCATTATTAAATCCTAAATTACTAATGACCTGATATGTTCATTACCTACCTAAGAAATGCATAAAAGAATATTAAGAAACTTTTGTTTTTGTAAATTAGCAATCTCTTATGATTTTGTTTAAGTCTGCCTACTTCCTCCCAACCCCTGCTGCCTGCCAGAAACCTTCCTATTTAGTAATAGGTAATTGTTTCTAGCAAGAAACATCCTGAAGCCAAAATATACCTGCTTCAGATGAAGAGATGAAAATAAGTTTTGCCAGTTCTCTTGCAAATGTATGTACCTACTTGGGGAATTCTACTAAATGATGTTTATTTCACTATATCCCATGTGCTCTGACTCTGAGGCTTTAAGGTTTGAAGGTGGCTAAACATGAAATACAAGTTCCCCTGGAATTCAAACTGGTTGAATCCAAGCAGTTTCAATGGCCAAGAAAACCTTTATGTTTTGGCCAGCCATGGTGGTTCACGCCTGTAATCCCAGCACTTTGGAAGGCTGAGATGGGCGAATCTCCTGAGGTAAGGAGTTTGAGACCAGCCTGGTCAACAAGGTGAAACTCCGTATCTACTGAAAATACAAAAATTAGCCAGGCATGATGGCAGGTGCCTGTAATCCCAGCTACTTGGGAGGCTGAGGCAGGAGGATCACTTGAACCCGGAAGGCGGAATTTGCAGTGAGCTGAGATCACACCACTGCCCTCCAGCCTGGGAGACAGAATGAAGAGACTCCATCACAAGAAAGAAAAAGAAAACCTCCTTTATGTTTTAAATATTACTCTTTTCCCAAAGGAAAAAAGTTTGTAATATTTTGGAACATAATGACATTGTCAAACTCATGAACTGAACTCTAAAAAGAGGGCAAAATAAACCAGGGTTCAGGTTCTTCTTGAGCTGGGTAAAAATACAACACTTTCAGTTTAAGAGAAACTAACAACAAAGAAAACAATTAAGTACACTGTTGCAATTTAACTGATAAAATTTCAATTGTAACAACCAGTAGCACAAACTACTACAACCCATTCAATAATCTACTCCTAATACCCTTTTAACAATTATTATTCCTGACTAATGGCCCAGGCATATCCAATTTTTCTTTTCTATCTCCTCCCTGTACAACTTGAAGCAGACATTTGAATCTGCATTTTCAAAATGAACGTTCCAACATACGCGGGTCTGCGATGAAAAATTACACTGTAGCATTTAATAACTACTCTAAAAAACAAATGTAACAACAATCAATATTAAACTCCTGTTAACCTTCCCCCTTCAGGTAGCATAAATACAATCTAGACAGTGATATAGTACCTTTATGCTGTCTTTAAAGAACATGTGTACAAAATGTCACTAAATTTGAAATGGGCTGTCATAGACCTACTATAGCTTCATATGCAAATTTGAAGCTGGAGCACTGCTTTTTTCTAATATGTATTATAATGATGGTGATAATAATAAAATGGCTTTATGGTTTGCTCACTAATTACATGGCACTTAACATTTGCATGAATTTTTTTTTTTTTAAATACTGATAACTATTCTCAATTTCTTATCCACTAGTTCTAATGGCCATAAAATTAGCCTGCCACTTTCGCTGAATTTTAACACAAACTCTTGTACTACAGAAAATGTAGGCCGATTAATCACTCCTGCCAAAAAGCTTGAAGATACAATACGTCTTGCTGAACTAGTCATTGAAGTTCTTCAGCAAAATGAGGAGCACCATGCAGAGGTGAGCAGGCTTGGTGGGAAGTGTATCTTACTGTACCTTAGCTGAGCTTGCAGAGCTGATTTTCCCAGCCAGATTGTGAATAAGATGCCTTAACACCCATTTTCTTTTAACTGGGATTGCAAAGGGAATGAAAGTGGAAGTTTTGCAAGAAGTCTTTGGAAGGTTATTTTGAACAACCAAAAAGTGGTTGCATGTTGTATGTTTCAGCCTAAGTTTTCAGATGTTTCTAGCAACAAACAAATGAGGTGAGTGCTTTTTAATCATTCAAGCAGCATCTGGTTATCATTGTCCAGAACACAAAATATTTTTTGGTTTTTTGTGGTTGTTTTTGTTGCCACCACTGTTGTTTTTATTAGTAGTTATTTGGTGTGTGAACAAGAGACCTTCTTTCTCAATTTATTTCTGTAACTTACTCTGCTTGTACTAGAGTCTTCTTTTTTTTTTTTTTTTTTAATCTTAGATTGCCTGGGTTGTTAAACATGGTGACAGAAGCAAATTATTCTGTGTTGTTCAACTTGTTGATTCTCCAACATACATCTAAATAAATATAGCTACTTTTTTTAACAAACCACTATCAAAATGATCCTTTTGATAATAATTATAAACCAAAGGATTTCAAGGCTAACTAAATCTCAAACCTATAAGGACTTAACCTAACACTTTCAAGAAAAGATTCCAAAATTTCATGATGGTTAAATGGTTATATCAATGCTCATCTCAAAATTGAGATTTAAAATCATCTCTCTTAAAATAATCTTTGTGAAAATGGCATAATTCTCACCCATCTCTACACTCAGATTTACAACAAAGGGGAAAAACGACATTTCCTAAAAGTAATTTCTCAAGTACCTAAAATGACCATTCCATGACTAAATGGAAATTGCCAGTATAGTTAAATAATACATAATACACCATAAATCCAACCATCCCGACTAATGCCTGATTGCATATTTAAATTTCCTCCCTGTTTTTCTACTATTTTATTCAATCTTGGCTGATCGTGGCAGGGGAAAGAGGTATGTGACTAAACCGAATGAACCAGCCACCTGCTGTCATACTTTGTGCATGCCCTTCCAGTACCATGTCTTCTAATGGGACTTTTCCTGGTGCTCCTGCTTTCTAACACTGACCCAAGGAATGTAACAGCAACTTCCAGTGGACTGCTTGTGAAATGGGTGACCCTCCACATCAGGGTCAATGTGGGTGATTCTCTTGTGCGTGCATGAAGCAATTGATATACTTAACAACGACTGCAGTTACATCCCAACACAACGTCTCCTACCTGCCTTGATTCTGTCCTTAGCCTGGTGTAGTTTCCTATGTCTGTCTGTACTTACCTTTATTACAGCAGATGAGTACCAAACTGAGTAACCAGTAGCTCGCCAGAGTGATACTAATCTTCCTCAACAACCGTCTCTATGTGAATCATATATACAGTATTTATATATAGAGAGAGTGCTGAAGAATTTTTTCCCTGAAAACCCTCAGAGAATGGGGGTAAGACCCCTTGAGGCAGGTAGAACTAATTCATACAGCATCTATCCGCAACACACAGCCATGAGTGATAAGGAAAAGCAAATAGATAACCTCCAAACATGTAAACAAGTGGGTTAGAATATTTTTCCTATGCTATCCTATAGGATGTTCTTTTCAGACTGCAGGCATCTAGGGTTCCGGTGATGGTAAGTGTGTTCTTCCCAGGTGTCTTCAAAGTCATCTCTAGAGGCATGGAGGGGCTCCGGCCTGCCCTCCTCTGATCTGAGTGGTTGAGGCTCTTCCCATGATGCTGGACAAAACCCACACATTCTTGAAGACATAAATACAAAGAGGACAATTTTCTCAGTCACAATTGTGCTTTTAAGTGAATCAGAGGAGAAGAAAAATGACAGATATACTTGATTTATAATCAAGTTATTTTTGGAGGCTGCTAAGGGCTAAGAAAGGATGTATATTTTTCTAAATTACTCAAAAGAAACACCAAAGGAGGGCTTATATGCTAAAAAAGGCACGTTTCACTTTTCCAAAAAGCCCTTTTTCACTGTGTTAATCCTTATCCTAAACTGCCCTAATAACCATCATCACAAAATGTTTTAATCTTATATATTCAAAAGCCATTCAAAGCAAATAAATAGGGTAGACATCAACTCGATTCCCATTACCAACTTTAAAACTTAGTAATGAAAACTTCAGCATACTTTGGAGTGCCTGAGACCAAATTTTCTTTTAGATAAATGTACAGAATTCTTTCCAAAATTAATAATTTTACCCAATCACAAAATCTTCTCCATCAATCAAAAGCTACCTATTGAGTATCTTCTATCTGCTGAGCACCGAGGCAAATACCTTGGTGCTTTTTGAAAGACAACTAGGCATAGGACACCCTGTCCTTCAAACAACAGAACACAGGGCGTCCAGGAGCTTAGGCTCTGTGCCAGAGAAGTGTGACTTTGAATCCCAGCTTTGCCTCTTCTCTTCCAGGATAACTTCTCTCATCCTGTAAAGTGTAGACAAGAATAGATGGTCATTGTTAGAGTGGAAGACCACATTCAGTAAAGCAACTGGTGTTGTGCCCGGCACAAAGTGAGCACCCCACAAAGGCTGGCTCTTGTGTTACTAGGAACAAATTGCTAAGGAAACAAAATATAAGAATATCTGATTATCAAAGTGACAAAACCTGTGTGGAAAGTATCAAATGAACAGAATAAACAGAATGTGTTGAGAGCAGATTCATTTCAAGGTGCAGTGGACCAGAAAGGCACTACCACCTGTTCTCAACTTTCACTTACAGATTGAAATCACGTGGACAGCTCTTGAAAATTCAGATCTCCAGGTCTTGCCCCAGCTGAATTTATTGGAATCTTCCAGGGAAGTGCTGAGCATGGGTAATTTTTAAAAGCTGCCCAGGTGATTCCAGTGTACAACCAGGGTCAAGACTGGCTGGAGTACAGTGGAAGACGTAGCATTACCTCTGGCACACTAAACATGGGGTTTTTCTTCCCCAGAAGAAAAAGTACGACAATTGTTTTCTACTGATCAGTACTCACTACCGTGTTCTCTGGGTGCTCAGTAAACTAAAAAAAAAAAAAAAAAGGAAAAAAAGACTAAATCCTAAGCTTGGATCTTGGCTGTGTGGCCATGCTGTTTGGTGGTACCACTCAAATCAAAGTAACTAGTAGGCTTGCCTCCTCCACCTAAAAACAAAACAAAACAATAATCCTTAAAGACATTTTAAATTCCAAGATAAAGTAATTAAATGTCCCAAGAAAAGAAATCTCTCCAGCTAAGAATACATCATATGTACACACATGCAGTATATGGAAGCAGTGGTCACATTTATCTCTTAATTGCAGCTTAACTCTGTTTCCAGAGTCTAATCTATTCACAAACACACATACACAAATTATGCCTTCATGTATGGTTGCTACACCTTCCCAATCTCTCTCTATGTATACGTATGTATATGTATATATGTATTGTATATAGATGAGTACATATATACATGTTAGTTTGTGTGCAAAATATACAGTGCGTTTGATGTAGACTGTACCCCTAAAGCACACATCTTTGTCTTTGAATAATGAAAAACTCTGGGTAAGTATTTAATAGCCAAAGTATAACTCCTTATTCTCCTTATTGTCTTTGGAAAAGGTTTATACGACTTTAGATGCCCATGAACATTGTGAGTTAGCTCAAGTACAAAAATAGCATTCACCTGTATGAGCAAGCATAAAATAAATATTTTTTAAGCCTGGCCTTTCCCAACCCAGTCACACAGATTCTGTTCATTTAATTGGAATTACACTTTGGCTTTCTGGCTGTTACTGCCCTTGCTAGAATGATTTTGTTCTTCTTGGAGAGTCAGGTTTGATTACAAGGTTTTGAAAAGAATTCCTTGAATGTACAAAAATAGTTCTGGTCCTCACTTATTCTACAGTCCCCAAATTTAAATTCTCTTGGTTCACTAGATACCTAAACTGTTCTACCAGATTCCAATAGCAATGATTCATACAACAGTAGTCATCGTTCTTTGCAGGGCTATTAATATCTAAATGATTATTAATGCAAGGATGGTAGATAGTTGCTCAATAATATATTAAATTACAATGAGGGACTAAGTTCTCTATAGATCATAGAAGTGGCACTTCTTATGACCTCTGGTTTGCAACTTTTAAGTAAAAAATTCGATGAGAGGTCCAGCGCGGTGGCTCATGCCTGTAATCCCAGCACTTTGGGAGGCTGAGGCAGGCAGACCACCTGAGGCCAGGAGTTTGAGACCAACCTAACCAACATGTTGAAACCCCGTCTCTACTAATAATACAAAAAAAAAAAAAAAAAAAGTTAGCCAGGTATGGTGGCAGGTGCCTGTAATTCCAGCTAGTCAGGAGGCTGAGGCAGGGGTTGCGGTGAGCCAAGATCACACCATTGCACTCCAGCCTGGGTAACAAGAGCAAAACTCCGTCTCAAAAAAAAAAAAAAAAAAAAAAAAATTGCTGATAAGAGCCAGATATGAGATTGGGTTAAGAAACTTAAGAAACTTTTAATTTCAAACATTCGAGCTTCGTTTTTTTGTTTTGTTTTGTTTCTTCCTGTCATTCTAGGGCAAATTGTGTCTGGGGAGGCAACTCAATCTTCCTAGTAACTTTTCTTGGACTCATCCTGAAGATGTAAAGTTAGTTGAATAACTAAAGAATAAGTACTAGCCAACATTTAGTGTACCTATGCGAATTTTTCAAATATCTGGAACCAGCATTGATGAGAATCAACCTTCCACATAGGGGTGGAGATGGAACTTCATCCAGCAAGTTCCAGGATTTAGATGGTCTCTGCCTAAAAGACTGGTGGCTGGGAAAGTTCTGGGGGTGGCATGGAGGGCTACTTTAGCTACTGGACTTAGCTAGGTAGTCAGTGGAGTAAGCCCTAAACCCCAGGGCTCTCATCTGCAGGTGGTAAAACTACAATAAAACCTCATCGGTTCAGACTCAAATACTGGAATCTGTGACAATTCAATTGCAGATGTGACTCTTTTAATTTTTCTTATGTAATATATTTGACTTGATCTCAACTTTCTCGGGAAATTCTAATAACTCTTCCTACAAGTTAGAGGAATCCAATACCCTTTTTCCATCTTAGGATCTACAAAATTAAATCTACTGTTTCTTTGACTTCAATTTATAAGTCAACTTACCTATAATTATTAGATGCTTAAAAAACTTTTACACTTATGATGCATTAATAACTAATGTAGACTTAATGAATACTTTTTACTTTAGTGTCCAATTATAGGCTACATTCAAAAACAGTAAAAGGATATCTCTTTTTAGAAAGTCCAATAAGTTAGGCTTTTTTTGCTGACAGGCCAGCATCTCCCCTCTCCCATTACTCTGAATCAGTGAGGTTTTACTGTAAATTAAAATGGAAACAGCAGGTGTCTATTTCCAGCCAAGCCAACCTTGCAGAATGGTCCATGACTTGATTTTTTTCATTTAATTTGCAAACCAGCCACATGTTGATAAAGGAGAAGTAAGTAAAGTGAAATCTGGTGAAAGAAGAGAGGTGGACCCCTATTCTGCCTCCTAGTGGCTGTTAGAATATCCCTCTAATAACTAATAGATCACAAAAGAGCTTGGTCATTGAACAAACCCTTTCATTTATGGAATTATTTCCATAATCATCTTTCATATTTTCAAATGCCTTCCCATCTTTTTTTGGTGAATGCTCCGGAAAGTGTTTCCAATGTAAATACTTTGCGGCATTGAATGGGGATGTGGGGGACCAGAAGGGGCTGGCAATTTGTTTTTGTTTTTCTGCTCTCTTTGAAATCGGCAAAACAGGGCCTGTTGACACTGCCACTCATTCTGCATGCTCCCTGCCAGAAATGATTAGTCAACATGCATGCATGCCTTTGAATTGAATTCACATCTGGCTCAGTCTGATGTGAATGTCACCCCCTGAGACCCCGCACAATGATTTCCAAGGGCCCATGTGCATGAAAATGAGTTACTTCACTGATATTTTTTGGTTTTCAATGTACATATGTCTCCAACCCCCAGAAAAATAAGTCCTGATCTTACTCAGTGTTTTCTAGCCTAAGCCTGATCTTTCCTCCAGACTGGATACAAAACCAAAGGCTCCTTGCTTAAAAAGATTTCAACTCAAAAGTTTTGTGACAATTGCAACAATGGTTTTCTTTGACTTAGTATGAAATAGGAGTAACATTTCCAACGTATAGGAAACGTGAGTTCTTGAGTTTTTGTATGAGACCATAGACAAGCCCCAGATATGTAGATATAAGTGAACAATAATTGCAAATTTTCAAGTTAGACCAGCAGAAAACCCATAAACACAGTGAAGAAACTCCCAGATTTTAATACCTTAGAGCAAGAACTAGCCAACAGTGATGACAAAGAGCATGATTCGAAACGTACTGAGTTATTGTAAACTGAACAGATGTTCCACGTCTGTCATGTCTACTGCAGCATCCTCTGACCCACAGGTCAGAATAAAGGCTCTCTATGGCAGGCCTGGAATCACACAAAGCACTGCCTTAGACACTCAGCACCCAAATTGTATCAAAAATTCTGTTCTCTTTACAATAAAATTACCAAACCCTGCTGGATGCACCATTAATTTTGAACAGTGAAGGCTAGAGTTCACATCTTATGTCCAAGAAAGAAGCTCATCACCTCTTTGTCTGTTGTTTTTCTGCCAAATTTCAAAGGCCTTTGCGTGGTGGTCAGATTTAATGGTGGAGCATGCAGAGACGTTCCTGTCACTCTTTGCAGTAGACATGGATGCAGCCTTAGAGGTGCAACCTCCAGACACATGGGACAGTTTTCCACTGTTTCAGCTGCTGAATGATTTTCTCCGTACTGACTGTATGTATTATCTTTGACTGTTTGACTTTCCTAAGTAGTGTGCAGATAAACCGATTGCTAAGAGGTCTTTATCCCAAGCAGACTACAGGCTTGACATAGCTCTTCATGGTTTTATTATTATTAACCCCCCCAAAAAAAGAAACATACATCTGAAGGGTATTCCCTTTCTTCCAAAAAGTGTCCTGTTCTAGGGAAGCTCTCTCTTAACTAGACAGAATAACCTGAGAGTAATGTGAGAAGAGGTATCCATTTTTTGTGTATTTTATTGGCTCTCAAATTAATTAACCTCTTCATATTTTGCAATTTTTATCAAAAGTGGCTTTCTAGATGAAAAAAAAATTCCAGCTGAATAACATGTCAAGCATTTCAGAACTATGTTATAGCAACAACAGCCATAAAATAGACCTTCCTCCCCAGAGAGGGTGATGAAGGAGGGCAGAGTATAAAGAATGTTCTTTCTTCCTAGTAACTTAATGGGAGGAAGGGAAGTGGGTGCAAGGAAAACAGAAAAAACAATGGTATGAATTGTTGTTTTTGTTTTTTCTTAAAGTAGCATGATCATTTTTGCTTTTAGAAGATCAATACCAAGGGATAAAGTGTTTTTTAATTCCATTTCAATGTTTTTATGTACTTTTTTCCTTCTCTTCTCTTTTTGGCTTCCTTAGAAGCAGTATATTTAATGTAGAAGACAATCAATCTTCTGTATGTGTGTGTTGTACATTGATAAAGTAGCTGTGGGTTCTTAACAAGCTTTTGCTTATCTGTCCTAGATAATTTGCGCAATGGAAAATTTCACAAACACCTGCAAGACCTGTTTGCCCCACTTGTTGTTAGATATGTGGATCTGATGGAGTCCTCAATTGCACAATCCATTCACAGGGGCTTTGAGCGGGAGTCATGGGAACCAGTCAAGTAAGGAAACCTTTTTTGATACCATCGGAGTTTGGGTACAAATGGCTGGAGAATAATACAGAAATGGATTAATGATGTCATATGGGTTTCATTGTCAGTATGGACAGAGAGAAACACTATACATTTCTTCTACTATGATGCTTATAGCTTCCTTGCCCAAATGGCAGGAGGGTGGGGGATGGAGGAGGTGGGCAGGGTGCAGGAAGAGGTTGAAAAAATGTTTTATGAAATGAAATCTCTTATTGCACAAGATAAACAAGGAAGAAGGAATATAAACGTGGCTGTGATATTTTGTGTGGTATGTCTTACTCCAATGGTGTTATCTCTAGGAATCACTGTTTCCCAAAGAGTGTTCAGTAGGGGTCTAGGCAGGGAGGTCAGCAAACTTTTTCTACAAAAGGGCATATAATATATACTTAGGCTTTTGGAGCCACATATCTCTGTCACAACTCAACTCTGTCATTGTAGTGTGAAAGCATGAAAACAGTCATAGACAGTATGTAAAGGAATGAGGGTAGCTATGTTCCAGTGAAACTTTGTTAACAAAACAGGTTCATAGTTTGCCATTCCCTGGTCTAGGCCTTTTAGATGCACCTTTTTGAAAAAACCTTTATGGCCAAGTATGTTTAGGAAAAAATACCTACTCCACTGACCTAGAACTTTGTGTAACTCTGTTTAACCCAGATTTTCCTAAAAGTATTTGACCACAGTGTGCTTTCTTTAAAATGGGACATAGACCCTGCAGGATAAATCTTGGGAAATCTTGTGGGTTGCAAGTTTGTCAATTTCCACAAATGCTTGGCAAATTTTACATCTTATTTGAAAATGTTTGGCCGGCTTGGTGCCATCTCCATTCCCCAGATGGGAAGAGGGCTTGACTTGAGGCTCCAGAGGGTCAGTCTCAGACTCCCCTTTCTGAAAAAATAGAGACTCCTATATGGAGAGTTTGGTGGTTATGGTTTGATGGTTTGAAAAGCTCCAGTAAAGCCTAGTGTTGGATTTGCCCTATTAGTTTCTTTCCTTTTTTTTTTTTTTTTTTTTTTTTTTTTTTTTTTTTTTTTTAGGAAATCATTTTGTTCGTGCTAGTCTTTTATATCTTTGGGATGCAGCAAACAGTATGGACTAAAGTAAAGGGTTGTTACAAACACATTTTAGGAACTCCAGAACAAATATTCATGAGGCCTTTCCTCAGTTTGGAAGCGTTGATTTGCAGCCTATTTTAAGGCAGTTTTCTGAACTGAGACCCTCCTCTAATGTTATACTGTGTAAGGCTCTCACTGATAAATTAATGCAAAATAGGCTTTTCTGCCCCCCTTCCACATCTGAGCCACAAGAGAAGTTTCCCTATTGAGAGGAGGTTAATAACCAGTAGCTCTTCCTTTGCAAATACCAAGAAATTTAAATTTTAGTTTGTTATTCTCCAGTTTATAACAGTCTCTTAATATGGCCCTACTGACTTTTAACTCATGAGGGTAGAACTGGGTCCCTTGATGGAAAGTTATTAATGAGAGACTTTATTTTTTTTTAATGCTCAATACAATCAAGACAGTTGTGCTGGAGAATAGCTATTAAGAGGAAAAGGTTAAAATGAGTAATATTTACATTTTAAAATAACAGTGGTCTTGAAATAACATTTACTCACTTGCATTTAAATACAGAGACTACTACTAGTAACACACATGGAAGAGAACAATTGGTATCCTTCACTATTCCTTGAAGAGCCCTAGGTTTAGTGCCCCATCTTCCATTTACTAGCCAGAAGTCAAGGGTTCAAATCTCTATGAACTTGTTTGCTCCCCTGCAAAACTGAAGTTTTCAAAATGTACTTATCCGGTGTCTGAGAATTGTCGTGAAACCTTGTGATAATGTCACTAAGTCATTTTATAATCTGTTAAATTTCTTAAAAGTCAAAGACGGCCGGGTGCAGTGACTCATGCCTGTAATCCTAGCACTTTGGGAGGCCGAGGCGGGCGGATCACAAGGCCAGGAGATGGAGACCATCCTGGCTAATATGGTGAAACCCCGTCTCTACTAAAAATACAAAAAATTAGCCAGGTGTGGTGGCAGGCACCTGTAGTCCCAGCTACCCAGGAGGCTGAGGCAGGAGAATGGAGTGAACCCAGGAGTCGGAGGTTGCGGTGAGCCGAGATCACTCCACTGCACTCCAGCCTGGGTGACAGAGCAAGACTCCATCTCAAAAAAAAAAGAAAAAAGAAAAAAGAAAAAAAAGTTAAACACAGGAGTGCTACTTCTTTGGGGGCATTAAATATTCTTAATACTATCAGAAATAAAGATAGACTCAAAATCATCTTCATACCTGAAAGTCTTAGTCTAGGAATGCTTTCTTGGGAATTTTTTTACCAATTAAAAAAATAAAATTTGAACCCTTGCATGGGCAATTTAAAGGTCTGCAAATTGTGAATAAAGGAATAATAGTTGTGAATAATAACCTGAGAATTATGCAGATATGTGTGTGTTTTTTAGTAGCTTTTTGCTATCCAAAATTGTGCTGTTAGTGAATATGATTGTGGTTTGTTCAATTCATGCTAAATAGTATATGCCTTTCAGAGTACGTGGAGATCTTTTAAAGTGTCAGCTAAGGGCTGGGTGTGGTGGTTCACACTTGTAATCCCAACACTTTGTGGGGCCAAGGCAAGAGGATCACTTGAGGCCAGGAGTTCAAGACTAGCCTGGGCAACATAACCAGACTTCATCTCTACAAAACAAAAAAAAGTAGCCAGGCATGGTGGCGCAGCATGTAGGCCAAGCTACTCAGGAGGCTGAGGTGGGAGGATTGCTTGAGCCCAGGAGTTCAAGGTTGCAGTGAGCCATGATCCTGCCACTGTACTCCAGCCTGGGGTGATAGAGTGAGACCCTATTTGTATTTTTACAAAACAAACAAACAAACAAAAACAGTGCTAACTAAAATACAAGCTACCACACACATTGTATCAGCCGATTTTTAAACAGAGTATGGATGCCATGGGACAGCTTTGCAGAATGGAATAAAATAGAGTGTAAAAAAGAGCTTGGAGACATGTTATGTGCTAAGAGGAGTGAGTCTCTCTATGCTTCCTACGATGTGAATAGAAATAAAATATGAACTTCCATCTGACTACTTATTGGTGGGTTGATGAAGAAGCAGATTCGTTTCTCTTCTTGGATTTTTTTTCCAAGTGAAGAATGATCTTTTTGGCATACTTCTCATCAAGCTCACCTCAAAACAAGAAATGAACTTAGGTAAATAGATTTAGTTTGCTCAGTGTTTTCCATTTTTGCCACATAATCTTCCAATACACACATACACACACACACAGAGCCTTTCTTTCAAATAATTGTTATCCTCAAATAGTTCTGTTCTTCTACTTTTCAAAATTTATAAGCACCTGGTTATAAGTAAAATGAGAAATGCATTATAATGTTTACTTCAAAATAACTAGCATTCAAAATACTGAAGAAAAATAGCCATCTGATAAGAAAATACTACCGATGTATTGAGTTTGCTAAAAAAGGGAATTAAAAATATTCGTTATCCTTCAGATTTTCTTATTTCAAAATATGGCCCTGTAAAAGAAAATAGAGATATCATCATTTAAGCTTGTTACAATTGAGGTTGTTTAAGATGAACAACAAAAACAACAACAACAAAAATAATTGAAGTTATTTGATGGAAAGGGTAAAATGGCTGAGTCCTATGGCAGCCTTTCCCTAGAAAAACAGTCTTCCATCTCTTCAAAAAGAGAAAAGGGAGGCTACATCTCTGTTTCCGTTAAGCCAGACACAGTCATGGTTAGAGTCTCTATGAATTGGTGGAAAAATGTCATCTCATTGCTTCTAACCACAGCTGAAGATAGTCAGCTTCTCAAAGACAGTCCCAAGTTGTGAATAAAATCTGCAGCCCATGGCCCTCTCATTGGTTTCCATCAGGACATGTAGTAGGGTCACCATTCACGGTTGGGCAGGTTGCTCACAATCCTTCTGGCAGCTGTGAATAAGAGATTTTGGTCCTAACGAGAAATGGACATTTCCATCAACTCTTCAGTGTTAGCTCATTGGTAATAAGCCATGGTGGCCTTCAGTATGAAAGAAAACCTAGAAAGCAACTCATTCAAAGTCTTACCGAGTCTCGTACCTCTGCCACCCTTGCCTACTACCTTTTCCCTGACAGATGGTCACTCAATCTTTACTTAAACACCTCCAAGCATGGGGAATCCTTGGCTACATGGTTGTCCACTTCAGGTTAGGACTGCTCTGAGGTAAGAGCCAGGACTTAACTCTGGACGTGGGGTTCAGAAACCAGACCAAATTGAGAACTAGCTAAAACAAGGATGGGGCAAAAGTGGCTTTCCATAAGACATGCCCACCAGTGTGCCATGTCAGTTTACCATTGCCATGGAGTTACCGCTCATTTCCATGTCAATGACCTGATGACCCAGATGTCACTACCCTTTGCCTAGAAATATCTTACATAAACCTCTCCTTAATCTACTTGTAATTAACAGCATGTGTAAATATGACTCCACAACTTCCCTGAGCTGCTACTCTAAGCACACTGCCTGTGGGAAAGCCCTGCTCTACAGGAGCAGTCACAGCACTGTAATACCACCGGAGTTTTTACACTACCACTCCAATAATATCAGCTCACCCTTCAATTCTTTCCTGGGTGAAGCCAAGAACCCTCATGGGCTAAGCCCTACATTGGGACTCACTTGCCCCGCGTCAGCTCTGATTGGTAGAACTAAACACTGCTTCTTAATATGTGCACACTGTAAAGTCCAAGATTCTCATTTCCCAAAATGCACTTTCTCACTCTGCCTCAGATATGCATATAAAAAGTGTTTTTAAATGTCACTTTCCAAGTAGTCATAGACGTCAATATCTTTTTTTTTTTTTTTTTTTTTTTTGAGACGGAGTCTCGCTCTGTTGCCCAGGCTGGAGTGCAGTAGTGCTATCTCGGCTTACTGAAGGCTCCGCCTCCCAGGTTCAAGCAATTCTCCTGCCTCAGCCTGCCGAGTAGCTGGGACTACAGGTGTCCACCACCACACCTGGCTAATTTTTTGTATTTTTAATGGAGATGAGGTTTTACCATGTTAGCCAGGATGGTCTCGATCTCCTGACCTCGTGATCCACCAGCCTTGACCTCCCAAAGTGCTGGGATTGCAGGCATGAGCCACCACACCCGGCCATCAATATCTTTTTTCAAAATAAGTTTTATTGTGTATATTTAAGATATAAAACATAATGCCATAAGATACATATATAGTAAAATTGTTACTATGGTGAAACATATTAGCATATCAATCATCTTACTGATAATAAACCATCAGACCAAAGACACCTTAGCAATATGCAGGTGGCCTGGTGTCAAATAGACAAGTAATGTACTTGGTGTCAGATCTCGTGATTCTGCCAATAATTTGCTGGGTGATCTTGGGCCACCAAGTTTTCTGAGTTGAGATCCTCCCTCAGTTCACCTCCCTGAGGTTCAGTATCCTACTTTGTCAAACAAGGACTTTGAATAACCAAAGCTTTTCCAACGCTAACATTCCTGAAAATATCACTCTCCATATTCAGACACATATACACATTTGATCATCACTGCCTCCCTAACACCTACAGCAGGGCCTGGAACATAACAGGTACTCAATAAATGTTTGTTGATTAATTGCCATATTTGTTAAAGAACCCACACAGGCTGAAAATTATAAGGATGTAATGGGAAAACTATAGGGATGTTTCCCCAGATGAGGGTTTCAATCTAGTTGGGTCTGAGCAACATACACACAAGAAAAATGACTTTATGAAATGTCAAAATTATGAAAAAAGAAAAATGACTTTATTTGCCAATGTACAAATTTACAAATAACATAAGGAAAAGTTATGAGGACACAAGAGTAGAGGGGAATCAATTTCCACTAAGGGGTCATGGAAAACATAGCTGGAGGGCAAGATTTCAAAAGGGGTAGGAATGCTGGGAAAGATGATGTCCAAAGGTAGAAATACGAGGGAGGCAGAGCATGCAAACGCTGAGTTTTTGCCAGCATGGATTATAACAAAGGCAAGCCATAAAGTTGGAGAGATGTTTGGGAGGTTCTAAAGTCCCATGAAGTCTGGAATTTTTTTCTGTAGGTGATACATTCTCAATGGGGGCTTTACAGCCCATAAATTGGTGAAAATTGACTCGGGCGGGAGGGCAGGGCTTAAAAACATCTTACTCTTTTTATGTATAAAGCACGGATCTACATATAGTACATAAACAGATATTCTATACATCTGTGGTATTAAATTTGCATGGAGAAGGAAGTTGTGAGGCAGGATGATAATGAGTAAAAGATTGTAAAATACTGCTCTAGATTCTAGGAAGATATTAGAGAGTGCCCCTGCCCCAAAGCAGGCATTGGACCTAAGAACAAACACTGACAGAGGCTTCAGTCCTCAAAGCATTAAGAAAAGACAAGACAAGATGTACTGCATATATGTATGCAACAACTGATTCATAAAAGTAGAAGGCATTTCGTGTCTTAAACCCAACCCAATCCATAAATCTAAAGTCGAAATCTTTGAGAAAGACACAACAATATCCCTTCTGCATGGAGTCAGTGTCTTGATTAGAATCAATTCTAGAAGCAGGAATGACTTCACCTCCACTCATTTCCATCCATAGAAGTGATGAGACGTGCACACATCTGTGACACTCATCCATGTAAGAATGAGTAGATGAGAATGTTTCTAAACCATCTACGGATGGGCACTTTGGCCTAAATGGAAGCTATTCTTTTTCAAGAGTCCCCAAAACAAATGAGAGTGTAAATTTTAATGCATATAAGTTGTTAGGATTGCAATTCATACTTCTTGTACTATCCAGAGATATCCAATTATGATTCTCTCAGAGATGCATGACTAACTTGTTTTAAGGTAGCTGCTAAAAGAGCCCTCTTTAAAGTAATAATTCATTATAGTCATCAGCAGTTCCAGGAGCCTCATTGGAACTAAGTGCTACTTGAAAATTCCCCCTTTTCACATGTATATTAGTAAAATATTATGCTTAGAATTACCTCCTTGATTATTTATGTTAATATCCAAATGAAGTATTAGTAACACTAGTAATACACTACATTATTTTTCTAAGAGCAGAAATATCAAGCATGTTTCATCCTTTTGAAAGTAGAGCATTATAAAATGTCACATGAAGGAAATGTTTCTATGAGTCCAGTGCAGTAGTCCAGTTGAAATGTCATATTTTACAAATACAGTATGTTTTGATTAATAGAAGTATTTTTTTATTTTCGTGTGCAAAATGAAGCTCGCTTCTAATTTGTGTACCCGCCACCCGCTAATATGTTTAAATTAAATTGCTTTTGCATACGTTTGTATGTTATTCACTCCTAGCTACTTTTAATTTGCTCAGAATTGACATTTTAACTTTCCAGGCTGCCATCTCTAAGATCTTCTAATTCCTTGATCATTATTCAGTGTGTGTATCATTTAATGATCACATTTGCTTATATAGGCTTACACATGTCTCAGTGGAAATCGCCAACGGTTTTGTTACATGGCAGTGTTTAAGACTGAGAGCCACCAGGGACTGAATTCAAAGGCAAATTCCCCAGTTAAACAGAGACACATAAAAGGAAAAGTTCCATTTTGCCTTCTATTTAATAGTCGTATAGTTAATCTTTTCTTGACCATTCCCACAAGAGCACCCTTTAGTTTCAAGTAGAGATGTATAATTGGCTTTCCCAAAATGTGAGGTGTGAAGGACAAATCTATGAGACACCTGTTTTGCTTATGGAAGAGAATGCCAGGTAGACAATTTTGCATTCTAGGTTTTTCAGTCTATGAGCCAGAGCTATATTGCCATTGTGAAAGAACAATTTGTTTCTAGAGGGAGACAGGCGTTCAGGTGATCTTCAAGGTCCAGAATTTCTGACTTAGCAGAAGGCATGTACCCACCCCCACTCCCCCACCCCCCAACTTCCCCATTCCCCAACTCCCACACTCCCCTACTCCCCCACTCCCCTACTCCCCTACTCCCCTACTCCCCTACTCCCCCACTTCCCCACCCAAGCAAGCCCAGAGGCAGCTCCAGCTCTTGCAGGAGTCCTGTTAGTCAAACACAGCTTGCCCAGGGCAGAGCTGCTTTGGCAAAACTTGCTCTTCTCCTGCAAGATCCAAAAAGAGAACCTCAAGTCCTTTGCCAAAGTGCTGTCAACTTCACTTAAACAGGAAGGCTCCTCTCAGATGCAGAGTTAGGCTGGGCTCTACCGTGCCAGTGACTTTGGCTGGATGGAACACCCTTAAAATGCCACTACTGAGACACACGGTGCCAGCTTGTGGAGCCATGTATGACACAGTCCTTCCAAAGAAATACAGTTGATTCAAATTGGGGGTTTTGTTTTGTTTTATTTTCTCCCTCTACTTATAAAACCATCCATCTCTCTTCCATCACATCAGTTGATCCATCTTTGTCCAAAAACAAAAGGCTGATACGAGGTAATATTTTTAACTTTTTAGTCACTTTTAACTTATTTTAACTTTTTACAGAAAAATACACAACTTGATTAATTTTCACAAATTGAACACACACCCATGTAAGCTATCACACAGATCAAAAAGTAGAACCTCTCCAGAAGTCCCTGTCATGCCTTCTCCCAGTCTCTGTCCCACTTCCAAAGGTAACTGTTATGATATTTTACATCCACTTTTGGTCAAAGAGTCTAATACAAGAGCTGAATTGGGGATTGTTTTCATTTCCTTGGTTTCTATTTCTGTGTATAAACATTTCTGCATTTTTATTGAACTTAGTTTGGGAGAGAAAGTTTCTATTTTCTTTAAATGTTCTATAAAATTATTCAAATCTGATCCTTCTTCTTCATACAATTTTGTAATTTCACCATCAACTGACACCTCATTGCCCATATACCTGTCTTTAGAAGTAGCAGTTGGAAAGAGTTTGGTTTCTGTACATCACCATTAAGTGTGCCTCCATGTGGGTGAACTTCCTACTCTATTTGATATCTAATGTCTGATTGAGAAATATGCCTCCATCAACAATAATTTGTTTTAAAAATAAGAAAATTGAAGCGCTCCACCATTTCTATCAATCCCAGTGACTTCACAACAACCCCAGCCCCAGCCACACCAAGAATTCCAGGAACTTCAAGTTCTTAGCATGAGAAAAGTTCTAGACTCTTATGGCAATGGATATGGAAACAAAAGGCCCCTCCCAAAGGCATGTGATCATTGTGTATGGGTGCTCCGCAACTGTCCGCACTTTTAAGTCACTGTGTGGTTAATTTTTTTTCCATTAACTTTTGTCATTTCTCTGGATACAGAGCCACACCACAGCTTCCCATCCGTAAGCTGCTTTCTGAAGTGTGTCGCTTGAGTTTTTGCTGTTGTCTTGCTCTGGACTTGGTCAATTTATTTACAATTGTCGTGTGCTTCTGCCACATCTGCATTGTCACTGTGATGGTATTTTTTTCTTTCTGTCTGTTTCTTCCACAGGAGTTTAACCAGTAACCTACCCAATGTGAACCTACCCAATGTGAACCTTCCCAAAGTACCAAATCTACCAGTTAACATCCCTCTAGGCATCCCACAAATGCCTACTTTTTCGGCACCGTCATGGATGGCTGCTATATATGATGCGGAGTGTGTATTCAGTTCACATTAGATCTCATTTAAATTTAAGTGATCTTGGCATGGATATGTATTGTTTATTTCTATACATTCTATATAACAGAGATGGAGATGGATAATTAGACATATTTTGCTGATCATATAGAGACAATATTGTTTATTTCTGGCATACATCATGTTTGTAAGATGTTTGCTATATATACAGCACTAACAATTTGTCTTACGCCCACTGAATGCTGGAGGACTATGTTTCACTTCCTGAATTCTTTTGCAAAAGGATTCTACCCTTTTTGGCAGGTGACATGACTTTAGGAGCTAGACATCCAAAAATAGTGGAGGAAACCTCTTTGATGGGCTGGCCAGTCATCTGTGGCCTGATCCAAATCTAAGAAGGAAGCACACCTACCTAGAATCTGGGGTGTTTTTTTTTTAAATAAAAATAAAAAATTCCTAGAGAATGTTTAAACCATAAAGCATATTTCTGGTGTCAGCAAATGGCAGGATATAGTAACAGTATGTTCAGGGCTAAATGAAAATTTCTGAATGGATCAAGCCTTAGTCATGTAAATGTTATGTAAAAAATATATTATGTACTTTCCAAGGTCACAATACAATATGGTGCTTTGAGATCTAGGTAATGAGAAGTTCAATAATTCTCTAAACACAAGATTCAAGCAACAAATAATTAAATTTTTGGTAGCCATATCATCTGATATACTCATTCACATGAAAGTCAGAGTTGCATGGGCCACTTCTTGAAAGCCAGCAGTTTGGGGGAGTGAGGGTTGAGAAGCCATTTCTTCTAGCTTTGAAAATGAATTTTCTCTGCTTTTTTGGTTAGCAAGAAGATCGAGCACCCCTAAATTCTACCTCAGGGAAATTAGAACCACGTGCGTGATTTAATAAGTGAAACAAGGGTTAGCGATTCTGTACCCTTCTTTGATCCTTTTCTTAGACCACAGCTAATTATAGGCCAGATAAGCTTTTTCTTGAAAGAATAAATTGGCACATTTTCAAAGGGAAGTGTTATTATCAAAGGAATAAAAAATGGTCTGAAACTGGCAGTGATGTTTTGAAATCTCAGAATCACATTCATCAAGACGGCCCTCAGCATTTTTATTTTTGCAGTAATCCAGGCGGAGGACAGACCATTAAAATGACTGCTCTATTTGGCTCCTCCAAAGCTGCCTAATATTTTTACAACCTATAGTTGCTCACAAGTTCACAATGAAATCTATGGTCAATGTGTCTGATTCTCTTTTAAAGGCAAATTAAAACCTCCAAAAATTTATATCTGAAAAAAAAATCCATAAAAGAACACAAATCATATTCATGCTAAGATGACTATATGAAAAAATTAGATTAGGTAGTATCTGTGAAAAATTTAAAAATATCAGAAAGCTTCTCTTATCTTCCTCTGTGCATGCTCTGTGACACTGTTTTTGAAAAGATATGAATCAAGACATTGTAATAAAGCAGATAATGGTCTCCGTTCAATTAATTAAGGCATGAGTGGGAACACATTTTGGTAACTGCTCAGCAATCAAAATAATCTTGGTGCTATTGCCTTAACATTAACAGTTTATCTTAAAAATAAAAAGAAAATATTCTTTTCCTCATGTCAAAACTTAATAATAAGCTCTTCAAAGAAAAAAAAAAAAACCCTACAAGAATTTTTTGAAACTCTGAAACCAGATGGGTGTCAAAATGTTGTTGTAATAAATACCAATTATTGCATTCATATGTACTTAATGATTTAAAACATACAACCATGCAGTTCCAAAACGGGGCTTAGACTAGACAAAGTTGGGGTTTCTTTTTCCCAAGCATAGGTTGGGGTAGGGGGAAGGCTGAACTTTCACAGAGCAACAACACATTCCCCCACTTTTGAACAATGCTCACGGCAGTATCTGAAAAGAAGGCGTGGATTCTCAATCACCCACCAGGAAATGCCTGATTCTATATCTTTTCATAATTCCAGTTTCTTCCTTTGCCACCTTTCATTTTAAGGGCGTGTTGATATGTTACCTGCTCCTTCGTGTCAGATACATCTACGTACTGACCTCAGACTGGTCTGTCCTTGAAAACTACCCTGTTGGTCCAGGCCGTAGGCTCCCTCTCAGCATGTTTGGGCGTGTGCCCCCTCCCCGCCCTGCAGTAGCTGTGTATGCATTTATGCACTAGCTATATTTCTCTCTGAAGCATTAATTCAATGCAGCTGGCATCTGTCACAATAGAAACACCCACTCTCATCTGTTTCTATAGACGATGTCAGAACAAGTGGTAATGCATGGTGTGTTGGACATTTTATAAATTACTGTGTTAGCATTAGTGGTATGCGAGGAAGTGGGTGGGGAGAAGGACACCCCTCAGAGCTCCAAATGGGATTGTTACAAAAGAGACAGCCAGCCAGAGAAGGGCAGGAGGGTGAGAGATGGAGCAGTTCTCATACACAGGCTTTTTGTAGATGCCCAAGGTAAAAGTTTCTTAGACGTCATCGTACAGAAAGGCATCAAGACCAATTTCCCCAACTGCACACAGGACTGGGTAAGATGGTGCAACGGTAAAAGAGCTCAGGTTTTGAGCCCTAAAGCATTAACAATATCACTTGTCCACTAACTTCCCCTGCCCCAACTCACCTCATCCTGGTGAGGACCCTGCCTATGCAATGGGCTGGTCTATGAAAATTGGAACAGTAACCAAACTGATCTAGAATTTTGGAATCAAGGTATCCAGGTGTACCCCTTTTGATCTGAGTCACCCTAATTTCTTTCCAGCTCTTCAAGAGAGAAAGCAGGTCCTCGCTCACCACTTTGTTAGCACTGTCCTTTGAAAACAAAAAGTCTTGTGCAATTTCCAAGAGGCCTCCACTCTGGAGGGGAGCTGGGGAAATGCATGAAACCCTGAATTTTAATAACTGCATGTTGCCATGTAGTTATTATCTGTTGAGACTTATTTCTCCCCCTGGTTCGTGGCCTTCATCTGAATCATCACATGTGTTAATGTGGTTATTAAAAGAAGGCTGATTTTTACCATACACCACTCTCCTGGTTGTTATGGGGCAACACCTTCCCCAGACTTCTCACTGGTCTGGGGTAATTGGCTGAGCAAAGCACACTAAGTCATGTATGGTAAAACTCAAAATCTGCCGGTGGAGATTCGCCCCCGCCTTCACCGCCAACACACGTTGTTTTGTATGTTGAAGCTGCTGTTTGCCTTCTAGCCCCCAGTTGTCTCTGTGTTCGTTTTTGTAGAGCCTGAGGGCATTGGGTGACTCTCATTTTCTAATTTTTATCCTGCCAGTAATGGGTCAGGCACCTCAGAAGATCTGTTTTGGAAACTTGACGCCCTTCAGACTTTCATTCGGGACTTGCACTGGCCTGAAGAAGAGTTTGGAAAGCACCTGGAACAACGGCTGAAGTTGATGGCAAGTGACATGATCGAATCTTGTGTCAAAAGGTAAGCATAGGTGGCTGGACAGGTTCTGCACGCCTTCCCCACCATACACAGACTCAGGGAAGGGTAGATGGCTGCTCTTTGGATTGGCTGTAATTTGAAACTAATTGGAGAAGGTGATTGCTTGTCAAAGTCAGCTGGAGTAGTGGCTGTCAACGTCTAACTTACATTCACCTGCCCTCCGTCTGTCCCAAACCCAAAAATAATCTGGCTGCCAATTTTTTCATGGTTGTTGGCTTTAAGAGGAAGAGATCCCTGTCCGTTCTTGTTTGTATCCCTGATATCTAGCAGTGTCTGGCACAAAATGCTTACCAAGTAAGTATTTGTTAAATGTATGAATGTGTGCCTGAGTGGACAATTAGAAGGGAAAAAAAAAGAATATGCAATTGTGGAGCCGGCATAGCCAAGATAGGTAGCAGAAATCTAATGCTTTTCTAACCATGTGGATAGGGCCTCAGCATCATCATTCACTCTATATATAAAAGATGAGCATATATGTGGCCCACCTTGTAGTTGTCTTGTTGAAAGTCTAGCTGGATTTCAACAGGGAGTCATGAGACGTTGAACATGACCCTGTTTTGTCACTGTGGCTTTTAGGACTAGGGTAGGAATGCTGCACTTGAAGTTCCCAGACAGACTGTTCTGAGAAGGTGAGGGAAAAAAAATGAGGACAGTATTCGTCCATTCAGCAAACATCGTTTGAGCTCCTCCCATATGCCAGGCACAGGGCTAAGTTCTTGGCATACAATGAAGAATGAGAGACTGCATCCCTTTCCACATGGAGTGTCTCTATATTAAATATAGAAATAAAATTCCACTGATGTGACATCATCATCATCACCCTGTCTACCCTCAGATACACATCCAAGTTCCTTTTCTAGTTCATAACTGTTCCATTATTTTTCGTCATTCAGAAAAAAAAAAAAAAATAGATCGCAAGCAGCGCAGGTTACTGCAAATCTCCAGATGTTGTGTAGCTTCGTTGATGGATCAGTTGTGGGTGATGGGGGCTGGGTTTGCCTGGAAGTTCTTTGAATTTATTATTTCCTATCTTGGAAGAGGAAAGGTGAAGTAATATCATCAGAACTAGAAACCAAAAAAGCAAAAGAACAATGCAATCCCAGGCAGGTGAACAGCGTCTCAGCAGGAATTGAGAAAGGAACTATGCACTAATGGAGAATCTGGGCAGATGTTTGAGGCCACTTCCAGAAGCTTAAAGTTGTAGTGATCCAGATTTTTTAGAATTGTTCTTTATTCTCACTCTTAGAACTGAAGGCAGGCCTACTTCTCAAACTCAAGGTCAAAATATTTCCTTAGGGTCTTGAATTCCATGATCTCCTAGATAGTCTATATCAATTTTAGGAAAAGCAATGTTTTTCCGATGGCCAAACCATTCCATAAAAAAACTTTTTGAGTGATCTGTCCTAGGGGTGAAATGCATTACAGTAAAGGTTTATCAGTTCCTAAACTGTGCACATAATTATACAGAAAAAGATGTGTGTCCTTCACTGAGAAGCCAGTCTCCTGGGTAGGGATCAAGAAATGGGAAGATGCTCACAGAAAATGGAAAGATATGAGGATGTCACAGGTGGATAGGGACTCTTATCCCTTACCATGCTGTAATCATATCTTCATGGTTCAGACACCTAAAGAGGGTGAGCTGCACAGAGCCAGTGAGTGGATCTTGTTCATTTGGCATTCCTCACCCTCCCCAGGTCTCAGCACCATGCTTGGCACACAGTAGCTGTTAAGCAACCTTTTCCTGACAGAAGTTGCTTCACTGCACATGGATGGCTGGCCTGGACACTTAAATTTCCTTATGTCCCTTTTAAATCAGCTCAAAAGCAGACAAGAGCAAAAATGGGTGGAAATATCCCCAGACCTACAGATTCAGAGGACAGAGCATGGAGGAGTTCTTGGATGTTTTAATACGTAGAATGTACATTAGAAGAGCCTAGAACCATTGTTTTCCTCAGTAGAACAGATTCTATAACCCTTGTTCTAGGCCAACATAGTAAGGACATTGTTTCGTAGGTATGAATATGCAATGCCAAAAAGTCAATAAGGCACTCCTCATGTTTCAGTGCTCCAGAAATTTAATTCATCAATTTGACAGACATTTGCAGAGTCTGCAGTCTGGTCTATATCAGGTTACTTGTGCTGAACACAAAACAAGGCATGCTGTCTTTTGCCCTCAAGCAGTCAGTTGAGTTAAATGACTTCTCCTTTTCTGGCTTTTTGGTCCTATAGAGCCCTCTCAGTCATATTAATTTTGCATTCAGCTTCCTCTTTTCACAGCCCTGCACTCCAAGGGCTATGAACAGTTCTCCTGTGAAAACTGAAGACGATTACTTCATTGGAAGGGAGCAATTTAGCATTTCCATTTCTCAAATTGGGCCGGAACTGGCACACAAGCCTCAGAAGATCAGCACAGGGACCTGTCCAACTCAGTCCTCATCAGGCCTCCTTTTCACAAAACCAGCAAATGATGTATTTTCAGCGTAGCTTAAAATGATCATCATGATTAGAAAGCTACTTCAGTGCACTGAGTCTTCAGAAGCCAAGATACATTTATCTTTAACATGATCATATAATATATAGGGGTGTTTTAAGGGTTTGGGTTTTTTAGGTTTTTTTTTTTCTTAAGAACTGGGCTCCCAACCTTAGAAATTATACTTGGCTTCCCTGCATGCACTCAGGGTGTGTTAGCAAGCTGGCATCCTTTCCTGAGCTAACTAGCTGTGTGGTCCTCCTATGCACTGTTAGAAAACTGCTACAAATTCCTCTTAAAGCAATGCTTTCCTGGTGGCTGTATGATCTCCAGAACTTGACAGCGAACAATGCTAAAAAGATGCATCAGACAAACGGGGCTTTAATAAAGCCACTTACTAACCCGGTGCTTTTCTTTAAAGACATTTGATGATATCACCCACTTCCCTGAAACCTTTTAAAATATAACTAGACCCCTTTTACAATGCTGATGTCAAGGATAAGAGCTCACACCTGTATTACCAGCTGGCCATGTAGGGCTAGGCTTCTTCTATGAGTTGTTAGCACATGGCTGATAATCATAATTTGACCAATGTCAGAATTATGTTACATTCAGATTCCACCATCACACAATTCTTGAATTTGTATATGTATATTAAGCATAATTTTAAATCATAAAATAATGTGTTTTATTGCAAAATAATACATTGACATTGAAAACAAAACATGATGGAAGTTCCCCAATACCACGTCTCCTAATTTCACACCCCTCCTCAAAGGTAGCCGCCTTTAACAGCTTGGTGTATTTCCTTTTTATGTCCTTTAACAAGCAAGAACATTTTTTTAGTCTTTCAAGCAATGTAATAAACTTGCTGGATTTTAAATTTTTGTCTCTTTCAAAACCAGAAACGGAAAATAAAAACCCACAGCAATAAACGTCATTTAAGATTTTTTTCCCCACCACGAGGTTTTGAAAATTAAAAACTACTTTGGTTTTTTGTTTGTTTTGTTTTATTAATGAAGTAATTCAAGGTAGGCAGTTGCCAGTGTGAGAGAACTTACATATGCTATACTGCTATAATCGAGTTTTTGTGAATTCATTCATTCTCCTGCAATTAAGGTTCTCCATAGCATGTAAACTATAGACAGAAATATGCCAAGCTACAGGTGTTCCGTGTACTGCTGAGAAAGGAAGGGTGTGCTTGGCTGTCTCCATGAATAGGCCTTCCTTAGTTGGGAAAGTCATTTAAAAGGGAACACATGTGAAGTCATTGTTGACTGAAACTGATTACAGCCTTCAATTTTCTTTTTCACTGACCTCTCAGAAAATATCTCCTCCACCTGCTGCCATCTGAACGCTGAATTGGTCTTTTCCTACTTTGTTTTAATAGAACCAGGATTGCATTTGAAGTTAAGCTGCAAAAAACCAGTCGATCAACAGATTTTCGAGTCCCACAGTCAATATGCACCATGTTTAATGTTATGGTTGATGCCAAAGCTCAATCAACAAAACTTTGCAGCATGGAAATGGGCCAAGAGGTAAAAAAAAAAAAAAAAAAAATACAGATTTTTTTTTCCCTCTTCATTGATCATGTAGAAGAAAACTTCACAAATTCCTTCCATCTACCCTAGTCTGCTAGTTTCAGAAATACACTCTAACATTTGTGGATTAAGCCATGGATGAGTGTTCAGTATCTGTTTGTCAAGTAGATTTCTAAGGCATGTGCTGATGAGAATGTCAGTCACTTGGAAGTGATTCTTGGCTGGAGTTGGGGTGGCCATAAAGTTCCCTCTAAGCTAAATGAAGTTTGACGACCTTATTTATTAGGCTGGTGTCTCCAACAGATCTGTGTTTTGCCAGAATGAAAGTCATTTTCACATTTGAAGTGCATTTTATCACTTTGAACATCTGGACAGCAAGAGAGCCTTTTCTTGCATCAAAAAACTTCCAGGATATATAATGTTAGATCACCCTGCTACCCAATCCCCAGCCAGCAGGTTCTGAATTTCCAAAAAAAAAAAAAAAAAAAAAAAAAAAAAAAAAAAAAAAATTTGCAGACTTTCAATTTTCCTTAGACTGAATTGATCGTGAATCTTTCCTGACCAAAAGTTTAGTCCTTTGCTAAGTTTGCAATTCCAAAGCGGTATTTAAAATGTAAAGGAGAAGGAAACAGCAACTTGGGCTTGATTAAAGACTATCATGATCATTTTTCTCTGATGGCCTTAAGCCAGCTAGATATTCATATACCAATTTAGAATTAATTCAGAAGCATTTCTGGCAACTCTATGTTGTTGCCAATTGGCATAAATTGCTCCTAAATCAGATCTTTCGATACCAGCCTTACATGTTCAGAATTTTTACTAAATTATATTTGCTCCTTATTCGTTATTTATTTTCTCTTTCGGCACCTTCCATTTTTAAATGTGGGTTGGTGGTATTCTCTTCCTGGCAAGATCATCTTCAACCTTGTTTCCCCTACAAGTCAGCTTCCTCAGCCCCCACCCCCACCCTGGTTAACTCTGTTCCCGACTGATTTTCTTGTCGAGGACCTTTCCCTGGGGTTTACGTTCTAGGCACTGGAGTCAAATTCAGGGTGCCCTTGGTTCTCTGTCCCAGCATCATGTGCCTGTGTGAATGATCTGGGGCAGTGGTTCTCATATTTCAGTGTACATTAAACTCATCCAGAGAGCATCTGAACACCCAGATCAGTGAGTCTCACCCGAGAGTTTCAGATAGGTCTGGGGTGTGGTCTAAGGATTGGCATTTCTGACAAGTTCCCTGGCGATGCTGATGCTGCTGGCTGCTCCAGAGACCACACTATGAGAACCACTGATCTGGGTACTCAGTATGTAAACCTGACATCAGGGGAATAACTCACGTAGGAAAGATGGCCCCCTTGGGGAAGACCTGGGTTCGGTGTTCAGAAACCTAGATTCTTCCCCTGGCTGAGCTGAAAGCTGGAGTTTGACAAATTACTCAACCTCTTTGGGCCTCAGTTTCCTCATCTGTAAAATGATAGCACTATTCTAGTTTTATTCAGGCTATTTTTAGTGGCATAATCTGTTTTTCAAACCAAACCAAGAAGGCCAGCATGTAACACAAAAGTACAGCTGCTCTGGATGGAGAGGGGAGGAGGGGGCCTAGAGTCCAAGCTGCCAGGTTGCCCTCTGCTCTGTACCTCTTCACTGCCCACCACCCACCCGAGCTGCTCTGGAATATTTAAACAATCTTTAGGCTTCATAGAGCCCACTTTAAGGGCCCTGTTTTTGGTGATCTCAAAAGTTCATTGAGATCCCTTTGAGTTCATATTTTCCAGGATCCTGTGCCTCCTTAATTTTTCTCCCCTTGAAGCTACTATATTTTAAATTGAGATATAATTCACATACCCATGAAATTCACCCATTTAACATGTGCCATTTAGTAGTTTTAGCTTATTCACAAAGTTATGCAGTCATCACCACAGTCAATTTTAGGACATTTTTATCACCTGAAAAACTGAGTACCCGTTAATTCTCACTCGCCTCCGCTTCTCCACAGCCCTAGGTAATCACCAAAATACTTTCTGTCTCTAAGAATTTACCTGTTCTGAACATTTCTTATATACAAAATCATACAATATGTGGCCTTTTGTATCTGGCTTCTTTCATTCAGCATAGTGTTTTCAAGATTCATCCATGCTATAGCCTGTATTGGTCGCTCCTTGTTAAGGCTGAGTCATATACTCCGTTGTACGGATATACCACATTTTGTTTATCCATTTGTCAGTTGATAGACATTTGAGTTGTTTCTATTGTGATTAATGCTGCTATGAACATTCATGTACAAGTTTTCATGTGGACCTGTGTTTTCAACTCTCTTGGGTACATACCTAGGAGCAGAGTTGTGAGGTCACATGGTAACTCTGTGTTTAGCTTTTTGAGGAACTTCCAACTGTTTTTCAAAATGGCTGCACCATTTTACATTTCCACCAGCACTATATGAGAAACCTGATTTCTCTGCATTTTGGCCAATATTCATTATCTGTCTTTTTTTATTGTAGCTATCCTAGCTCTGTGTATGAAATATCTCTTGTAGTTTTTTATTTATAGTGATGTTTAGCATCTTTTTATGTATTTATTGACCATTGCATATTTTCTTCAAAGAAATACCTATTCAAAATCTTTTGCCAATTTGAAAAATTGGGTTATTTGTCTTTTTATTGTTGAGTTGTAAGAGTTCTTTATATGTTCTGGATACTAGACCATTATCATACATATGATTTGCAACTATTTTCTCCCATCCTGTGGGTTTTCTTTTTCATCTTCTCGATGGGATCCTGTAAAACACAACAGGTTTCTTTTAAATTAAATGAAGTCCAGTTGATCTATTTCCCCCTAAGTCTTCTTGAGATGTACATTTTCACTGAGTTTTCTAAGGATGGTGATAGGCCAGGGTGCAGAAGGGTTAATACAACAGGACTGGTCTTGCCTTCTCAGCAGCTTCTGCAGTCCCTCTCCAGCTTGATTCAATAATAGCCATATTTCAAAAGTTCCCACATACCTGGTCAGATGGCGAAACAATTCTTCCAAACAAACCAAGTCACTTTGATCTGGGCTTTTTTCTTTTTGAGCTGGGGGTTTAGGGAGAGTAGTGGGAGTAGGGGAGTTGCTGTCACAAACTTCACTGAGAATACAAAAAAAGGTATGGAGCTATTTCTCAGGGGAAAAAATACTTTCACATATTATTACTCTCCAATTTCAGAGGACCTGGGGACCTCCTTGACCAAACCATAGACCCCAGTTGGAGAGAGAGGATGAGAAAGAACAAGTTGACTTTTATCACAATGGTGGACTCTTCTTTTTTCTTTACCACTAATCACTTCTGGGCTAGGGTAGAATGACCTTAGCTTGACCTAGGAGCCTGGTTTTATAGAAGAATAAGTTGCTTTTTGGTTTAATCATGGCATCCCATGGACTCCATACCTTAGCTGCCAAACAATGTGTCATCATTTGCTGAATGAAGAATATAGCATGCAACACACAACCTTTGGGAAGTATGTAGTTTGTTAAAATTGGGTATTAAAGTCCCCTAATTCTGGATATAAAATCAGAAAGTTGTCTTGGACTTGCAGTCACATTTTTGACATGAAAGAGCAGTGTCTATTTCTTTCTAGACATTGTTCTATTTGATAAAGTAGAAAAGACTACCCGTATTCTCCCCATATGACTCAACATAATATTTTTAATGAAAACAAATAACTGAGGCTCGTAAACATTTCTTGTTTCTCCCAAAATAGCAAGCGCGCGTACACACACACGCGCACACACACACACACACACACACACACACACACATCTAGACTATGTATCTTTATTAAGGGCCCATCTAAATAATGCATCCTAGTCTGTGATTCTTGTTGTAAGGCTGTTGGTTTTTTCCCAAGCCATCCTAGAGAGAGCTATTGTGACATTTTTCCTTAGTATAATTGAATCAGAGACACTTAAATGACCAGCTGTGGGAAATGAGGCTCTTCTTTGAATGCCAAGTGGTTGAGAACAGGTGAGAATAAAGCTAGCTTGACTTAATTGTCTGTAAATATGTACTTCTTCTAAGTGGCCTAGCACAGTGGCTGTAACCTTAATCAGAACTTAAATGGAAAGTCATATGGAAATGTTTCCTCCTTGATTTTTCTCACTTTGTAGAATGGGAATATTCATCTCCAAAGTAAAGCTGAGTTGCTAAAATGAGATTTAACAAGAATATCTGGAAACATCCTGGAACTGGGATAAGAATAGATGAAAGTCCAATGTTTTATGTAGTCTGCATTTCTGAGTATGGGATATGAAGCCCATATTGCAGGCCTAGCTACTAATACCAGCCTCCACCTGGGTCCCAACTCCCTCAACCTGCTTTACAGTAGATACTGGCCAGGTGATGAAATCTCCAATTTTAAGATCACATCCTGGATTTCATCATTGGGTAATATCACATCTAAAGGCAGCTGCTGAAACATTTGTTAAGCATAGTTTTCCATCTTAAATATTTATTTTTTTCATTAAAATTTGTGAAGTACCAATAGAAGGGAAATTGTGTATTAAATAGTTTCTCACTTGGTCTAGTGTGTTTTCATCTCATTTCCAAGGTCAGATGGTCTTAACAGAAAGACAACATACACACAATCTGTTCTATGACAAGGCAAAATGTGTAGCACAGGAAGTCAAGTGGAATGATTTTCACACAGTAATTGTGAATTTTCAACTCAGCCCATCAGAAGCAAAAGTGAACTGACCAAACTTCCCAGGCCATTGAATATTAGTAGTTCCCTCAGGATATAATTTAGGCGTATAGGGCAAGTTAATCCAAGAAGGCCAGCAGAGGCCAGGCGTGGTGGCTCACGCCTGTAATCCTAACACTTCGGGAGGCCCAGGCGGGCAGATCATGAGGTCAAGAGATCGAGACCATCTTGGCCAAGAGATCGAGACCATCTGGGCCAACATGGTGAAACCCCGTCTCTACTCAAAATACAAAAAAATTAGCTGGGTGTGGTGATGTACAACTGTAGTCCTAGCTACTTGGGAGGCTGAGGCAGGAGAATTGCTTGAACCTGGGAGGTGGAGGTTGCAGTGAGCCAAGTGCTACTGCACTCCAGCCTGGCGACAGAGCAAGACTCCATCTCAAAAAAAAAAAAAAAAGAGGGGGGGCAGCAGAGAGGACTGGAAAATGGTAAAGCTCCGTCTTTGTACCGTATCTGGATAGTCAATCAGACTGCAAGAGATATAATAACAACATTGTCTAGTAGTAATGTTTGGTAATTGAAAGATGCCCCAGTGATATATATACCACTTCACGGAGCTTCACATCTGCACAGAACAATATATCTCCCAAGAAAGATCAAGGAGTGAAAGCAGAGTTCTCACTATTGCTCCAGAAAAGCAAGTTAATCCGTAAGTCTCATGTATCATGGAAAACTGGCAAAAGGGATTCACGTATTCTGTAATAACTTGAATAGGAATAGGGGCTGCTTTGATATTTACCTCTTTGCTACATGATAAACAGAGTAATTATTACCCTGCTCTATCTTCCCCAAAGAAGATTTTATTTAAATTGAGGCATAATTTACATACAATAAAATATAGAGATTTTAGGTGAGTTTAGAGAAATATATATACACATGCAACCACCATGTTAATCTATTAATAATAGTAGTAGTAATACTGCCATATAGCACTTCTCAGTTTCTAAACCACGTTTCCATGCATTGCTTCATTATTTGGTTAAGTGAATCTGATGTCTGTATTCACAAGTTATAATTCTAGCCCCACTACAAAAATGAGGAAATAGACCAACAGAGATTGACCTGCTAAAGTTTCCCCTGGAAGGGAGAGACAGAATAATCATATCAAAATACTTTGTTTTATAAGCAGAAAAAAAGAAATATTCATTATAACAGAAGAGGAATGGAGATGATAATATTTGTATGGAGTGAAAGGGAGAGATAGTGGGACTGCCTGGAGAAAACATTAAGGCCAAGTTTGGCATGGAAGAATTGAAATGGGAAGAGGTTCCCATAAACTATCATATTTCCATAAGACACAATGTCTCAGCCATGTCTCCTTATGAAAGGGTTTGAGGTTCCTAGCTCCTGAAGAGAAACCTCATTTCTCTTGGGAGAAAGAATGACATCATTAACTCCTCAGAGTAAGACCCTAAATCTTTGTTGATGTGTGGAGAATAATTACTCTTGTCTCTATTTGCCACTTCAGCCCAGTTTTTCAAGAGAGTGTTTTGTTTCTCAATGATGTTCTTCTTTGCTTGGGGTAGAAGGCCCTCATTTTGTATTTCATATTATTTTGCACACGGCTAGCTTTTCTGATTTAGTTTATTCCCATAATTAATAAATGTGAATCATTTATAGCAATGCAAAGAAAACCTAGACGAGTGAGGCAGTCACATGAGGAGGAAAAGTAAGCATGTGATTCTGGATCTTATCTCAAGACCTAAAAATGAATTTGGAGCCCTGTCAATTTTCCTGAATTCTTTTGCTCTGACATCTTTCTTTGTGTTTCTAGCAAAGAATTCTGCAGATAATTTTTTTGCATTTAGCTTCAGGTTTATGCCACTTAGGAGTAAATTCCTTTTTGAATCTAGCAGTATAGCCAACATGGGTTCTGATTCAATGGGACTACAACATACAAGCCATTTGCTGTATTGTTTTTCCTCTAATCAATTAAAATGAAACTGGAGGAAATGACTAAGTAATAAGACTGTCTCTCTCTACCCTTATCTTCTACTTGATGAACTTGAATAACTAATAATATTTGAATCACAATGACAGTTGACAAAATATTTTCACATCTAGACTCTCACTTGATCTCCAAAACAGAGACTTATGAATCTGAAAGCATGACTGCCAGGAAAGGGCTCAGGCACTGGTTTTTAAAATAATAATATTAGCGTAGACCCACTAAAAATCTTTATACAGGGTTGGCTTTGTTCCCGTTTCAAAATCAGAGTTTCTTACTGGTTTCTCCCTTCTCATTGGCCCAGGATGGTAATATTATTATCTCTTTTGTTTGTTTTTTACAGATAAGGAAACTGAGTTAAATTTTCGTAGGTAACATGACTTGCCAACTTTGCACTGACACTTTATCCAGGTCTTCCAATTACAAACAAACCTTGCCTATGATTCTAAATGGATTTACCTAATTCGCATCCCTTTGCTCACGCTCAATAATTCTGATTGCCAGTTATCAGAATATTAAACCACATTACTATGGCTTATATCCATATGTTTACATAGACTTTTGAATATTTTATTTAATTTTTACTTTCTCATGTATCCTTTTGTCCTAATTTTTATTTGCACTGATCCTTTTTTTTCTGTTCCTAATTAATCATCCTTCTGAAAGTTTGCTAAAACGTGGGTAAGTGCATTTTCCTTTTCAAATAACAATGTTTTGCATTGTTATTTTTTGTTAAGGAAATATGGGATAATTCAAATGGATACTAAAATGATCTAATAAATGTCAAGGAGCTGGCATATAATATTTTGTGTTGAAATCACTTTTCCTTTTTCCCTGGCATTTACAGCGGATTTTTATTTGTGTGGGGGTTTGTTTTCACATTACTGTTTAAATGTAATTGACAGGCACAGTTAGAGAAATTTAAAAACTTAGCAGTGGTCTCGGTGTAGGCTCGAATACTGGGTCTGCTTATCCATGAATGGAGAAAATGAGTGGCTTGCCACAAGGATTCAGAAAGAGACACTTTGCCTTTACACTGAGTCAAGACTTGGAGATAAAACAAGAAGTTCTGAGGTATTAACCCAAAGAACCTGAGGGTTTCAGAACAGTTTTTACAAAATTAGTCACAGTGTCTTCATCAAATTCCCTTTGGAAAGGGAATCTACTATCTAAGCCACAACCCCCAGCAGTTTTCCAAAGATAATTTTTAATCTCCTGTGTTAAATTATTACAGTATCTTGCTTTGTAAGATCCAAATCAACACACTGCTGGGTCATTAAGTCATTCATGTGTGCTATTCGTAGAAGTATTTATGTGTCTACACACATTAGAGGCATCGAAAGCCTTAAGTGAGGAACAATGAACTTGGTAATATTTTTAAGAGCTTCAGATTTCTCTCCATCAAAGAACTGGAGTCAGGATCTTACAGATATTTCTGGGACTAAGGAAATAAACTGGGTCTGCAGGCCAGGCTTTATTTATAAATTATGTTGTCTAAAAATTACTGATGGATGCAATGCCATCACCTCCCAAACATGCTAATATTTGTTTTTCTGTGTTCTTAGCATCAATACCATTCAAAAATAGACGAACTAATTGAAGAAACTGTTAAAGAAATGATAACACTCTTGGTTGCAAAGGTAACCTCCAGCTTCAGGTGAAATGTTTCATTGTGAACACTGCTTTGTTATGTCTCCGTTTCCATTAAAATGTAACACGTTAAAAAGTTGAGCTGGATACTTGCGTCTCTCAGGAAACAAGATTGTACGTCACCCAGCCTCAGCTCTAAATGATTTTCCGATGATCTCGAGCCGTGTGAAGATAAATTGATGAAGTGGCATATGTTAACTTAATAAGAATTTGTCCCCAAACGTCGCGCTAGGTTATACAGGAAATGTTTGTTTTGTTTTTCAGCACTGACAAAGTTAGATTTTTAAATACAGAAAGTTAAACGGTAATAAGGAATTCTGCCATCATGAAAACCCCTTTTCCTCTAGTTTCACATGCAGTGAGAGTCATAATAAAACATAAAAGTCAGATAAAGCTATTTCAGTCACCCTCATGAATTATAGAATTTTAACTAAGTAATGCTGAATGGGAAGACATTTATATTTGCCAGTGCTAAACTTCTGTTTCCCCCAAATTACTGATAAAATACAAATAAAAATAGATTGGATTAAATGTAGTGCTAATATGTAACGTAGAAACTGCTTTGCGCAGTTTTGGATTTTAAAAAGTGCATTTAATATTATCGCATGCTATATGCAACTCAATAATATTTTGTCACTTTGCACTTCTGTAACACTCTATATTTGCAATCACATAATAATGAAGAGAAAGCCGGATAAGTCAAATATTTCTATGTAAAGGCAGTCTATTCCTTTCTCCGAAGGCGGGAATCAAATAATAGACTGCAGAAGTGAACGGAGGGCTCGATCCCAGCCTTTATGTGGTTGGGAAATGATGTGCTTTATGGTGAACAATTATAGTTTGAAATAACATTTTTTTCTTTTTTGCTGTTTTTCTAGTTCGTTACTATCTTGGAAGGAGTGCTGGCAAAATTATCCAGATATGATGAAGGGACTTTGTTTTCTTCGTTTCTGTCATTTACCGTAAGTAAAGAGCTTCTTTCTTTCCTGGCTTTTGTTTTAATTTTTGGTTTTGGTTTGGGAGAGGAGTTATGTTGTGTCATTTTGTTTTGGGATGGGTGTGTGTGTTAATTACCGTCAACTATTGTATAATATTAACACTCTGTGAAAAGCCAAACATTTCATAACAGCAGGTAATCCAACATCATTTCTATATCATTTTTAAATGTACAATATGTGTGTATTTTTATGAACACACACACACTTTTCTATATGTATGCATCCAAAGAGTTGCCTGCCTAAGCCCACCTTAGCTAGCTCTGGCAAATGACTTAATGTGCGCCACCGTTTCCTCATCTGTAAATGAGAAAAATTAATTTTAGAGTTTGTAAATGAAGACCTGCACACAGGCCTGCAGATATGTTTTATATGGTCCTCACTGTGTCAAGTACGTTCTTCTTAACTGAATTGCCTACATTTAAAAATCAGGAGAATTCACAGAAAATTCTGTATTTCTGGGGGTGCCTGCATAGCATGCTAGGTGCACAGCAAGTCTGCTGGAACTGTGTCTTGGGGGTCTTAGACTGGACATGTGTTTACAGTTTGCTATAACTCCCTCCTGGCTGTTTCACTCATTCACATACCTACCTGGGCTTGGGAGCCATTTAAGTTTACAATTTCTGGAACATATGATCTCATTATCTGCAAATTCCAAGAGGCTCTGATTTTGTGCCAGAATTGGGCAAGGGCATAGAAATGAGGTAGCTAAGGCTGGGCCGAAACCAGCCTTATTTTCTATGGATAAATGATCAGTGGAGATGGTTGCTATAAATGGGCTGCTTCAGGGGCCCAGTTCTCCCACTCTTCCTGATGCTAGGCAGGCACCACAGCTGCATGCTCCCTGCCATTTCCGACAGCAGGTTCCTGCTGGCTCTGAGACTAGCTGTTTTCCTCTGACAACACCATAGGAAAGGGAATCAATTTAGGACCCACTGCCTATGGGTCTTTAAAACATTCTCACTGTATGAAGAATCTTTCAGATAGTGATTGAATGCCAAGACAAGGCCCAGCACAGGGTAGTGGATAGCACATTATCGTCCTTGGAATCTAACAGAGCCAGGCTCGAATCCCATTGCCAATGTTAACAGCTGTGTGATCTTTAGCAAGTGTCTCATCCCCTCGGAACTTCAGTTTTCTCATTTGTAAGGGAGTGCGGGACAGATAATATCTTCCCTAATGAGCTATCATGAAGATAGTAATGTAGGTGAAAGAGCTTAGCATAGGCCTAGCTCATAATAGATTTCAATAAATGGCAACTATTATTTTTTAAAAGTAACTAATATGAGTATTATAAAATGCAAACATACATGCACACAACTTCTTTCCAAATATACCCTACTTTGATCTTTCCCCAACCCATACATTAATATTTTGGGGAACTAAGGGAAATACAGACAGAAAACATTTAAAACAGTTTCTTCTGATATGCAGTTCTGACCTTCCCAGGTATAAGGATTGAATTCAGTCCCAGAGGTGTGATGGCCCTCATCCCTGAGCTTTACTGGCAAAGGTGAGGTGGGAAGGGGATAACGACAGTAGGAATTCCATCTAATTTCACTCTATAGAACCTCCTATAATATGTCACAGCTGAAAGGAAACCTATCCAACCCAATCCTTTGACAAACAAAGCAGCCAAGGCCCAGAGAGGGGAGTGATTTGTCTAAGGTCACACAGCAATGGGCAGAGTGGGGACAGGAACCATTGTGTCCTGCCAGCTTTCCCCCACCACTGAATGGCTTCCTGGAGAGAGTGGGATTCAGCTGGCAATTGCCTGGCACTGGAAGGCAGATGGGCAAATGAGAGGGGAAGATTCATAAAGAAGGATTCAGGGCACATGAGTGGGAAATATTAGACAGTGTTTCTTTCCTCAGTGAAGTCCTGGAAATGGTGAAAAGAAACAGAATTCAATGCAACATTTCTGGAAAATGTTTCCCTGACACCCACAGAAGACATTGCTTTCTTTGCGTCTTCATTTTGAGCAACTGTTTTTGTTGCATTGGACTTGAACCTGTAAAACCCAGGAAAGCTCCTCTGCTCTTTACTGAGCAGAATTCAATCCACCAAGGGCCGCACCCTAATTACTGGCCTACCAAGAGGACTATGGGAAGGTGGTCCAGGGGCAGTGATATCAAGAACAGGGCATCAGGGAGTCTCACAGGAGGGTTAGAGACAGGACACCCAGAGCATCCTATGCAGAAGTGTTCAAACTGAAATTCCCATCCTCTCATCTCCCTTTTCAGAGACATTTTGCAGCCTCACAGCATGCCTAGCAAAGGCAGTGTAATGCAGAACACTTCGGTGCCTGTTGCTGGGCCTGTAACTTCCCTCCTTAGTGACACTTCTCCCACACACTTGGCCACCCCAGGCCAAAAGCACCCACTTATCATTTGCAGCCCGTGTTCTCATCTCCTGCCAGTATTCCAGTATTAGAGAAAGTGAACTGTGTTTATAGGTGGCAGGAATATCTCCACACATGGATTCTGAGTTCCTGCCCAAATTCCAAATGGCCTTTGAAGGCTTCCATCAGCCCAATTGCGTTAATTCCCCAGGAGTCGAGTGGAAGTAAAAGGGTTGAGCAGAGGCAGCAGGTATATTGTGCAAAGAGCTTGAAACCTGTGAAAGAACCAGCTGTGAGTCCTAGGACCCTGTGCAGAGGCATAGAGATAGTGCCGACGCTCTGGCATGAGTTCCTTAACTCCGCTCCCATTTCTGATTCAATTCTTCAAGTATTACTGTGCACTTACCACGTCCCCACCTCAGCAGGGCTGCCAAGGATGAGCCATGTGCTCTGCCCCCCAGAAAGCTGACGAGTATCGACAAATATGCCACCCTTTCCCCCTCTTTCTCCCGCTGAGCGCCTCCTTTCCTGGGTGGGCTTGTTTCATGGTCCAAGCCAGACATTTTGGAAAACGTCTGCAGTGGCACGGAGCAGGCAGGAATATTTATTTCTCGTCTCCATCTGCATTGCTTCCTCTCTTGGAGAGGAGCTGGGGGGAGGAGGGAGGATGAGATGTGGCTTCTTCGTGCCAGCCCGAGAGGCGCCCAAGCGCACCCTCCTCTCCTCCCTCACCAGCTTCAGCAGCAGTAGCAGTCTGGGATTTATGGAGGCAGGCGCCTTTCGAACTTTTGAAAGATCAGCCCAGTTGGAAGACGCAATTAGCAACTATCTGCCCATTTCCCTTGACTGCAAGATGTGCTTTTGCGTGGGATGCCTGTTTGGAAGGGTCCCTGTCTTGTGGGTAGCCACTTGTTGTTCTTTTAGGAGGCCAAGAAGAGAGGCAAGCAGGTACCCATGTTCCTCCCACAGAAAATGACAATGCTTTTCTCTGTCCTCTGCAAGTGTTAACAAATATGCTGGTTCTGGAATGAATTCATTCATTTACTCAACTTCTGTTTACTGAGCACCTATGTGTCATGTGCTGTGCTAGGTGCTAGGGACACAGCAATAGGCCAGAAAGGTGTGTCCTCGGCTCTTTTGGGAACTTACATTTAGTAAAGGAGACAGGCAATTAAAAATGAAAGAAAATTATCCAGTGGGAGAAGCATTTCCACAGGACATAAACTGAAGAGCAAGAGAAAGTGGGGAGGTGATATGACTTCAGCCAGGATGCTCAGGAAAGTTCTCTCTGCAGATGACATGAGAGACTTGAGCTCTCAAGCTTGAAGGAGTCAGCGATGGATACAGAAGAGGGGAGAATCTTCTGGACAGAATAGCAGCTGCATTAGCCAGGAGGCAGGAAAGCAGGAGGCGTTTTTGCGGGATATTCTAGAGGTGACATAAACATGGTTTAGGGATTAAGTGAATGTTGGGGGTGGAGACTTGACTGCAGAGGGCAAAGGTGGAAAGCTTGAGAACTATGATATACTGAAGAGCTCAGCTGAGCTAATGAGTCGTGAGAGTCCATGGGGTACAGTAAAAAAGACAGCACAGGGTAGGGAGAACTGGGATGGTAACCCAGCTCGGCTCCTTACAAGGAGCTGTGTGACCTGGAACAAGGGACCACATCTTGGCTTTTAATTTCCTTCAGTGTAATATGATGATGGTTATATTAGATGAATTCAGAAGTCTAAAATAACTATAAGAGCTACAGCTCCTATTCCTTAAACATTTGCTAAGTGCCTGGCACAAAGCTACCTGCTTTAAATGTATTTTTCCTGCTGAATCTTCAGAACAATCCCATTCCAACACTCTTCTGCAGATGTTGAAACTAAGGCTCGGAAAGGTTAAGTGCACCCCCGCTCACGTGAATTCTTCCTTCACTAAACCCTGAGGCCCCTGCAGAAGAATAAAGATATAGGAGTAGCCCAGGCCCCACCTCAAAGCAGACAGAACCTTTATTAAGTTCTGTCTGAACTTTATATCAAGTCCTCTGAAATTCCTTAGAATTCAGACATCCTCCTCCGATCAAACAAATCCATTTGAGGTGGTCACAACACAACATGGAAGCCACTCGCAACAGGAAGAATAAAACATATCTTAGGGCTGTCAGGAGCCTGAAACCTACCGTATGTCCAGTCTTCTTTGTCTTAAGTTGCCCTCACTCACCCTGTTTTCCTTTTACCAGCATTTTGATTGTCTTGCCACCTGGAAATGAAACAAAACAGATATGTTTCTCCCCACTAGCATTTTTGAGAAGAGCTGGAGTTTGTGTAAATCAGTAGCATCAACTGCTTTTGTGCAGAGCTCTTGATGCCATGCCTTAGAATGTGAATGCCACCTGCGTCTAAAGCCAGAACTGGATCAATGAAATTCACTTCTGTTCACAGAACATTTTAGTTAAGAGGCAATCTGAATTCTAGAATGGGGTGAATATCCCTCAGAGTTTGTTAGTATTTTCTCTCATGGCATTTCACTTATGCTTTGGCTTCAGGGAATGTCCAGGGTAGGAGAGACGGCTTTTTACAGTGTGGGTTGATGATGAGTGATGAAGACAGAGGTTTTGGTTTACCCTCCAGAGGGTAACATCACCAGATTATTCACTGCCAAATACATGTAATTTTTAAGTCAATTGGCTTCTACATTTCAGAGTGGAGGTGTCTGCCTTGGACAGAAGCATCAACTGTGGTAGTAGTAGCTGGCGTTTATTGAACACATACTATATGCCAGACACTGTGCTAAGTGTTTGCATGCATTTTCTCATTTGATCCTCACAATTACTCTATGCAACTGATTTAATTATCATCCGCATTTTATAGATAAGTGATGTTGAGTGATTTGTCAAAGTCATATAGCTATTAAGACTCTACCCTAAATTGCTCCTTTATTATTAGAAAAATGTTATTCCCCACAGATACACAGAAATCTGTAGGTGAAGTCAATTAGAGGCTTTTCCAGAAACTATCCACTAGCTGATACCACTTCTAAGAAAAAGAGCCGTCTATTTTTCATATATTACCAGCAAAAATAATTTATAAAGATTTTACTCAACAGCCAGCTATTTTACCGTAATACTGAAGTAACAGACATTCAAAATTCCCCACTTCCTTTGTGCTGTCCAGATAATCATTCATTTCACATTAGTCCTTCATTCTATACCTGTTTATGGAGTGCCTACTATGTGCTAGACACTGGGGGGTTAGCGATGAATAAGACATAAAATGCTGTTTATTGGACATTTGCATGAGGGAGATACATATTCTCAACAAGTAATTTACAAGCATGGTGATTACTCAGAAAGAGAGAGTAACCAGTGCAGTGCAACTATGGCCCAAAGGAACCTAACCTCATCTAAGAGACCGCTGAAGGAAATGATATTTGAGCCGAGACCTAAAGAATAAGTAGAGTTTTGCTTGGCAAAGGAGAGAACAAAGAGTATTCCAAGATACAAAGACCTGGAGGTAAAAGGGAAGGTCTAGTACATTTTAGGAACTAGAAGTTCCTTGTGACTCAGGGAAAGGCCAGGCCAGAAGGAGAGAAATGGCAGAGATGGAGTTAAAGAGCAATCAGTGCAGGAGCCTGATCATGAAGGAGCTTGCCTATGGTACAGACTTTAAGGGTTTTGAGCAGGGAATTTACCAAAATCAATTCAGCTGGAGAAATTAAGGCAGGTCACAGAGAGACCAACTCCCTGTTATAAGCCAGCTGGGCTTATTGGTCTTCTGATGTTGGAGCTGAGGGCCACCTTCCAATGGAAGTCACCATTTATTTCTTCTAAAGTATTTTGTTCATATGGGCCAACCAAAAAACGCTGCACTTTAAAGTTAGAGAACTCTAAAACACTGATCTGCCATATCTTCTGTCAATTTCTTTCATCAGCCACTCCCTAGTGTTTCAGAATTTGACATCCCCTTTGAGGTCTGTGACAGATCATTTTATTGCCTAGTAGGACATCCTTATTTCCAGTTGATGCCATGAAAATGGAGTTAACAATTAACACACTTGCTGTCCGAAGCAACCCTTCAGAAGCTTTACAGAAGAGAAAAGATGAGTATCCAAAGTTAACCATTTCACTTAATACTGTGTAGTGAACAGCTGGATATCATTCAAAACAAACGTAAGACAGACACAGTATTTTCTCCAGACTGTGTGGTCTAAGTGACCAGGTCACAGAAATGCTAGCTACAAAAGAAATACCTAATGAATGTGGGTATTTCCCAGCACTTTGGGAGGGAGAGATGGGCGGATCACCTGAGGTCAGGAATTTGAGACCAGCCTGGCCAACATGGTGAAACTCCATCTCTACTGAAAATACAAAAATTAGCCAGGCATGGTGGCAGGTGCCTGTAATCCCAATTGCTTGAGAGGCTGAGCCCAGAGAATCACTTGAACTCAGGAGGCGGAGGTTGTAGTGAGCCGAAATCGCGCCACTTCACTCCAGCCTGGGCAGCAGAGCCAGACTCCGTCTCAAAAAAGAAATAGAAAAAAGAAATACCTAATGAATAGGTACATGGCTTCAAACAGGAAATAGATGTCATGAAATTAACTATAGATTCTATGCTGACCTCCAAATCACATGCAGTGGGAAGCTTATCACCAGAAAGTTAGAGAGTGATTAAGATAAAGGTGTGACTGTGAAGCCCAGACTAACAGAAACATAGGCAGGCTATTGACCGTTTCTCAGCCTTGGTTTCTTCATCTATAGAGTGGGAATGCTGATAGCTGCTTCAGAGAGCCACTGGGCTAATAAGAGATAAACAGTAGGCCTTTCATAACACCTGGTATATAGTAAGTAGGTGCTCCATAAATAGCCATTCTTAGCCTTACTGTCAAATTACTCAAAAGTGTAAGAAAGTTTACATGACCCTGGTGCTTTTTTTATTTTTATTTTTTTAAATTATACTTTAAGTTATGGGATACATGTGCAGAACGTGCAGGCTTGTTGCATAGGTATACATGTGCCATGGTGGTTTGCTGCACTCATCAACCCATCATCTACATTAGGTAATTCTTCTAATGCTATGCCTCCCCTAGCCCCCCACCCTGCAACAGGCCCTGGTGTGTGATGTTCCCCTCCCTGTGTCCATGTGTTCTCATTGTTCACCTCCCACTTATGAGTAAGAACATGCGGTGTTTGGTTTTCTGTTCTTGTGTTAGTTTGCTGAGAATGATGGTTTCCAGCTTCATCCATGTCCCTGCAAAGGACACGGACTCATCCTTTTTTACGGCTGTGTAGTATTCGATTGTGTGTATGTGTCACATTTGCTTTATCCGGTCTATCACTGATAGACGTTTGGGTTGGTTCCATTTTCTTACCAGTTCAGTCTTAGCATACCAATCATTTCTCCTGTAAGCTGTCCAAACTATTATCCATGACAAGGTCAACCAAAACTCTTGTGACTTATATTTTAGCACATTCTTGCATGCAAAAATTTGATTCATCAAAGACATTTTCCATTATGTTTAGTATTTTTTTTTTTTTTTTAGCATTTTGTGTTTTATTTTAATGCTAAAAGAATTTTTCGGCCGGACGCAGTGGCTCACGCCTGTAATCCCAGCACTTTGGGAGGCCAAGGCAGGCAGTTTACGAGGTCAGGAGATCGAGACCATCCTGGCTAACATGATGAAACCCCCTCTCTACTAAAAAAAACACACACACACACACACACACACACAAAATTAGCCAGGCCTGGTGGCGGGCGCCTGTAGTCCCAGCTACTAGGGAGGCTGAGGCAGGAGAATGGCGTGAACCCAGGAGGCAGAGCTTGCAGTGAGCCGAGATCGTGCCACTGCACTCCAGCCTGGGCAACAGAGTGAGACTCCGTCTCAAAAAAAAAAAAGAATTTTTCATTTTTACATAGTCTCTAAAATACCTCTTTATTAATCAAAATGTTTGCTTAACTGGAATTGAATATCTCATTCTCCAAGCATATTTTGGTTTGAATCAGGTTTATTTCAGTCTGCACTGAGGTTTCTTGTTTTTCCAGTTCTGCCACTTCCTAAAGTATAATCTTAGATCGATTAATCTCTGACCTTAGTTGCCTAATCTGTAAAATGGGAGCCATAAGACCTACATTGTGTGGTGTGGGTAGAATTAAATGAGAAAATGGTGGATTGGAGTAAGTATTTGATACTTGTTAGATATTGTTATCATTGTAATTATTAGTGTGGTTCTACCACTGAGCACAAATGTTAGCATCAGTTACTCAATCAGCCACTGCTGTATGTAAATTACTGAACTAAGAGTAGTAGAGAGAGATTTAAAACAAAAATCTTACTCTACTGTCTGGAAGTTACTGCCTAGAGTGCATTCAATAGAAGGAACTTTCTAGACTTTCTGGTTCAGTGTTTCCAGTGATATGCTAGAGTCTGCTTGGCTCCTACCTGCTGGTGAGAGCCACTTCTCCTTTTCTCTTCCTATGTTCAAAGTTAGGGATGTCACATTGGTAGCCTAAAACTGACCACAGCAGGAGTGTTTTACTGAAATTGGCAAACACTCTATTACTTATATTTCAGTATATTATTATATTGGGGTTTTTTTTTAGGGAGATATAGAGAAAGAGAAAGGAAAGAGAGAGAGAGTGAGTCTTTCAGAAACTATCATACCACTGAGTATATCCCAAGTGTAGGATATGTACCACATGGGACCTTAGATGCTGCTGGTGTTAGATGCTCCAAAAATTCATCATTCAATAAGACCAATCACATTGTGAAAGGGTTATTATTTTTCTAATTCCCTTTTCATCTTTATCCTTATATCAAGAAGAAAGTTTCCATCTGGTGCTCATTTGTCTTTCACACCTTTCTAAAAATCTCAATTTTTCATTTGTAACAGAGGAGGGGGAGGCTTCAGGATCAGGACCTTTAGCAGGCAACCATGTCTACCCAGAATTTGCTACCATTATTTTAGTTATATTGTATTTATTTTCACCCTGGCTTTTTTCTTATTGAGAGTGATACTGCTTTTTCATTTATAGTAGTAATACGTTTCCCTTTATAATTAAGTATTTTTAAAATGAGCTAGTTTAAAGAGAAATAATAAGTAACTATAATGCAGATGGTTCATGGGTTGTAGCCAAAATCAGGAAGGTGTATTGATGCTGGAAGTCTGGGAAGTACTGATACTTTCTAGCCACTCCATTTTGCAGTTGCGGAAACTGAGACCAGAGAAGGAGAATGACTTGCACAGCTAGTTTAGTAGAACTCAGACCTCTTAACTCATCCCTTGAGCCTTGCAAAAATCCTCTCTGGGATTACTTGTTTTTCTCACTCTTTACCTGAGAAAATGGAAAAAAAAAAAGAGAGAGAGAGAGAGAGAGAGAAACCAAACCACTGTGTTACAAACCTAGGCTATGATAGATAAGTTGTCATTGGCAGCAGTGACATAATTTATACCTTCAAATTCAGGCTAAAGCAGCCTGCAGGAAAAGTCAAATAAGCTTACATGTCTGCTTGAAGATTTTACAAAATTAGAACTTTCCAATTTGCACTTCCAAGTTTCTCTTAAAACAAGATCATGTCACAAAAATCAACCAAATGGAAAAGCATACAATGTGGCCATTAGGAGGGCAAACCCTGGAGTCCAAGGGAACCGTGTTTCAAATACCAGCTCCATCATGTCACTAGTTGTGGATCTTTTAAGAAGTCGGTTAACCTCTCCAAGCCTCAGTTTCCTCATTTGTAAGCGATGAGAATTTCATGCCCACCATTGTGAGGGTGAATTCCTGATAAATTGCTTAACCTTGTGCTAGGCAAAGAGTAAGCATGCAACCATTGTTAAGTATCAGCAGTGTTAAGAGGGTGGATCTGAAGGAGCCCTTCGGCCTTGGAAAAATCGTCTCTGGGAATGAGGGATTGGGACAGAAATGAGGAAAAGGAAAACTGGAAGGGAAAACAGGTCTACTTCAATCAGGCATCTGTTCAGAAGCCCCAGGGGGTGGGGGGTGGGGGGAGATGAGAACATACACTTCCTGGATCTAGTCTCGGAGCACAGTACCCTGAACAACAGGAGATGAGAACAATTCTCATCGTTAATGAGGCTGCGGCTCCTAATCGGAGCATGGAATAGAATGCGTTTGCTTAATAGAGATCATTTCCTTGCCTTTTGCCCAACTCCCCAGCAGTGCCAGCAGCCCTTTGTTTAATAAAAGGTAGGGACTTTGAGGAGTGTGGTGGGATGGGCTGTAGGAGGCATTACTACCCTCATTACTATGATAATAGTTTAATCACAATCAATATTTATGAACATGCACAGAAGCCGTGCAATCAACCAGTAGCCCTGCAACTCAGTTTTCATATTCTTACCTAAGGATGCTTTTCAGGAAAGCCTGGGCTGTCTCCCACCTTCCCATGGCCCCCTGTGAAGCTCTACAGTGGTTCACAGAGGTCATTTCAGAATATTATCCTTGATGGTTACAGTTATATATATGAGGTCTTTTTTGTGGTTGGTGAATATTGTAATACATTTTGTTGTTCAAAATACTTCCACAGTCATGGTAGGACTTTTCCCTTCACACTTTGTTAAATTGTCTTGTGAAAAGGCAGTGTAGGGACAACCTGATACAGTAGGGAATCCTTTGAAGTCAGGCCCACCCACTAGGGTTCAAATCCTAGCTCTGCTACTTCTTGACTGTGTGCCCTGAAGACAGCAACTTAACCTCTCTGAGCCCAGTTTCCTCATTTGTAAAGGGAGGAGACAAGTTCTTAGAAGAAGTGAATAGGACACTGTAAATTAGGTGTTCAATCATTGGTAAATGCATTCATGATTTTACATATGACTATCAGTTATTAAATATTTCTGTATTGTTCATGAGAAATCTGAGTAGTTCATTGCTTTTCCCAAGGTCACATAGACACTAACTGAGAAAGTAAGAGTAAGAGTCAAGACTTGGTCAGTATTCTCTTTTCCATTATCTGAAATGTTATTAACACTGGATCCATTTATAGGCAACTTAGAGAAACCTTATTTTTTAAACATCTCAAACTTTAACTCATTTCTTTCAAATGGGAATCAAATTTTGAAAGCCAGTGATCATTTTTCAAGCAATGGATATCTGGTGAGCTACCCATGAGAAATTTTTGGTGTCACAGTTTCCACCTCTGTAAAAATGGCATTTATAAACTCTGGCCTTCTTAAAAAAGGAAACAAGGGACAATGGCCTCGTGATGTATGTGCGTCCGTGTAGCATTTGACCCAGTGCTCATATGGAAATAGTGGCTCCCAACTGGCCCAGCACAGTATTGACGTTCGGTAAGCAAAGAAGACATTTTAGGCCCTCTGGTGACAGAGCCCTGGAAATCCGTCATGCTGTCTATGATTCCAGATACACTTCAAGGGTTGTGTTTTTCTCCAGTCCTCAGAAAGTATTGGAAGGGGTTTTCACTGTAATTGTCACTTGGCCCCAGGCAGAAGCCACTGAGGTTTGCTCAACTGCTCACCCGCACACGCAGTCCCAGTACATCCGCCCACTCACACATTCTGTCTCACCCAAGCAGTCGGTCCCTCAGTTGGCACTTAAAGTTTATTCATCTTCCCAAGATGCACTTAGAGCATCCAGATTATGTATTGAGGGTTGGTTCTGTTAGGTTTTGGTTTTGCCTTTATAGAGGACATATCCCTAAACCATGATTTCATCAACCAAACACCTTGAGAAAGTTACCCTGTGAAAGATAAATTCTTCCTGCAAAATCCCTTTCTCCACTAGAATTGAAAATTGAAAATTCTATCACTTTTGTTCCTTTTTTCAATAATTTTTAATGAAAGTCATATCGGCACATGGTTAAAATAAAACGATACAGAAGCATTCATATTTTTTTTTAAAAAAGACACGGTTCTCTGTTCTGCTCCTTTCTGCTCTCAATCCCTTCCTTCAAAAGGAAACTTTTTAACAATTTTTTAACCCCTGGAGTGCTAAGTACTGTTATTATTTTTTTTATTGTTATTATTTGGAGATAGGGTCTCACTTTGTCTCCCAGGCTGGAGTGCAGTGGCATGATCACAGCTCACCGCAGCATCGAACTCCTGGGCTCAAGTGATCCTCCTGCCTCAGCCTCCTGAGTAACTGGGAATATAGGTGCACACCACCATGCCTGGCTAATTTTGTTTGTTTGTTTGTTTTGTAGAGGTCTTCCTATGTTGCCCAGGCTGGTCTTGAACTCCTGGTTTCAAGCAATCCTCCTGCCTCAGCCTCCCCGAGTGCTAGGCTTATAAGCATGAACCACTGCACCTAGCCTTTGTAGTCATTTCCTGATTGGTCAATCTTAATGATTATTTGACTCCCTACTGTAACAGAGCTTCAGCTCACTTTACATCACGCACTTCTCCTCCACTCTCCTCCTGTTACAGTTATACCAGTATTGTTCTTCCTGTCTTGGTACCATTATAACTTTAAGCTGTACCCATCCACCTTTATTTCCTGTTTCACCCACGAAATGAGACTATGACACCCATATCTTTTTTCTTCTGCTTCCTCCTCCAATTTCATTTTCTAACATAGGCATTCTTAACTCATATCACTTAAAAATGCAATAGCCTATATTTATGAGTGTCCCTTGAGTCTAGACCAGCACTGTCCAATAGAACTGTCTAAAATGATGGCAATATTCCATATCTGAGCTGTCCAAAATAGTTGTCACTAGCCACATGTAGCTCTCAAGTACTCTCAACTGTGACTAGTGCAACTAAAAAGTTGAATTTCAGTTGTATTTTCTTTTAATTTATTTAAATTTAGGGAGCCACACGCGTAGGGTCAGACCAACCTTAATATACATGTACAATTCACTAGAACAACCTGATTTTCCAGCAGAAATGACAATGATTGCTGGCACATAGTTCTTACTATGCCCAGGGACTGTTCTAAGAACTCAGTCAATAACTCAACAACCTTATGAACAATACAATTATCCTCATTTTACAGATGAGGAAAATGAGGCATAGAAAGGTTAGGTAACTTGTCAAGTAAGCGGCAGAGCTATTGAAAGTAATGGCAAAAACCCCGATTACTTTTGCAGCAACCTAATGGAATATGGCCCCACGCAGTCCAGCTTGAGTCTATGCTCTTAACCACTTCCCTATGAATAGGCTGAGCTGGGGCTGAATGTCTGATAACTTGGTGTCTCTCCATGTGGCTTTTTTTCCTCTCCAAATAGGATCTCATCCTCCTGGGCTTCTCCATGTGGCTTGGGTTTCTTGCAGCATGGTAGTCTCAGGGTAGTTACACTTACATGGCAGCTGGCTTTCAAGACTGAGGAAGCAGAAGCTGCCAGACCTCTTCAAGACTAGGCTCAGAATTGGCATGGCACCACCTCCATTATATCCTCTTGGTCAAAGCAGTTGCAGACCAGCCCAGACTCCAGGCAGATGGAGGAATAGACTCCATTTCTCAGTGAGGGAAGAGCATGCGCCTACAGAAAGCAAAAGAATTGATGGCAAGCATCTTTGGAAACAAACTATCACAATGTGAACTGGATTTCAGGTCTACATTCCAATGCAGAGAACTCCACAGACCCGTAGTGGTCTCCAGGGATCTCTTTTTATGAGGTTAGGCCTGATAAGCCAGCAAGAAATAGAATCAGAGAGGTCTACAGCACACCTGGAACATGACCAGTAAAGAGGAGAGGAAGTAGAATAGTCAGGCCTCTTACTGCAGGATAAGTCACACGCTCTTACCTGAAGCATTCTAACCTTGAAACAGAAGCAGCACACCCAAGTTTCAGATATGTAAAGTTTAATGACCCCAACCACTAGGGGAACATAGCCCAGCCAGTGCACTGAAACCTGACCAATCACCACCCTTGGGAGGTGGAGGGAAAAGGAGTATAAAAATAATAGCCAACACTAATTAAACACATACTGTGTGCCAGGCTCTATGCAAAGATGTTTACATGTATTAGCTCCTTTAGCCCTTTACATGAAGTAAATGAATTAATACAGGGAAAATGCTTAGAATAGAATTCCACCTGTGGTAAGCACTTGAGAAACTCATCTTTTTAAAAATTAATAATCCACACAACCACCCTATAAGGAGGAACTACTGTTGTTATTATCATTATATCTATTTTCCAAAAAGTAAGCCAATGCTTAGAAAGGTTAGTTACCTGGCCCACTGCTAGTGGGTGATGAAACCAGATGCCAGATCAAACATCTGTCTGCTGATCCCAAGCCCTTACCTTGTATGCTGCACTAATTAGGGTGTACCAAAACAAGAGACCCTTTAAGCTCTTCTTATACAGGCACCAAATACCAGTTCCTTTTGAACTGATCGTGCCTAGTGGTACTTTCTTAGTCATCCTATAAGAGTGCTACAGCTCAAATACCTACCGTAAGAAAGTGCTAGAAACCTCTACCCTTGGTACTGAGTAAAGACTGCCATTCTCTAAAGTTCATTCATTCAACATATTTTTATTGAGCCACTACTATATGCCAGGCAGTGTAGACACTAAGGAGAGAGAGCACCTACAGTCTAGATATGAGGCTGATGAGAGATGAAAAATCAAACCAACAGATGAAATGATTTTAGGGATGGTACTGAGTAACATTTTTACATACTGAATTGCCTTGATGCAAAAAAATCTACATTTCTAAATTGCTTGAGTTAGGGAAGTGGAAAAGGGAGCAAAGTAGCATCATTAACCTTGCAGCAGAAATGTCAAAGGCCAAACATTGACGTAAATTTTGCTAGCCCTTTGAAATGGTGGTGTGGCCTGCAGTTTCTAGGCAAAGGACAAGAAAATTAACTCAGAGCTCTTGTGAAGTCAAACAGGCAGGGGTGGAGTCAGCTCATGCAGAGAATAAATCATTTCCTTGTTTTTTTCCTTTTTTTTTTTTTTTTTTTTTTTTTTTTTGAGAGACCATGGGGCGCTCGGGCAGTCACTAATGCGGTGGTATCTGTTCAGACTTCTTTCTTCTTCCATCTTTGAGTCTTACCCGCCAGATTTCTGTTTGCAAAAAGGGCCTAATCCACTTTTGTTTTTGTCTGTGCATTGATTTAATAGTATCAAACCCCGAGGTCCTCGTGGTCTGCACCTGGGTTGCTTTTTCCCCTAATGAAGCAAGAGAAGTGGTTTAAGCCCCTGCCGCGCTCCCTATCAAAGCTGCACAATGATTAACTCAGGTCCCCTTTTTAGGGCCAGGCAGAAGAAAATCCCTTAGTCATCAGCATTGTGAAAATCCCAGAATGGTGAGTGTTCAATGAAAAGATTACCTTGGGCACCTGAAAAATAATGGAAGAGCTCAATAGAGAAACCATTAAGCCTGTCTACACTGGCTAAGTGAGGTGGAGGGTCGAGGTAATTAGCTGGGACATTCAGGCCAGAGTAACTATTTTGGACTTTCTGCATTGACTCAAATGTATTCAAGTCCCTCATACATTTTTTTTTTTTTTTTTTTTTTTTTTTTTGGAGAAGCTATTTAAGGTTACATCTACATAAACAAGAAAAAAATAAGACTTAAATATAACTGGTTAATAAAAGTGGTTTGATAGTTTAAAAAAAAAAAACTGAATAATAGGATAATAGGCAGCTTAGGGAATGGGAGGTCCAAAGCTGTAACTTATTAGTTGTGCGCCTTCAGGCCAAGTTGCTTATCTCTTTAAGCCTCAGTTTCTTCAACTGTAAAATGGGAATATTAACGAGATCCCCCTTAAAAGGTTTTTGAGGCAGAAATCATGGAGCACATTCTTCTTACAGCTCCTAATGTGGCACCTGTACGTAGTAAGTGTTCTTTGTTTCAGGCACATGGAAACATGAATAATTGCTCACTGACAGCACCTCCTCCTAATTTTATCCTTAGCCTCCATCAGCCTCTCTGGATTTGTGTCTCTTTTTCTAAGCTTTTTCCAGAACTGGCTCTATCTGGAGAGTTGGGGACAAGAAGGTTCATGAATGCTGCTAGAGAAAGGATATGGGTTGGTCCTACCAGAAGGGATGGTCAGAAAGCAGGGAGTCCCAGGAGATGAAGTTCTGCTGGGATCACAGTTCTTGCCTGTCCTTTGAAGGCAGTTGAGACCCTGCTCAGGAGCGATGCCAGACCAGGTATCTGGGGCAAGCCCTACCCCCTCCCCTTTGTTTCCTGTGCCCTAGGGTACATGGCTATGATTTGGTCCCAGAGAGTAATGGATTGTGTTGTTGATTATAACCCAGGGCACTGGCCTGTGGAACTTCCCTCTCACTTATGCCCACACTCAATCATACTTAGGGAAGAGAACAGTTCTTTGCTGTCAGCCTCAACATTTAGAGGGTGAGTTCTCGGTGCATAGGGTGTCACAGAACTGGCAGAAACTATGCCAGATGGAGAATCAGTTCAAATACCTGTTGGTAACCTGGGGAGATTCCAGCATCCTTTTTATAGCAAGAAATTGCCCATGGGTCAGAGGTGGAGAGTGAAACTGATTATCACCACCAGGCTGAGGAGCATGTGCTTTGTCTACACTGGTAAACCAGTATTACCAGTAATCAAGATAAGCATAGCTACATTTAGTTGAACCCTTTGAGTAGCATTATTATTGTCCCATTTACAGAGGAGGTTCAGAGAAGTTAAGTAATGGCTAGTCACCAAGCTAAAAAAATGGCAAAGCCAGAGTTTTAACCTAGCTAATCCTGAACCTATTCTCTAAGCCACTTCGCTAGATTTTAAGTTAAAAAAGAAAAGAAAATTACACACACACACACACTCTTTTAACAACCATTGATGGAAAAAATATATATAAAGACAAAAAGCTACTATATTATATAGTGCTTTTAAAGAAATTTGTGTTTTATTCATCAAAACAATATCTAATTATAATGTAAAATAGTCTTGTGTAGATGGTGAGAGCTGTTGGTTATTTGATCTAGATACAGTGCCTGGTGCATGCTTTGATTTTCTGGCAATAATTCTGAAGCTCTAGTGGGTCAGGAGAATCTGGTCATTCCCTACTACCTAGAGTATAGCTGGCAGAAAGACATATTCCTATGGATATGGATAACTTAAGAAAAGGTGATCCTTAAAAAGGGAGCACTGCTGACATTATACAGGAAAAGATTCTGATCCTGGTTCTGTCAATTTCTCCACTCTGCTACATTTATCTACTGTAAAGAATGTAACTGGTGACAACTTCCTACCTCTTAAGGGGGCTTGAATCAGACAATGAAAAGCAGCCTTTGAGATAACCTCTTACGTAGATAAAGAAACAAATACGAAGAAAAGAGAAGAAAAACACGTCCAGAGCCTTCTAACTAGCCTCTACTTGAGCTTCTCCAGTGAGATGGAGGTCTCTATCACCAGACATGGCCAGTTCCTAACTGGACTGTGATCATTGTTTAGACCTTTTTCTAGGGCCCTGTAATTTTACACATTCATTCTGATTCTATGCTCTGGAACCATTGTGAACAAATTCAGTTCTTTTGCACTAAAGCTCCTTAATTAACTACATGAATATTACAGTTTTCTTTGCAATTAGCCCATCTTTTTCTAGGCAAGATGCCTTTTCTTTTGCTTTCCTTATAGACTATACTGCCAGACTCCCCCTTTTCCTCATCATCAACGTCTTTCTTCAAGTTCAATATCTAGCGGCTGGGTATGTAGCTCCTGCCTGTAATCCCAGCACTTTGGGAGGCCGAGGCAGGCAGATCACCTGAGGTCACGAGTTTGAGACCAGCCTGGTCAACATGATAAAACCCCATCTCTACTAAAAATATAAAAATTAGCTGGACGTGGTGGCAGGTGCCTGTAATCCCAGCTACTCGGGAGGCTGAGGCAGTAGAATCACTTCGACTCGGGAGGCAGAGGTTGCAGTGGGCCGAGATCACACCACTGCACTTCAGCCTAGATGACAGAGTGACACTCCATCCCGCCCACCACAAAAAAAAAAATGTTCAGTATCCAGAACCAAAAATGATACACACATGTCTCTAACAAATAATAGACCACAATTTACCCTGGGTTTTTTTCCTGTTATTATGGGATGGGAGGAGGATCACTAAGACTAAGTGCAAGTCATCATTTATTAAATAAAAGAACAATCCTAACAAACCGAGGGCTGGTGCATGAAGGAGAGTGGATGATTTTCATTCATGACAGAAACTTGCCTCATCTTCCCAAAATGCCTTTAAAGGAATAGAATTATACTGCTGTCATTCTCCGGATTGTAACTGCATGTTAGTGGTAAATGGTAAATGGTGTGTTTAAAGGTTGATCATTTCAGCTGTAGCAAAACCCCTACCAACTGCTAAGCATCAACGTCACAGGGTACAGGAGGAATTTCTAGCTGAGAAGAATTGTTTTGCTAGCACCTGCTCTGACCACTGATGCTCGAATTCCTCATACTTTTCTACCAGTATTGAGGAGATCAACAGTTCGAAGGGAGAAAGTTGGGCTCAGATGACCACGTGGGAGTCTTGGCTTCTCTGCCTCCTGTCTGTGATCAGGAGCAAATAAATTCCTTAAATTATATGGATTTTAGGTTCTTGATTGTAAATGGATCTGATTGAATCGCCCCCTTTTTGCAGGGCAGCTTAAAGAAGAAACTGTTTGTGAAAGTGTTTTGCAAATGAAAAATATCACAGAAACATTAGATAATAGTATACATTGAGGAGACATGAAAAAAAGGCAAGCCACCTTCTTTCCTGAACTAAGTTCTAGCATAGGAATGAAGAGGAAAGATTTGGGGTTTAGAATCTTTTAGTAGAAATGATAATTGTGCAATATCTGGAGAGCCTGCCTCAAATCCCTGTAAGGACTAAGAGTATTTTCCTTTACCCACCAGCCTCTGCAGGCAGTCAGCTTTCTATACAACTATGTTGGTTTTGGGACTGATCAGTGAAGTGGCTCCTTGATCCAGTCTTGCCTCTGCTTACTTCTCAATCATCATGAAGCCAGAACTGGTCATTAGCTTTCTCTCATTCCTTCCCTCTATAATTTTTCCCTGAGTTCCCTTTCTAAGCCAGTACCAGGTGAATCATTGAGGAGACAGCCATGAGCAAGACCAAGATAGCCTTTGCTCTCATGACATTATATGGGAGGTAGACACTGTGCAAAAAAAAAAAAAAAAAAAAAAAAAAAAAAAAAAAAAAATTCGGTGGAATTGCAACCAATGCTGCAAAGAACAAATATAAGGTTCTAAGAGAATCTATAACAGGAGACTCCAGGAATCATCTTGGGGGCTGGCAACGATTCAAGAAGGTAGAATACATTGCCCTCTCGATAATTACCTAATTGATGTGTGTTCCTTGCTTTAAAGTTTACAAAGCACTTTCTCATGTGTTTTCTCATTTCATCAAGCTTTCAGCCCTGCAAAGTACACAGTATTGTTACCTTGGTCTAGAAATCTGGAAACCAAGGCTAAGGAACTTGGCATGAGTTCCCCAGGGTCAATGAGTTCTGGCACTGAAAGAACTTTTGACTCTAAATTCTGGGCTGTTTCCACCCCACCCTATTGGTTCATTGGCTGTTTTCTCTTGAGAGCTGACATTTGTGAAACTAGCATTGAGAAAAGAGCAATAGAGGAAATCACTCCCCTGGGTACTTTTCTGGGAGACATTTGGGTGAAGCTGTGATTCCTAATATTGATCTCAGCCAAATTGCAGGAGGAAGCCTGGCTGAGATGTGAAAAGACATCCTAACTGCTTTTTGTGCATTGCAGTCTTTGCAGTTCCCAGTAAAAACAGGAAACCCTCTCTGACCCCAGATGTAACCCCTTGGTCTTAATTGTGCCTAGATAACATGTGTGACCTGAGTCAAAATGAAACACACAGAATATTAAACATACTCCTATAGGCTTTATTTCTCAAACCCAGCTGTTCATTGGCTTCTCACAGTACTCAGAGCTCACCCACATTTGCTTATAAATTCATCATCTTAGCTGCCATTTGTTCTGTGCTTACATCCTGTGGCTAAGTGTGAATTCATCCTTATCAACCTGCGGAAATAGGCACTATTACTAATAATAACTCCATTTTGCAGATGAGGTAACTGAGGCTCAGAGAGATGAAGTAACTTGCCCAAGGTCACACAGCTTCTAAGTGGTAGGATTGGGATTCGAACCGAGGTCTGACTCCAAACTCCATGCTCTCAAACATAACACTCTAGCACACTACCATACTCCCTCCCCACAAAACTAAAATTTTTATAACCACTTCCTGCACTTCCCATCTGGAATTTTTAGCACCTAAAATCAGGAGACATAAAAGCAACCTTTGGACAGTTTTGAAAGGTTCTCATTCCCCTACCCACAGACAACATCTCCCTCTGGGTTGAGGATGTCCATCCTCCTCTTAAAAATCTGAGTTAATGAAAGCTGAGAACTCAGGTATTTCGTTATTTAGTTAGGACAACCTGCAGCCAAATTATACAAAGACCCAAGGTATGAGAAGTAACAGCAATCTTAGTTGCTTCTCTAGACTGGTAAGTCCCCCACTGATCCATTTGGGTTTAGCTAGTCACTTTTCTCTTTTTCAGTGGGAGGGAGGAAAATGTAAAGCTCCCGCTCCAGCAACAGAATCTGAATCAGTAAATTTGAGTGTGCATTCTCTGTTTCTGCAAAGCAGTGGCTATGGCTTGAAAAAATAGCAAACAGATTTTATTTTCTAGTACCTTTTTGTTTTTCCTGGTCAGCTGCATGTGCCAGCATGTTGTTTTGATTCTGATGGGGATACAGCATTGAGCAGTGAACAATTAAACATAAACACCAGCCTCACTTCCATCCTCTTCTTTCCTCTTTAGGTGAAGGCAGCTTCCAAATATGTGGATGTACCTGTGAGTATTTGAAAAGTGTTTCTTTCAGGTTTTTTTTGTTTATTTTTCATTTTTACTTTTTGTTTTCGTGAGAATTTTGATAGTGCTACTCATATTAATTGCTGCTAGCTAAACTGTGTGTTCCTGACTTGGATCATCAGAAAGAAGCCAAGACTATTTTGTAGTAGAATTTTTTTTTTCAGATAAGAAGAGGGTATGGTTTCTTTCCTCAGGAAGAAAGGTCCCACTTCACTTTCACTTTCATTTTTCATCGGTTTCTCTGGTGTTTCATTCTGTTTTCCTCATGTTCACCAACCCTCCTGTGTGCACACCTTCGGAGGAGAGCCGTGAAGCTAGAAACTTGCACAAGGGTGACAGTATTTTTTGTTAGGTTGGTGCTAAAGTAATTGTGGTTTTGCAATTAAAAATGTGGAAAACGCAATTTCTTTTGCACCAACCTAATAAAAAACAAATAAATTCTAAATTTGTTCATTTTGGGGTCAATTTTGCAATTGTTTTAAGGAAACCTCACAAAACTGCTTATAATTAGTACAGGCCTCATTAATGAAGAGAGCTCTCAAAGTTCACAGATAAAGCACTCGAAGTTGCCCAAAATTTACATTTAAATTGAGGTTAAGTACAACACATGAATGCTAAAGTGTGGGATTACCTGTGGTAAATCAGGATACATTTATAGACAGACTTTGCCCTGCCTATTAGCAAAGTAAAATTGGAGAGATTTTAATATATTCCAATAAAGCAAAAAAGAAAATGATTTTGTTTCTCCATTTCTAACAAAAGAGGTGTGAGTCCATTATAAAATATTAAATTTAGAGAGCTTATCTCAACAGCCACCAAGGGTCTTGTACTAAGCATTTCTCATTCTGAACGTGGTTAAGTACCCTCCTTGTTCAAATACTTATTTGTTAAAATTTGTTTTTTTCTAAAAGGATTTATATTAACATTTAAATTCATTTCCCCAGGAAGCTAAGTGTGTAATGGTTTATTGGCTTATTTCTCAAAGGAAGACAAAATAGAAAATTGGAGTGAATTTGGTGTTAGCATATATTTTGTTTGTTTAATGAAAGAATGTACAATCAATAATTGTGCTTTGAATTTATATAATATTCCCATCAACAAACCTCAGACTCCTTCAGGTAGACAGTTCTTGTAATGGAGAATGGCAAAAGCTCACATAACTGCAGCAGGGAGAGAAGTTAAGTAATTTACTTTCTCAAGCCCCCAAAGTATAAACTTTCCCTTCACAGGGAGCTAACTACTCAAATTTTCTGGCCCTGTTTCTCCATGTTTAAAATGGAGATGACAATAATACCTAAGTCATGGGTTTGCTGTGCAAATTAAATGACACAACATACATAGAACATCTAGCACCATACCTGGCACTTATTAGGAATTTCAGTCCGGGAGAAGGACACATGTGGTAGTGGTAATGTGATGTCCACACTCTATTGCATATAGGTAGATGGGGGATGAATTTGCAGACATCAGCCTTGGGCTCCACTGGTCTTCGGCAGTGACAGAAATTGAAATTCTAGGCTTTCGACCCAAAGATTTGGTAGTTGTGGTCTGTTCTCTGTAGGATCCAGAGCAGAGGGGGTATCTCAGGCAGGTTTGAACAGGTGTCCTATAGACAAGGCCCAAACACCTACAGAAATTTGATCTAGTCATTGGTACTAACATCAGGTTATGTTAGATTGAATCACATGAAATTGGCATATTGGTGAGATCAAAGAAGTCAGATATCAGCCATTTCATATGGTTCAATCTAATAATTCCTACAAGCTAGGTTCAGATTTATTATAAAGATGGGAGGCCAGTAAATGGACTCTATATCAAAATGCAGTGTGCCCTGATCTGTACTCATTAAGTGTTTATGGATTAATTATGCTAAATTAGAAGACTTATTAGGTGTATTAGTCCATTTTCATGCTACTATGAAGACACCAGAGACTGGATAATTTATAAGGGAAAGAGGTTTAATTCACTCACAGTTCAGCATGGCTGGGGAGGCCTCAGGAAACTTACAATCATAGCAGAAAGGGAAACAGATACGTCTTTATTCACATGACAGCAGAATGAGTGAAAGGGAAAAAGTCACTTATAAAACCATGAGATCTCCTGAGAACTCACTCACTATCACAAGAACAGCCTGGAGGTAACCACCCCCATGATTCAATTACCTCCCACTGGGTCCCTCCCACGACACGAGGGGATTATGGGAACCACAATTCAAGATGAGATTTGGGTGGGGACACAGCCCAACCATATCATTAGGCTATGAAGAAACAAATTGAATTAGTAGAGTTTTCACACTCTGGAGGGCAGAAGAAGTTGATGCAGCATGTTCCAAAATGTGGTACATTTACCACTGGTGATACAAAATGTAATTACTACTATTACTGCTCCTACAACCAAGCTTGATAAAGCACTCACTAGAACACTTTACATTTTATCTTCACAATAACCTCACTTTAAATACGAGGAATATGAGGAAACTAAGGCACAGAGAAGTTAATTTGCTCAGGACCCCACATCAGGTTAAGTGGAAGAGCTGAGATTTAAGCCAATGCCCTTAAAAATTCTGCCATACTGCAAGATAATTTCAGTTAGTGTATAAATAAACACCTTGATTTGGATAGTGGTAATTATTTTAGTGCATATTAGAAAAAGTGTTTTTTTACCAGCTATTAATGACTTAGGACAAAGCTAAACTTTAAGTTGATTAACATATACTATAATAGCTAATAATATTATAATAAACCTTTTAGTAAATAAATAATTTTATAGAAAACAATAGTACATAATACACATATATTCTATGTGTACATTGTTTATATATGGTAGATAATAGTAATCATTTGCTTCTGAAATCAATCCTAGGAGGGGGTTAATATTATCATTCTGTTTTATAGCTGAGGAATCTGAGGCCCAAAGAGGTTAATTAGCATATCCAAGGTCACCTGGTGAGTAAGCGGAGTGTGAAGATCAGGTGCTTTAAGTTGCGCCATAAAGCCTGCACTTCCAGGGGTGTGGTAGAGTAGATAGCACTGGTTCCCAAGAGTCAATTATGTGCATCTCTCTCCAACTTTGAGAGCACATTGTTGGCTCACAATTAGCTTTGATGGGAGTATTTACACCATGCAAACTGCCAAGCACTACAAATCAGGGTGTTTTGTTTTGTTGTTGGTTTTGCTGGGCAAAGTGGCTCACACCTAAAATACCAGCACTTTGGCCGAGGTGGGTGGATCACCTGATGTCAGGGGTTCGAGACCAGCCTGGTCAATGTGGTGAAACTCCACCTCTACTAAAAATACAAAATATTAGCTGGATGTGGTGGCATGCGCCTGTAATCCCAGCTACCTCCTCTGGAGAGGCTGAGCCAGGAGAATCGCTTGAACCTGGGAAGCGGAGGTTGCAGTGAGCCAAGATGGTGCCATTGCACTCCAGCCTGGGCCACAAGAGGTAAACTCCATCGCAAAAAAAAAAAAAAAAAAGAAGAAGAGCCAGTTTACCAGCATACAACTAAATATTACCTATTAAGTCAGCAGTCCCCAAACCAGAATGTGCAGCAGTAATACTTAGCAAAGAAAGTTTTTTTGGTTTGGTTTTTATTAATTAACTTATGTAAGTTTTATTATTATTGTATTATTTTTTAATAGGCACATAATTGTTTTTGTTTTATTAATAGAGAGTCCCAGGCCCTCACCTCCAGAGATTCTGATGTGGTCATTCTGGGGTGGAGCCTGGATATTGCTTTCCATTAAGTTCTTCACATGATTCTGATACATAGTACAAGTTTGGAAACCAATGGACTAAATCAGTGATTCTTGACCTTGGCTACATATTGGAAACACCTAGGGAGCTTTTGCAAGCACTAATGCCCAGGTTGCTTGCCAGACAAAATTGAAACAGCATCTTTGGGGGTCAGGGCCCAGACATCAGTATTTTTAAAGCTCCCTAGGTCCTTCAGATTTGCAGTCAGGCTTAAGAACCGTCAGATAAAATCATTTCTCAACTCATTTCTACCTCTGAAGTCTCTGAGTTCACCTATGTTTCCCTGTGAGGTTTCTGTTAGAACACTTAATGGTTTAGTTCCATGTGGGCACTAGCAGTTAGTCACCTTTGAGATTTGTCTCTTAACCACACTACTGGAGGGAAGTGCTAGTACCAGTCACTTAAAACATTGCGTAATCCCCAAAGCATATGTCTTTGTCTTAGATATAGTTTTTGACCCATTGGTATATGTAGGAGATTTGCATTCATAATTAGGGCTGACTTAGGATGCTGAAAATTTGAGCTCATTTTTCTCAAGCTCAAAAGTATTCTGATAGGGGCAAGTTCAGATGAAAATGTTCTTCTTTTCCTGAGTCACAGAGTAGCTTATTCGCAAATTATGTCTTCCACACATGGATGCAGTTAACTATACAGATATTTGCTTAAATGTTTTCTAAAATCTATGTCATATTCTATCAGTCTATCCAAGCCACATTTAAAATATACAATGTCATTATGAGATATTAAAAACACCTAAAAGTTTGTCCCACTCTATGCAGGTAGCACTATGATATAAGAGCATAATTTAATAGTATCAGCTGTCTGGTCAAGTATATTTTCCAGCTATAATGAAGGGTTAGCTTGTTTGTGAACAGGTTTTATTTTCATAGTTTTGATTGGAAGTCTACTTAAAATGCATTATACATCCTTCCTGCCTTTTTAAACAGGGTACTGACTATAATCTTTTCTCAATGACCCAGGATCACCATTGTGACCATGTCTTTCCCCAGTGGCTGCATAGTGACCCACTCCCCTCTAGGGCCTCCAGAGATATAGGGGAGGCTTGCCCCTGCCCTCGATAGTCCCAAACCCCAGCGGTTGGTGAGTCTACATGTCTGGTGTTGCAGTTGGACAGCCTCCTCCCTCACAGTCAGGCATAAGGAAAAACGATAGCTCTCTCTTATCTGCAGTTTTTTCAAACAATCCCTCCTCTTCCCTATTTCTGCTCCATCAAGGGATGGAAACCAAACTTGTTGGAATTGGATGGGAGTGGGAGCTTGAGGACTCTATTATGAGAAAACTACACATATTTTGTGCTGAGATTTTATCATTTTTATTTTGACGTTGGCTCCTCTGAGGCCCCCTTTTCTTCTTGGTTCTAGAGTAGATTCTAAAGGTAGGTAAGGCTGTGGAATGGTATAATATTATGGGGGGAAAATCATAGTAATTCATGTTTGTATTACAATATATGGCTTTCAAAACATTTTTACATACACTATTCTAACTGATGACCATAAGAGTCCTTGGAGGTAAGTAGGGGAGCTGTTAGTAATCCCATTTTTATAGATAGCATAATTAAGGCCCAGAGAAGTTTTTTAAAACTCTTATTTTACAGAAAAGTTTAAATGATATGCACAAATTCCAGTTTGTGGGAGATCCAGTAAAATTCCATGCAGTGTGACTGAAGAGCTTGAAAAAGGAGGTGGAGAAAGGATTTTCTCATTCATTCTTGAATTTGCCCATTCAGCAGATATTTACTGGGCACCAACTATATGCTAGGTACCATTTTGTATGCTGGGGATACAATAGAAAATAGGCCAAACAAAGTTCCTGTGTTCATGGAGCTTATGTTTTAGTGGGATAAGACAGGCAACAGACAAACAAATTGTATATAATGTAATATCAGCTATTGGTAAGTGCTGTTGGGAAAAAAAAGAGTCATGAGAGAGCAAATCATGGAGTTTCTTAACTACCTGGGTAAGATGGACCACACTGATTTTTTAAAATATCAGAGTTTTAAAAAATTGAATGAAATGCCCCTTGGAAGACGGTGAAACTTTGTGAAAAGAGAAGGAATGGTGCAAATACGCATTACTGCAGATAACTGTTTCTTCTAACATTTTGGGTTACTGATAGATCTGCGGCATTTGACTTTGCACTTTAGCTCTAAGATGGCTGCATGTGCCCAGGAGAAGGCCATATCACCGCAAGGGAGAAATGGAAACAATAATAATGAGTTTCTCAAGTCCCCCAGGTAGAGATCCCCATCCCTACTGAGAGTGGTCTTTGATGCGCAGCTGCCAAAAGGAGAGAAGGAGAGAGGTGCCTGCTTAGAACTGATAGCTATCACTTACATCTCATTGGAGAACCTCTATTGTTTTGTATAATAAAACTGCAACAATTATAGGACCATCATGGAACCTGCTCAATCCATTCGCTGAAAATTGCTTGAAAGTGTAACACTTGACTACTGTGGCTTTGGGTTGTCCTCATTGTTTTTCAAATTAATACCTTGTCATTGTTTCAGCAGGTGTTAAGAAATGTTACTAGCATCCCAGGGGCCAAGCATTGGCCCTTTGCTTGATAATTGTTTGCTTTCTATCAGGAAACAAAAATACAGTCCTACTGTTTCTAAACCTTCCTCATTTTCACCCTGGAAATTACACAGAAGTGTTAACTAACTTCAATTTACAGTGCCTGACAGTCACGTCTAGTAGAGAAATGATACTTTGTGATCTAAGGTAAATCACAGTAATGAAAACTAATCTTTTTAGTTATTAGCAAACATATATATCTACTGTGGAAATTTGAGGGGTTTGTGGCCGCTCTCCTAATGACCTATATTATAGTGTTTTAATAGGTTTCTTTGGAGATAACTTTGATTGTGACATCTCAAGCAGTGTGCTTTCTGAGTTTCTATCTTTTTTTTTTTTTTTTTTTTTTTTTTTTACTTCCCTACAATAAATCACTTCTTAACTGCAGGATGAACCACCTGCTTACCTTTCCGGAAAATGTGATTTATTTAAAAATCAAATCCTCTCCTCCTTACCCTGCCTTTTCTTTTCTTCTTCTTCTTTTTCATCCTTAGACTTTAAGGCTGCACTGGAAGCAAAGACAAATGGTTTAGTGTCTCCTCTGAGTGAACTAATTAATTAGCAAATACTATATCCACTCAGGTTAAAGTATACACACACACACACACACACACACACACACACACACACACACACAATGAGATTTGAGTAGGAAGGGGTATAGATTGAAATACAATTTTTTTTTTACTTAGTACTTTCTCAAGTTTTTAAAAGAGGAAAAAGAAATGGGAAGTTCCATCACCCTTCTGATAATATATTAAGGACAGTGGAAATCAGTATGTTTGGGTATTCTTTAATGGGGGTTTCAATCCAAGGCAAAGTCAGAGAACATCTCTGAGTTATGCAGTAAAGATTTATCCATTAGATAAATTTGCCAGGAAAGAATTAATCATAGAAAAATATTTATAAAATCCTACAATCTCAATGCCCTTCTTAGCCAGGCTTGATTTCTGGAAAGAGGAAGCAGTTCTAAAATCAATTCCTACCAGCCCAGGCTGTGGACAGTAATCCCATGCCTGCAAAGGTGATCCAGCAGAAGCATCTCAGAGTGTGTGAGGGCAAGTAGAGGGTAAAAGTGAATGGTAAACAGGGAAGAGTGGCTGTCTGAAAATTCATTTTCATGTTTTCCTGTTTCTTTACAGAAACCTGGGATGGACGTGGCCGACGCCTACGTGACTTTCGTCCGCCATTCTCAGGATGTCCTGCGTGATAAGGTCAATGAGGAGATGTACATAGAAAGGTTATTTGATGTAAGTAAATGCCTTCTCCTCCTTGAAAACCAAGGAGGAGACCCTCCAAAATGTGACAAAATAAGCGACAGGAGGATAAGTCACATTTTGAGAAAATGGATTGGTTCTGATTCAGACTAAATCTTCTCCTCTCCCTCTGCCTTAGGCTCTTATCTGTCTTGTGTCTCTTCTGAACCCACTCTGGTGTGGCAGTGTCTCAGTCCCAATCTGTGTGATACATAGGACGGCACACAGCCTCTCGGCAAGCAGGCTCATTCCTGCACGAAGCTTGCGAGGCAGCTTTCTCTAACTGGCAAAGACCTTTCTTGGTCATGGTTTTCCTCCTTGCAATCTGGCCTCACTTTAGGGAGATGTTCTCATCAGGGAGGCTGAGACCAATTCCCTCTCCTGGGGGTGGCGCCTCCCTGACACCAGCTGTGGCATGCAGATGTGCAGTAAATGTCACATCGTTATCACTTCAAAGATAATTTCGTTCCTGGAAGACTTGAAATCCGTACCCTGGGTTTCTGCAAACACTTTACATTACAGTTGCTCAGTCAGCTGCAGCTTTAAACCATGATGCCCCCTGCCCACCCACCCAGCTGAAAATGTACGAGAAGCAGGTGTACAAAGAATGAGTACATTGGGCTGTGGACCCAGATCAAACTTCAGAAAATGCAGATTACCAAGGGTTAATCATTTTTGAGCAATCTTATTTCTACTGGGACTACATCTGCACGCAAAGCAAGCCACTGAGGCAAAAATTAAAAAAAAAAGAAATCTGCTTCGGTCTCAAATTGCCTGTCTCTTTCAGGCCAAAGCAGATGGGGCTACCTAATTTAGCCCGATATTTCGTCTCGGGTTTCCACTGAATTTGCCAGTATAGACCCGGCCAGAGTGCATGGAAGCTGATGTTCTTGTCTCCCTGTGGCTCTGAGTGTGCAGCCTACTTCTGTCTTGTGAAACGTGAGCTCCTCCTGTCCAGGTTTCCATATTTTTAGTGCCAATGCGAACATTAATGTTTTGGTCTACTATGGAATCCGTGTTTCTATTTTTTTTTCTGTGATTGTGTTCAGCAATTTATATTGAGTTTGTGTGTGTGTGTGTATGTGTGTGTGTTTTTGTTCCACAGCTAAGTGAGCTCATTGTTGGCACCGCTTTCTGATTCTGCGGCTTCTGACTTTTATATGCTTTGTCTTCCAGCTCATTTGCTTTCCTCGTGTGTTGAAAGGCTCCTTTCTTTCTTTTTTTTTTTTTTTTCTTTTCCAATCATCCCCTTTCTGTGCTTGATACCTCTCTTTCCCCTGCATCACCTTTCCTCAGTAAAACCCTTCTTACTTTTTAATTCCCACCCGTCCTCTCTCAGATAAAAATGGAACTTATCTCTCATGTCAAATGTTTTATCACATTATATCAAGTGGCATGAATTAGAATCAAATAATCTTCCTGTGTACATCTTCTAGCATGACCCACATCCACTGAGAATGCCTCATACATGCATAAAGCTCACCAGCGGGTCCTCCCCCTTCTCTGCATGCATGCCTTATATGAAAGTACTGAGCCTAGAATGTCTGGGGCACAATCACCATCCAATAGGCATTGAAAACAGAGACAGGCAGGACCCTCGGGTCTGCAGTTAGGAGTGTGGACACTCTGCCCATCTCCATTGAATTAAATTCCAAACCACAAATTTTCAAGAAGCCTGTGGGTTGTTCTTTTCAATGCCTAGGTTGCCTTTTTTTTTCCTTTGATCAGTATCTTCCGATTCTCAGTTTTATGTGGCCCGTGTGTGCGTGTGTGTGTGTGTGTGTTACTGTGTGAGTGTGTGTGAATAACCAATAACCTTGTGTTCTCTAAAACTTAAATCTAGTACCGAATTTGATGTTTAATCTGCACTTTAGCTTGTCACTTCATTGACAAATAATCCACCCTTGCCTTTCTTTTCTTAAAATTAGAAGTACAAGCAAGGTAGCCTTGCTGAAGGCAGCAAGGCAAATTATCTCTTTTGTGGCTCTTCTTAAAGGAAAGTGCAACCAAATCTTTATTTAAAAAGTAAAGGTACAGCCTTGGCTAGTACAGATGGTAAAACTGGACTTGCCTGACTGTTGAAGACCACAGGCAAAATTCAAGCCTTCCATCCTTTAATGTAAATTAATAGTAAAAAGAAATATTACTGAGAATATTTTTTTTCCCAAAAGCAAGTTATAGTTAGGGACATTCAAAAATTCACAAGTACCTCCAGTCCCTTGTTGAATTCCACTGACCAGCATAAAATAGCATCAGTAACATTGTGGAAACCCCCACAATTTAGTCTGATGTTGTCCCAATTTGGTTTTTCCAACGGAGTCTTAGTTATACCGTCCTGAGTATATTTGATTGTAAAGGTTTAACTGTTACAGTCATTCACTGCACATCACTCCCGGCCCCATGGGAAAAAAAAAAAAATTTCAGGAGCTTATTTAGATATAACAAGTTTCTTTGCCATTTACTTTCTTACTTTCTAAATAACCTGATCTCCTAATTTATTGGTGCTAGGCAACCTAACTGATGTAGTGCAAAAAAAGTTATTGAATCTGTCATGGATTTAAAACATTTGTCATTTTAACAACCCAGAGCTTCTCAAAAAGCTTCATTACCATGCAGCCTCAGTAATTTAATTCAGTACTTACTGTTTTTCTATAATCTAGCAGCAAAACATCAGATTACCAACATGTTTGATTATTTTTGGCTTCTGTTTCCTCAAGCATGGTGTTTATTTCTTTGTATATATGCTCTGCAAAACTCGTGTGTCCACCAAGCTAAACAAGGGAATAGGAATATCAAGGCAGAAGGGTCTGTGAAAGCTGCCACTCTAAATTTCTTGCTGCAAGTGAACTTATTATTTAAATCCCATTCCTTAATGATAGCGGTCCTGGGGCAAGTTTCTAAACAATTGGCAGAAACCTATTGAGAAAGACTTGTTGATCTGTGAGATTTTTCTTCCAAATCGTTGCATTTTGATAAATGGCAAAAATGAATAATAGCAAATTAACATTTTGAATGAAGAAAAAAATATATATCTCCGAGATTGTTTGCTGTTTGGGGGTTGTTGATTCTGATTGTCGTGTCAGTCTCTGGTTTTTAGTTCCTGCTGGCATCTGTCATTCAGAGGCATGTTCTAAGAGTTCCTGTTGTGTTTTTAACTGTGTTTCAAGTCTCAGTTTTATTTACCTGATAAGTCCTTTAAGTTGTTGCTATTTGGTGGTGTTCCTGTTTTTGCCCTTCTGAGTGTGCCGTTGTAGAAAAGGCTGGATGGTTTGTGTGTGTTTTTATTTGAGAATATTTGGATTAATAGCTGGTCATTTAACGGTGCATTTTCTGCTTTAACTAGGCCCCTACCCAGTGCTCTCTGAGCTAGTTTTCTCTTTGCCACGTCATTGTACTTTTGGCTGGAAGTGGGTGCTTGTGGGAGATTATCGGCATAGCATTTGGGACTCTATATTTGATGTTCTGCATTTTTATCTATTTTATTACGTAACTTAAGAACAGGCTTTCCAAATTCATCTTCACCGATTTTTTTTTTTTTAACCAAACATTCTCTAGGTTTGTTGGAGAAATACATTTGGACCTAATGTTACCTAACTGGGTTGCTTTTGCAGTTAAGATTTCTTTGTCTATTAATATAATTGGTTTACCTAGTCTTTCTATAAAATACTAGTGACTTTCTTGATAACACACCTAAGAAAAAAACTAACCAATCCAAGACAAAGTGCTGATCAGAAAAGAATCGGCAAACTGTTTCCCATAATATTTCAGATGTGCAGCTGTACATCTTTTATCTGCGTTTTTATAATTTTTTCATAAAAAAATGAAGTATAATTGTATATGGTTTTCAGTTGCTACAAAATAACAGTTTATAACATTTTGGAACAAAACATTCCGAGATTTAAAGCAAGAGAATATTCCAATATACATAAAAACAATGAATTCAAATATATTAAAGGTGCTGAATTTTTAAAAGAAGATCAGACTGCTATGAGACTCAAGTGGAAGCTTAGCCCTCTTGAAAATTATTGCTGACATTCAAAGAAAATATAAAACATGGATATGAAATAATATCCATATTCCTAAAGCAGCAGCTACAGAGGGAAGCACAAGCTCAAGAAAGAACCTGAAGACAGTGATTTGAAGTTGGAGTGTCCATAAATCATGCAGATGGCTTTTCCCTCCTTCTCTAGTGATTAATTCAACATCTTCCCCAAAATAAAAACATGCTTTTTGAAATTAGAGATCAGATCATCAAGAGAAGCACCTAAGATTTCAAGGTCTAAAAAAAATTAATTTTCTTTCCTCCTTGTACTTCTTGAAGACACAGACTGAGAAGAAAATCGGGATTAAAAGAGATGTGCTTAGGGTGAATTCATCTGCTTAAACCTCACAGGCTCAGAGATGAGTGATTAAAAAGCCATCTCTAACTTGGATGGAATCCACATTGGTGGTAATGCCGCATCGGCGCTGGCTTTCTTCAGGCCCTGTGTCGTTGTGAACCAGGCCCAGGGAACATTTGACTGGAGATGATACATGGATTATATAGGTCAATTATACACTTAATCTGCCTTCTGGAGGATTAAGTATTTGCAGATTGACTCTGCATTTGGCTTCTCCGTGGCAGTTATCAGATCAGGAAAGGGCCTCTTACCAAACTGCCTCATAAGAACTTAATCAGGCAGTGTGGTCAGCTTCGGAAGGGGCTGCTGCTTGGTATTCTTTGCCTCGCATGGATTTTAATTTGCTGCTCCATTTTCAAATCGTGTGTTTGTCCAGTTTATGTGGCAGAACAGTAATTGAGTATGACTGTTTCCCTTGAAAAGGGTAATTTGAAACATGAAACCTTTGCCTATTAAAATATGTTTGCTATATTTATATATGAAACCACAGATAACGTTATTTTAACAACTTTGTTAAATTACTCAAGCACCATACCTGTGAGCATATATCAATCAAAGTAGGAATCATACTGCTGGAGGATGAAAGTACCGAATAATAGGCTACAAGGAGAGCATGACACTATATCTGCAAGGTATATCACCAACTGTCCAGGTAAGGGAAACCACTTCCAAAAATATGAAGTGAGGAGAGGTACATAGGATTCACTAATACAATAAGTTGCACTTGTAAGGGGCTGATTAAAGAAAATCAAGGCATTCTAGACACTGAGACAGTGAGTTATCTCCTCTCTAAGCAATAAGCAGACTTGAGTGCCCTGAATGGGACTTACTGTGCAGTGATCATGGGCCCTGCCTCTGGAACCTTCAGACCTGATCCTTACTAGCTGGGTGACCTTGAACAAGGCATTTAATCTCTAAGAGCCTCAGCTGATTCATCTATATAACAGGGATGATAATCGTGGAGTTATTATGAGGGTGAAATGCCATATGCATCTGCAGCATCGAGCTCTGAGGAAGCATTGGTAAGTGTTAGCCCCCACCACCATCATCATCATCACTATCATCATCATCATCAAAATGGAAATGCTTTTCCTAGCCCTCTTTTTCCTTGTTAAGCAAAGCTTCATATTCATGTTAAAGTGCTATAAGAGTCTCCCCATCACTTTAAGACATTAACCCCAAGCTTGCTTAGAATTGCTTGATGTAGAGCAGCCTGGTACCTTTTTCACTTTTGGTAAAAACATCTTTCTGAAACAGGCTAAATAATGATGGTCAGGAGTGGGGCTTTGAAGTAAGACAGAGAGAAGGAGGAAACTTGGTTTTACCACTTTTGAGCTTTCTAACCTGGGGTCAGTTCTTTCACCTCCCTGAGCCTCAATTTCCCCATCCGTAAAGAAACTGGCTTCTTAGACTTTTCATGACGGCAAAATGATATAACGAGTGTACATAGACATAGTTAAAAATTCAATGAGTCTTTTATCATCATCATCCTTACCATCTCATAGAACTACTTGTTCTTTCAAGTGATTTTGAAATAACCTAGCTCTACTCCCTCAACAAAACTACACTGCAGTGCCAGATAAATCAGAATTAACCTTTGGAACTTCAGGGTTCTGGGAGGTGGGGGCAGAGGGAGGGAGGGAGTAATTCATACCTTTTACTATTAAGATGCAGTATGTGTATATTGTAGACATTTAGAAAATATAGCTAACCAAAAAATAAGAAGTTCAAAATGTTGTGTTCCCAGCACCCGCAGATTATTATCTGTGGGTTTTTTTTTAAATCTTTTTCTGTACAATTATGTATATATTATGTACTTTTTTTCTAAAATGAGTAAGCAAAAAAATTGCTTTTTAAAGTTAATGATCACTATTTCCCATGCCAGTAAATGTTCCTCTAATACACTGTATTCAAAATTCCCCACTTGTCCCCAAAATATTCTTTACAGCTGGTTTGTGCAAACCGGGATTTGATGCAGGGTAAGGTTGTGATGCCCCTTAAATTTATTTTGAACTAGCACTGGCCCTTTTTTCATGATCTTGACTTGTTACAGGGACTGCCGTGCCAATTGTTCTGCAGACTGGAGGAGTTTATTACTATCTAAACATAGAACTGATTTGCTGAGAAAAAAAAAATCAAGCTGAATTCAACCAAGTAGTTCTTTTAAACATAATTAGTAACTTAGCAGAATTCAACCAGGGTTTTTTTTTTTTTTTTAAGCTGTTCTCTGTATGTAAGGAAAAGTTCTGAAGCTAGTTTAAAAAAAAAAAAAAGATGGGGGGGGGGGGGGCTAAACTGTAAGTAACTCACAGAGGCCAGAGTACAAGGTGGCCATGTGAAGATATACAGAGATTTTATTTACTGGAATAAGGTACAGCTATCTGAGCTGGGTGGGTAAATCAGAGGGTCACAGTCCAGCATTTCTTGTGTCACTGTGACTGCTTTGAAGTATTAGACTGGTGACTTTGACACACACATACCCATACTATTGGGAAGGTTTCTTTGTTAATTCTCCTGGGATTTTCCCTGAGGTTATCAATCTGAAATTAAGCCCTCCAAATCAGTCTGAAGCTGAGCTTTTTCATACTCTTTAGATCAAATTTTAATTGAACTGTGACCTCATCTCTATCCTCAATTATGAAGCTAAAGAGCATGTCTGCCAGGCTGCTAGGACATCCTTTAGAATCTGTGAGATTATGTATGTTGAAACTGGAAAGCTAATCCAAATGAACTGGGAAAGGCAGTTAGAGGAAGAAGAGACAGTTGATTCTTTCACCTATTTTTGAGCCCCGAAGTGAACTCTGGCAGTTAAGTCATGCCCTAGGCCATGCATTACAGCTGCAGAGTGTCATTTCCCAAAAAGAACACAGAAACTGGAGACAAGTTGGGGGTAAATAAAAAGCCCATCACTCACCTTGATTAGTAACATTGTTACATAACGGGTACCTGTATATATGATATATATTTTAAAATAGGGTGTGTATGTATGTATATGTATTTGTGTAAGATATATATCTTATTAGGGAGTTAAGTTTCCTTGGCAGAGGAAAACCATGTATTCAGTCCCAATCTAAGCTCTGTTTGGATTCTTGGAAGTGAACCTCAGGATACTTCCAAGCTAAAATTATAAAACAATCCAAGTTCATTTTCATGACTTATGCCCTCCAGTGCCACTCAAATTCCCAGTGTCTTCATGCTTTCTCTACCTCCCACCATCCAAATCTGCTTTTAACAGATTTGATAATTCCTCTTCTATTAGATGAGAGGAGATGAACAGAGTGTTTTGGTGCTTTTCTGATGCCCTATTGCAGTGAATGGTATTCAAATGTCAATCCCCTCTTCCCCATGGGCTTCACAATAACAAGTAAATGATAACAATTAATTCCTTTGCTTTTGGAGTCTTAGGTATAGAAACACATTTCCATTCCACGTGGACTTGGGAATGCTTCACTGCATGCCTGGGTAATTTGAGCTTTCAGCAATCCTGCATACAAAAAAGATAAGGGGCATTAACAGATTTGGATTAATCATGTTAAATGGGTTATTACTATCCAAAAGAAACTGAGGAGTTTTTTGTTAGTATCCTCACAGATTTACATTTCTGTAGCATATCTTCAAGTAGTTTTCTAATCTAGCTATTTCCTTCCAAAGCCATTCATAGAAATAGATCTCTTTTACTTTTGGGCAAACCTTATAAAAAGCTAGTCTTGAATTTTCTCTGGAGCTTGTAGGCAATGAAGAGTTTTGCTAAGTGTCTTTATCAGAACAGCTTTCTGTGTTCCAGAAGACATTTGGTGAAGACAGTTAATTTGTTTTCCTTTCCAGAGGAGAATGTTCCATTAATCATTCTAAGAAGCCAAGCTGATTGCTCTGTTACGTTAAGGTCACAGTATTCTTGTTAACATGACCCACACAACACTTCTGTGTCTTAGAACAGGGTTTTTTTTTTCTTATGGCAGACTTATGTCATGGAAGCAGTAAGCGACAGACTCAAACACAGTACACATGTGCAAGTATGCGTGTGCACACACACACGCACACACACACACACACACACACAAACACACAGAGTAGCCAAAGCACATTTTGTGGAACAAATATTATCACATTGCATTGCAGGAGACGAGCTGTGCTAAATCCTCAAATACTTCTCATTTATTAAACAAGTAACTATTTCTCTCCCTGCTGGGCTCCAGATAGGGTATCAAAAGACTGCACAATCAATACCTAGATACATAGTTACTGCTCTAATTATTTTAATGAATGAATTTAAATTTTGCATAGGTTCTTGTTATTCAAAGTGTGATCCACAGGCCCTCAGCATCAGCATCATCTGGAAGTTTGCCCTAACCCCAGACCAAATGAATCAGAATCTGCATTTTAACAAGAGTCTCTTTGATTCAAATGCATGTAAAAGTTTGACAAATAGTGGGCAAGATCAATTACTTCAAACTTATTTGCCCCAACTCACAATAAGAAACAAATTTTACATCGAAACCCAGAGTGTATGTACACACACACAAAACAAAAGTTTATAAAACAATATTTATGTGATGCAGTCTGATATTTCCTATTTTTTTTTTCAGAAATTTTAGTGGTAGCAGATAAAATGATTCTACTATACACAAATAAGGTTACAATACTCAGTTTCAAAAATACTTCTAAAGCAAAATTTCTCATCCTTTGTACCACTGACAGTTTGAGTCAGATAATTCTTTGTTGTAGAGTGCTAGTCTGTGTATTAAAGGATGTTGAGCAGCATCCCTGTTTTCTACTCTAGATACCAGTAGCAGCCACTGTCCTTTTCAAAATGAAGAAAATGACTCCAGATATGGCCAAATTTCCCCCGGGGGTCAAAATCATCCCCATTTGAGAACCACTGATCTGCACAAGCTAGAAAAGAGGTTACCACTAAATGTGTACAGGTAGCCCTTCCTCTCTGGATGTAATACAGCCCTCTGCCACCCCCATTATCACACAAAAACATGATGAGTATGATGTAGCAACAACAAAGTTGAGCTTAGGAATTGTTAAAATGATTACTCAACAAGTCCATGTGTCCATCTGGGAGTTAGCTTGGGAGCCTGTGCCAGTCTCTGAAGGAGATTATGTTTGGAGGACTTCATGCCATGATAGGAAAAGCTTGTGAGACATCCAGGACCCTCTTCTCCCCTGACTGTATCCAGAATAGTCCCACTTGGATCCAAAGGAACTGGAACAGCACGTTAGATCAGCAATACAGCTTCCCGCTTTGGCCTCCCTTGATTACTTCTCTTTCCTTTCCTTTTTATAATTCCACCCGGACCTTGATTTAAAAAAAAAAAAAAAAAGTCTTGCTTCCACCAGGTGGCTGCAAATTATTTTTGTGTGTCCAGAAACCTGAAAAGAAGGCTCAACTTAAATACTTCATTCATTCCAAATTCCCAATTCAGAAGAGAACAGTTAACAGCCTCCTGTTCTTCTGTTAAACTCCTGCTGAGTTGACTAAAAATCCAGTTAATAGAGTCTAGTGATTTGCCTCCAGTGTGAATATTCCTGTATCAAAAGGCTTACAATGATAGTGTCACTTGCCATATTGGGTTGCCTTGACTGCCTTTGGCAGAATTTTCCATTCTGACCATCCCTGGACTAAAGCCAGTTATACCAACAAAGCTCCAGGTCTTGCCCAGGATGGGAGTATTATTAATTACCAGATCTGTATGCCAACCAAGGTATAAAGCCCCTCTCATTATTTGTGTAGAAAAAAAGATTTTTTTTTTTTAGAAAAGAACAAATAATATGTAAAGTAAGCAAAGTTAAATGCTTGAGTTGCTTTCTAGTGAAATTCTTTAAAATCATCTTGTAAGGAAGAGAAATATCACTCCCTTTTGCTCAGAAAATTCATTCTTTGGCCTAGGAAATCATCATGTTAAAGAGAAAAGACTCAGTTATTAGGCACTTCATTAGTTTGGGGAACTCTGAGTTAGTGCTTCTACTGGGGGGTAATTTTTGTCCCACAGAGGACTTTTGACCATATCTGGAGACATTCTTGGTTGCTACAGCTTGGGGGTTGGGGGCATGTTACTGGCATCTAGCAAGCAGAGGCCAGTGCTGAACCTCCTGTAGTGCACAGGTCAGCCCCTACAGTAAAGGATGATCCAGCTCAAAATATCAATAGTGTAGAGAGATTGAAAAACCACACTCTAGGCCGGGCGCGGTGGCTCAAGCCTGTAATCCCAGCACTTTGGGAGGCCGAGACGGGCGGATCACGAGGTCAGGAGATCGAGACCATCCTGGCTAACTCGGTGAAACCCCGTCTCTACTAAAAACTACAAAAAACTAGACGGGGACGTGGCGGCGCCTGTAGTCCCAGCTACCCGGGAGGCTGAGACAGGAGAATGGCGTGAACCCGGGAGGCGGAGCTTGCAGTGAGCTGAGATCTGGCCACAGCACTCCAGCCTGGGTGACAGAGCGAGACTCCGTCTCAAAAAAAAAAAAAGAAAAAGAAAAAAAGAAAAACCACACTCTAGATGATACTTCCACCTACACAAATCATTTGTCTTTAGTGAATGGATTATTTGAGTTTAAATCATGAGCATGATCTGTGGGGCTCCAGTGACTGTCTCTAAAGGATATTCTACCTGGTAGATATCTCAGAAACTCGTCTCAGAAATCCTTTTGACAGGCTTCATCCAAAAACATCTTTTTAGGAGCTAAAAAGTAAAAAGCAATCATTAACACCCAATTTCGTCAGCTTGAACTTAACACTTACCCATGTATAGTTCCCATGGAGCATTAATGCTTCAACAAAAACTCAGATCTTGTCAGTTCAATGAGTCACTACAGCCTCCTTCTACTGAAAGGTGCCCTGTCAACTTTTCTTTTCTTTTCTTTTCTTTTTTTTTTTTTTTTTTTCTTGAGACAGTCTTGCTCTGTCATCCAGGCTGGAGTGCAGTGACCTGATCTCTGCTCACCGCAAGCTCCGCCTCCAGGTTCACGCCATTCTCCTGCCTCAGCCTCCAGAGTAGCTGGGACTACAGGCGCCCGCCACCACGCCCGGCTAATTTTTTTTTTTTTTTTTTTTTTTTTTTTTTGTATTTTTAGTAGAGACGGGGTTTCATCGTGTTAGCCAGGATGGTCTCAATCTCCTGACCTCGTGATCTGCCCGCCTCGGCCTCCCAAAGTGCCCGGTCACCCTGTCAACTTTTCAAGGGACTTGTTTCTTTATATCAAGCAGATATTAGGAGCATAGACTTTGCAGTCAGACATTCCTAAGTTTAATTCCTGGGTCTGCCACTTACTAGCTGTGTGACATCAGGTAAGCTACTTTACCCTCTCTAAAACTCAATTTTTCTTTTCTGAAAAAAAAAAAAAGTGGATAAAAACAGTAAGTAGCTTTTTGAATTAGGAGGACTAAATGAGGTGATACCTGTAAAGCACAAACCACAGTGCATGGCACATAGAAATGACCCCATGAATATCTCTTCTTCTTGTTGTCATCAGTAGTGGTAGTGGTGTGAAAAACCAACACATGGCCGGGCACAGTGGCTCACGCCTGTAATTCCAGCACTTTGGGAGGCCAAGGTGGCTGGATCACGAGGTCAGGGGATTGAGACCATCCTGGCCAACATGGTGAAACCTCATCTCTACTAAAAATACAAAAATTAGCTGGCGTGGCGGTGTGTGCCTGTAATCCCAGCTACTCCAGAGGCTGAGGCAGGAGAATCGCTTGAATCTGGGAGGCGGAGGTTGCAGTGAGGTTGCATCGTGCCACTGCACTCCAGCCTGGTGACAGAGCTAGAATCTATCTAAAAAATTAAAATTAAAACAACAACAACACACACCCCACACCCTTTCCTAATACTAAGGTAGGCTTTACAGCAGAGAGAAAAGTAAAGATACATTCCACACCAACAGGGATCTTTACTGGTGATGAAATGATCAGAAAACATGATACCAGGTAGCAGAGAGCTCAGTTGTACCGCAGTATTGCTAAAGGAAATCTTTCCTAGAGTAAAGTAAGATTCCAGTGAGATGGAAGCCTCAGAGAAGGTGCCCCAGGAGGCAGGACTGGGCTTGATCTAAAGATGTCTAGGATTTGGGGAGGCGAAAGAGGTAGGAGTCTATGCTTAGGCATTAAGCAAGGAGACATTATTGCTTCCTTTGGGAGTATCCCTGACTTACCAACACTATATCTTCATTAGCCTTAACAGGGCTTCTCCTTGGAAATATTCCTTCAGAAATTACACTATTCACTTTTAAACAAAGGATGGCTTCAACCTGGTTATGATGACTCCAATCTAGGCATGTAGGTATCTGCTTTGCAGGCATTCGCTGCTGAAGAACCTTGAGGGCTAAATTCTTTTTACATTATATGTGTCATTTTGTCTTTTAATGTTTGCTTCTTAACCTGGGGTGTGCATCAGAACTACATACATACTTTTTTATTTTAAAAATGTACTAATCCCAGTTGTACATTAAATATTCTCATTCAGTAGATCTAAGGTAGGGATTAGATGTCTGTTTTTAAAATAAGTTCCAAGAGTTTAATCTGGTCAAGAACCTCTAATTTAGAGCAGTGGTTCTCCATTGTGGGTGATTTTGTCCACAACAGCACATCTAGAAATGTCTGAAGATGGCTTTGACTGGTGGTGGGAGGGTGCTACTGGCATCTAATAGGTAGATGGTGAATGAACATCCTACCATGAACAAGACAGCCCCACCATAACAAATAATTATCTGCAAAAATGTCAATAGTGCTGAGGTGGCTGAACCCTGCTTTTAAGGATAAAAGATACTGAAATACATGTTTATTTCTGTTAATACCCTCCTACTTTGTATCCTACAAGACTTCATAACTTTATTTATTCTGTAACAACAGTGTGAAGAGATGGGAAGAGATAGTATTATTTTCATTTTAAGACAGGAAACTTGAGGTCCAAAATGAACTTGCCCAGATCCTCAGGGCCCTTTCTTCTGAAACTATGGTATTTTTATCCCCGCCTCTGAGAGCACTGTTATTGTCTACCTAATTCACCACTAGTGTCTGGCATATGTAAGCCTTCAATAACCATTTGTTAAATAGGTGATGACTTCCTAGCCCTCATAGTATCTTGTGTACTTTGTCAAGTATATTTTCGGTTTCCAGTTCTAACTCAAAAATGTGAATTAAGTCCTTAAAGAATCTCACTGTAGATTTTTGCAATTGTCAGTTGATTTTTTGTAAGCCTTGAAAATATAATATTCTGGTTCATGCAACGGGGAATGAATTGCTTTGGCCCACTTGATTTTTTGGTGAATTTGAAGATTCATCGGAAAACCTTTTCTGTTTCGACAACTTTTGAAACAATTTTGTAAATGTTTTAGTTCTGCTTTCCCCCTTATTGAGCATATGAAACTGAGTCTAATTCTCTGGGTCAAAACCTTTTAGGACTCTGGTTTCACACTACTTAACCCCAAGTGTTGCTATCCAGTCTTGAAGATGTTAAAAGAGTGGACTGTTGGGCCAGGCGTGGTGGCTCATGCCTGTAATCCCAGCACTTTGGGAGGCCGAGGCAGGCGAATCACGAGGTCAGGAGATCGAGACCATCCTGGCTAACATGGTAAAACCCCATCTCTACTAAAAATACAAAAAAGTAGCTGGGTGTGGTGGCGGGCACCTGTAGTCCCAGCTACTTGGGAGACTGGGGCAGGAGAATCACCTGAACCCAGGAGGCAGAGGTTGCAGTGAGCCGAGATCGCACCACTGCACTGCAACCTGGGCGACAGAGCGAGACTCCGCCTCAAAAAAAAAAAAAAGGTGAATTATCCAGAATTGCACCAGGTGTAAGTTCCCCAACTCTGAATACAGTGCTCTTTCTGCCATACTCTGTGCCTCTAGAAGATGGGGCTACAGTGTTTGTCAGCCCAAGGCACATTCTGAAAGCTGCTCTTTTGATACAAATCCCACAGAGGGCTTTTAGGGGGAGAAAAAAGGCAGCATTCTCCTAAGAGGAAAACAGGAGGAAAGATTCCAATTAACTGAAGTTTCTAATGAATGACTATTTAATAATAACAATTATAACATTTATTTAGAGTTTTTAAAAATATATATTTTCCTAACTGTACATTAGAGATAATAGCACCATCTTGTTAAACATGTTATTTCTTTTAAATCCTCTTAGCAGCCCTAGGATATAGGAACCTTCATGATCTCTGTGTTACAGGTATTGAGGCCATTGAGAGCGAATATTCACTGGGCACTCTGTACCAGGTACTGTTCTAGGCACTTAAGTGTAATAATACATGTAATTTTCATGATCTCCTTGTGAGGTAGGTTTTTATAGATGAAGAAGTTGGGTTACTGAGTGGCAGACAGACTTCGCCAAATTCAGAAGCCTGGAAAGTAGTCAGTCCTAGATCCAACCTCCTTCTTTCTGACCACAAGAGTAGCCATGTAACTATAATGTCCTAGGCAAAAGCTTTACACTATTCAAATATGTTCTCCCTACCCCTAAAAGCTCTCACTATACCAAGTGCTATGTGTCCCAAATTCATCCACTGGGGTTCTTACCATAATCACTATTTCTCTCATGGCACCACTGTAGGATATAAGACAGAAATTGTGCTTCTATGACCCTCTATCTAGAACATGCCTTGTTAGTGACAGCTTGTCCACTAACAATGATGGGCGTTGCATAGCTAATCACAGAGACCCCTTAATGAAAATTCAACCCCACTAAGGCAGGTCTTTTCCTGAATGTGAGGACATTGTCACTGTACTCAAGCTCTATGAATACCAGCAGACCCTGGTCCTAAAATGATCCCAGTAAACACTTCTGTAACCCACTTCAGGGTGAAACCCCATCCTCAGCTGAAAGAGACTAGAGCGCAGTAGGGAATCTTGCATACCATATATGCTGCAAAATCCACTTCTACCTAGGCCTAGCTAAGGGGTGGGTCTCAGCTTTCAGTCTATCTCTCCCTCTGTGTTCTATGTAAGATTTTTTATCCCATAAGAATAAAGTTTTGTGGTTTATTTTGGGGAGTAAAATGATGGTAACATAATACCATTACATCCCAGACAGTTGATAAATGGTTTAGGGTAGCAGCTTAAGTTCCTTAAGCAAAACTTGACACAATGATATTATTAAACAACAATGCTCAAGCTTTTCCAATGAGGTACTGTTGACTCTTTTAACCTACCTACATAGCTAAGTTTTCAATGGCACTATGAGGTTTCACAGATTAGTAGTACTTTATGGAGAGGGGAGGTTAGTAATCAACAATTGTAGAATAACGTGGTTATATAATCTGTGCATAATACAAATGGAGTTGCAACTAAATCATTACGTGGTCATTATCCAATAATGCCTAAAGATGTCAGCAATGTGAAAATTTGTGATCAGGTATCATCAAAGTCCTTTCTTGATTTATTTCTAACCAAAACTTACACTAAACAATGTGACAAGGTGATGAAAGAGAAAAAAAAGTAAGGAAGGAAAAGAAAAGATGGAAGAAAGAGAAGAAAGAGAAAGGAAGGAAGGAAGGAGAAAAGAAAAAAAGGGAGTTGTTTTTTTCTCTTGAAACTTTAAAGAGCTTACCAGATAGATCGTCAGCTGTTAGCCAACTCTTGAAAGTGGCAAATCCCTTGGCCACTGGAAAGTGGTCTATATGCATTGTTTCTAAAGAGTTTGTTTATTCAAAATATGTCTGGTTTTGGCATTCAGGCTGGGAGCTCAGGGGCAGTGGCTGAGGTCAGCACTGCGTACCGTTTAATGAAGCTCACTCTTGCCTGTGGTTTCTGAACACCATCAAATAGTGGTAACTGAGGCAGAAGGGTAAGTGGATGTGGACGTGAGGGAATTCTTGTAAAGGCTCCCCACTTGGCTTACACAGAATTAGAGAAATGGAGGCCTGCTTGCATTTGTTGGTGCACATTAGAAATAAATTTGGGCATTCAACTTAAAGAACTCACTAATGACAAGATGCACAAAGAAATGCTATTATGTATTTAGCACAGTCTTTGTAAGCTTGGCCGGGCAAGGAGGCTTATCAAAAGAAATATGTAAATAACACAACCTGCTTTACAAAGGAAAAAAGAATAAAATTAATCCAAGACATTCGTGGCATAATACTATTTTCTGCCCTCGGCTTTTCTTTTTATAACTTGAGACAAGCAGCCTAACAGTCCAGCACAAACAATAGCACACTCCAAAAAAACCCAGACCCAGGGCATCCCTCCGTCCCTAGGAAAGAACTCCAAATGCGTCTCCAGCCTCACACACAATATTATTATGAAATCTGACATTGTCATAGCCAAATCATTGGCTTGAGCAAAGTCTCCCCTTCCCCCTCCTTTGGGGGAAAAAAGGGGGAAGCGTCGGGAGGGGTGGGGGAACCAAGCCAATCAAAGTTAAAATAAAGTCTCTTTCTAGCAAGACTACTGTCTATAACATGTTGTTCCTTATAGAAAGTGGGATATGGTGGCATTTGCTTGATTAACTTGCTCGACAAAAGTGACAGCTGCTGTGGGTGCATGCGGATAAGCTGCACGGCGCAGTTCCGCCTTTGTACATCTGTCAGCAAAAAGGGAAGAATAAAGAGTGAAAAGAGACAAATTGGTCCCAAAAGACACTCCATTCAACTTAGGAGGTTTGCCCCATTCAGGCGCTCGCTGTGCGCCTCAAGTACTGAGAGCTTATTCAATTTCATTCACTCTTTCGAATGAACCCACAAGTGTTTAATTTCTTATTCTGTCACCTCAAAAGGGTGGGGGTGTGAGGAGGAAGGGGGAGGGAGCCTTTGGACAGGATGCATTGACGGCAAGGCGGAGTGATCCAGGCCTCACATATTAACTCATGGCTAATTTATGGTTTAACTCTCTGTGCTCAGGCCCTAGACCCATCTGAACACTTCAATGGGGGACCTGACGCAGACTTCTTACCTCCTGGCTGGTGGATCCTAAACCATCTGTAGCTGTCGAGGGCACCCACCATGTTGAATGTGTATCTTGTATAAGGACAATGGTCTGAGGTTTGTGCCTCTTACAGAAATGAGATGGCTGGCTCCCCAGGGTAAGGTTTGGGTAAGTGATCTGGCAAGTGTGTGTGTGTGTGTGTGTGTGTGTGTGTGTGTGTGTGTGTGTGTATGTGTGTGTGTGTGTGTGTTCATTCTCCCTCCCATAAAGAGAAAAAAAATAGAGTCATATGCAGTGAGAAGTAGAAAGAGGGGAATACGGTTTCCTGAGAGTAAAAATAAAGCAAGAGGAAAGGGCGCCATTGGAGGCAGAACCCAGCTGTACATCGTGAAAACACATGTTAACTTTTAAAAAGCAGCACTTTGTCTTTATTTTCCTCATTCCTGGGCCCCAGGCACCAGAACCTGTTTTCTAGACTCCTTTAATTGGGCAGTCACTATGGACACCCAAATGTTTCCTCCTAAGAGATCAAGATGCCCTCTCCATCCACCTGTGCTGCCTGCCATGCTCTCCCCAATCTGCTGCCATCTTCCCTCCTCCAGCCTTCATGCCACTCTGCCTTCTCTTCTGAAACCAAACACCCCGCCCAGCTCCTGTACCACCATCTGAATACTGTCTCTGCACCCAGTCCTTGTATGTTGACAGCTTTTTGGAAACCACTCAATGCCATATCCAGTTCCTAAAAAGATCATGCTCTTCCCTTATGAGAAATCATTCCCCAAAGAGCTCATGTTCACTGAATTGAAATAGATCTAATTTCAAAACTGCTTAGAGGACTATGGAAAGTGTTCTTAACCCAGTTAGAGTTGTTGGGTCTTATTGTCCTCAAATTCTGGGATTCCAGACAGTGCCTTCTAGATGGTATATTTGTGTCCTTTCATTATCTGCTTGGAAACCAGCTGTGTGGTTTGATGTAAAGCATTCCATTTAGCTATTCACCTGAATTTTTTCCATGTAATAGCCTGGAAATTATGTACATACATACACCATGTGTTTGTATATTGAGAGTAATGATGAAAACCACCTCAGCCCAGGAAACCAACACCCTAAAGTCAATTTGAATTTTCCCAAGTAAGAACTTCAACTTTGGCTCACAAAACTCTAATGATTCATGACTCTAGAAAGTTTAATGTGTGCAAACTATGAAATTAGCCCTAATATGATTAACCAACCCTGTTTTAAGACGGCAAATTTGGCACTCCACTTTATCTTTCCGTTCTGTACATGAGTTACGATCCTTATTTTAGAGTATGATTTCTATAATCATTTCTATATGGTATGCAAATTCCTTATTCAGTTGCTTACGTCAATCTGCTTGCGAATTAATGCAGTTCACTCTAAATGCAGTTCCCATACCTAAGAAGCGATCAGGGGAGTGGGCAGATGCTGTTCGTGAACAATCTGAATTCAGTTCATACGCTGAATCCTTCTCCTACATCTTAAGTTCTTGTATGCATATCAGAGAATAGTTTTCAGATAAATTATTCCCACTGCTCACATGGATAATGGGTGGTAGGATGTGCCACCAAAACTGGAATTTTGTTTTTGACATAATCGAGCTTTAATAGATTGAGATGACTTGAAAATGCAAATTCAGATTGTAACTATACATTTTCTCAAAACAGTAAGTTCCTTTGAGAGGATGGAGGCTAAGGGCATGGGGGTCCATTTTCTCAATGCACAGGGAGGCCTATGAATAAATCCCCCAACATATCCAGAGAAAAATAGGCCCCAGAAAAATATATTGTTAACAGTGGTCAGTTTGTTCATGCCCAAACTGCACACCTGCCCCGAGACCCAGGTGGCAGACAAGGCCTGATTAGAAGCTGATTGGGGCTTAATCACATTGGGCTCATTATTTATGTCTCTTGAAGAAAGAAATGGTCTGAACTGAGAAATTCAGGTACATAAGAGAGCCATTCCTTTTCTCTTACATATCACAGTTTCCTGGTTTGCTTGCAGAAAGTAAGGTGTCAGCTTCTGATGTTTGCTACAAAACTTTTCTATATAACGTGTTACAAAATCCAGTTTTCCTGATTTTGCTGTGATAGGTCCTGCTGTTGAGTCAGGGGTATTAGAGCAGCTGGTGTCTGGCCCATGTTCTGTTTTTCATTCAGGGTTTGACCATTGGTTACATTTTTATTTAATTTCTTAGACACTCCGCAGTTTCAGAAGTTATGTTGTGTACAGGCAAGCACAGATGTAATTTTGACATCTAAGTTAGATTCTTTCTTTCAAGGCAGCAGGGCCTTGGAGGATAATCCAAAGAGATAGAGGAGGGAAGGTATATTTTGAGATTTGGGTACCTCGAGTTCAAAGGTGGGAGGATTTTGAAGGTTTTTGCCTTGCTCTTCATTTAACTTGATATTAATAGGGCATTCAAGTAGTTATAGAAAACATTATTTATCAGCCGGGCTTGGTGGCTCGCACCTATAATGCCAGCACTTTGGGAGGCTGAGGCTGGTGGGTCACTTGAGCTCAGAAGTTTGAGACCAGCCCAGGCAACATGGAGAAATCCCATCTCTACAAAAAATACCAAAAACTACCAAAAAAAAAAAAAAAATTAGGGCATGGTGTTGCACACCTGTAGTCCCAGCTACTTAGGGTGCTGAGCAGGAGGATCACTTGAGCCTGGGAGGTCAAGGCTGCAGTGGGCTGAGATTGCCAATACACTCCAGCCTGGGTGACAAAGTAAGACCCTGTATCAAAAAAGAAAAAAAAAAAAAAGTAAAAAAGGGAAGAAAAGGAAAGGAAAGAAAAGAAAAAGAAAGCATGGAACCCACAGGCTTCACAATCTCTGAAGGCTCAGAAGTAGGAAAAATACAATAAAAATTAAAAGCCAATTGATTACATGTGATCACATTTCCTTTTCTTCCTTTTTCATAGAGAACAAATTCATATAAATAGTATATACTATAGAAATGTAAAATAGGATTTAACAAGTCGTTACTCCTTAAGGTTGTTAGGAGAAGAAAATGACTTTAAGTCATATAAACTGCTTAGAATTGTGCATGATACATAATAAGTGCTCACTAAATACTTTTCTTTTTTATTTTTTTTAAGATACTAGGATCTCACTTGTTGCCCAGGTTGGCCTTAAATTCCTGGGTTTTAGTGATCCTCTCACCTCAAACTCCCAAGTAGCTGAGACTATGGGCACATGTCATTGTTCTCTGCATACTTTTATTATTATTATTGCTAGTTATTTTTATTGTTGTTTGTTATTGTTTTTTTAGAGACAGAGTTTCACTTTGTCACCCAGGCTGGAGTGCAGTGGTGCAATCATAGCTCACCACAGCCTTGGAACTCCTGACCTATAGTGAACCTCCTGCCTCAGTCTCCCAAAGTGCTGGGATCACAGGTGTGAGTCATTGCAATATTATTAATGTCACTATAGAACTTTTTTCCAAATCAAATTCAATGAGACATAAACATCCTGAGAGAATTTAATGGGTGGCCCATGAAGAATAGTTCTTCTGTTCTGGCCAGGTGCAGTGGCTCATGCCTGTAATCCCAATACTTTGGGAGACCGAGGCAGGTGAATCACTTGAGGCCAGGAGTTCAGCCTGGCCAGCATAGTGAAACCCCATCTCTACTAAAAATAACAAAAATTAGCCAGGTGGGGTGGCAGACACCTGTAATCCCAGCAACTCAGGAGGCTGAAGCATGAGAATCGCTTGAACCTGGGAGGCGGAGGTTGCAGTGAGCCGAGATCGCACCACTGCACTCCAGCCTGGGCATCAGAGCAGAACAGTCTCAAGAAAAAAAAAAAAAAAAAAAAAGAATAAAATAAAAATAGTTATTTCGTTAAATACATTTGGAAAAACACAAAGTTAAGTGGACTTCTCTACTACAGGACTTCTCAGAGCGTTTAATACGCTAATGTGGCACGACAAATCAGAATCACCAATAGTGTTCAGACAGACTACAGCATACAGTATGCACACATGTATTCACACATGCATTCACAGGCCAGTGAAAAATTCGAAGCTAGAAAAATGTATGTTTAGCTGGGCATGGTGGTGCACGCCTGTGGTCCCAGCTGCTTGGGAGGCTGAGGTGGGACGATCACCTGAGCCCAGGGAGGTTGAGGCTGCAGTGAGCTGTGATCGTGCCACTCTACTCCAGCCTGGGTAACAGCAGCCTGGGTGATGACAGAGTAAGACCCTGACTCAAAAAAAAAAAAAGAAAAATGTATACTAATGTCACTTTTAATTCCTTTTTAAAACTTAGAGTTAAATCCCTCTGAGTAGTCATTTTGTCCTGTCTGTGTTTAGCCCACTGATATGATAAAATAGCAATGGTCCCCCAGGAAGAACCTCCAGTTTTCCTCCTACCAAACTTTGAGAGACCGTAGCTGGAGATCTGGGTGGGAAACATGACTTTTCCTGCGGCTGGGAGGCTGCTGGTCTCTGATGCACACACGTTCTTTTCTTTTTATTGGGCATTGTTCGATGTCTTCATGTTTTTGAAGACGTTCCACAGCCTCAAATCCATAAACTTCAGAACCACCTCAGATTCAAAAGGTGAAAGGCCCTTCCTCAAAATTTCAAAACAAGTTCTTATCCTAGACAAAGGAAGGAGTCGACTCTATTTGGAGCTTTCCAGTCCAAGTATATGTCACCGTTTAAATAAATAAAAAGACACAAACTCTCTGGATTGGTTCAGCTGGGCTGGGAGCCCTGTGATAAGAGGTCACTGGTGTGAGTTACTATGGTAATTGAGTAGTATCAGCAATAGTTTTGCTCTCATGAGCATTAAAGCACATAATAATAGGCAAACAACAGTGGTTAAAGCAAGCAGGTAGGATTACTATGTTCTTTTGTCAGAAGTATATAATGTCTTGTAGTCAGTTTTAAAGACTTCTCAACCCCCAAATCCACCCCACCGTCACCTGCTGAGTAATTTTGTATGCTTAATCTCCTGCCCTCAACTCCAAGCTCTCTGCTAATTTGAGGCAAATGGGTATTTCTGACATTAAATAGGGCAGCAAGGAAGCTCTGACCTAGAAAACCCGCATTCTGAAGCACTGAGAAAAATATTCTTTCAACAATTTTGTTAAGAATCTTTTGGATGAGGGAAAAAGAAAAATAGCTTTCACTGAAACAGGAGATTGCAACCTCCCAAGGAAGGGTATTTTGCAGAACAAGAAAAAAGGAAAGAAAAAAGAAAGAAAGAGAAACTTGCAGAGCATCCCCACTCCCAACTTCCCCCATAACACTTGTCACTTCGCATTGCCATCCGCTACCCCAACAATAATCACTCCGTGCCTATTGCTAATTGCAAGCACAGCTGAGGCCCAGCGGGGAACCCTTGCACAGTCTCAGGCCTTTATACGAGGCTCAATCTGTTGTATGGCACTTGTTCACACACAAAAAAACTACCAGCAAAGGCAGAAAGAGGCAGAGTCACAGGTTTCTTGTAATCCCTCTGCCTCCCCGCTGACAGCCCAGCCCTAGAAGCATTCCTGGTTTTGTCCTCCTCTTTACAAAATCTGAAGTGACCTTAAGCTACGAGCATGTCAGCTTTTGAATGTCGAGTTGCCGGCTTCTTCAGGTGCATTAAGGAGTAGGGGGGCTACATCTGGCTTCTGCGTGTCTGTTTGCAGCACCCCTGGGGCGAGCTGTGGCTTCCTGTAACATGTAAAATATGAGTGTGAACTCAGGGTTCATGGCAAGGAACAGGAGGTCATGCCTCCATTCAGTTCTAAGTAAAGAAAGTGGGAGTTTGCAGATGTTTTTCTGTATGTGTAATGACACCACCCCCCTCCCCAGCCACCGAGCAACCGAGCGCCGTTTTTTGATAAAATGTGCCACAATCAGTGTGCTACTTGCAGATTTATTCATATCAATTTTTGCAATTTATATATTCAGAGACAAGATTGCTATTTCGGCAACTTTATGTTGGATGTCGTACGTTTGCGTGTAGAGAAAGAGGGAAAGAAGTATGGGGCGGGGAGGGTGGGCAGAGAAAGAAAAGAAATTAAGCCTGTGCCTCAGGCCACCAGCTGGGGTGTTGTCAAGGAGACAAAGCATCAGACGGGAGGGTCTGTGTCCCGCTTTTGCCCAGCGGTCACTTCCTGCCCAGACTTGGAGCTGAGATATCTATTGCTTCTGGCCCAGAGGAAGGCCCATGAATGGCTACTTTGAGAGGAGAGTGGGTATGGTGGGGTTGGGAACAATCTCCCAGTAGACAAGGCCCACACCACTTCAAGAAAGGCCTTCCCATCCTCCCTGGAGGTCAAGAACAAGTAGGCCCGAGAAGAGTTTTGGTGTGGCCTCTATTTGGGCCTAGTGGGGGGCTCCTAGCCCTTCCTTCCCACCTTGCCACCCTCTGAGATGAGAAGGGAATTAAGCCTCCTGCAAAATTCCCGCTTGCAGAAATTTCTATTCCCAGACCCCAAAGCCTCACACTGTATTTTCACCAACAGAAGACATTGGTTGGGCGAACAGGGAGATTAATCCTCCCAAGCCTGGGGAATAAATGCTCCTCAGTGGGACAGTGTTAATTGCTGAGCTTGGTGCAAAGATCATTTTGAGGCATTTAAGAAATACATGATTTTTATTAGTATAACTGTTCCACGTAGGAGTTATTTTTCAGCAAAGGGCAAAAGCTTTGCCTGCCTTGCATTATTAGCCTAATTCTACTTAATTGTTTCCTAAAATAAGGGCTTCCTGAACACACATTCCAAACCTTAATAAGTCTGTTGTGGTGGGAGTGATTCTGGATGGATAGCTGTTGCCCTTTTGGGCAACTGGGGTCTCAGGGCTGAGTATTGCTTGAGCAGATCTGTGCTTGAAAAATTGGAGCGGGGGCTGGTCAATAAGGGACAGGGGAGTCTCTATGAAAACATATGAGGTGACGTGGCACACAGTGTAAAAAAATGCATCCTTTTCTTGTTGTTTGGACCCAATCCTCTATGAGGATTCTCAGTTCTCATCTCCGGGCTTCATTTAATTCTATTTCACAGATTTAGAAATGTTGGCCCTGTGGCATGTTTTAAATAAACCAAATAAATGACTGAGCAAATGCTACCAGATTTGTTCTTTGTTCTTCATAATCTCAAAATTCCGTGGAGCCTTGAGAGTTTGAGAAATTGCCTCAGTCCTGGGATTAAATGAAATGACCAAACTCATCTTACAAAGACATTTTTTTGTTTGCTTTTTTAAAGTATAGTTGAGTGTGCCAGATGAGACTATATACATTGCTACATATCTGTTCTTTCTTAGGCAAAGTTTCATTTTAAGTATGGGAAGTGATTTTTATTTACCATCTTTGTTTTAATTGTCATAAAGGCACGTAACAAAAAATATACTGTCTTAATCATCTCTAAGTGTACAGTTCAATAATATTACATAGATTCACAGTGTTGCGCAACCGATCTGTAGACGTCGTTTCATCTTGCAAAACTGAAACTCTCTACCCATTAAACAACTCCCATTTCCCCCTCGCCTTAGCCCCTGGCAACACTGTTCTACTTTCTGTTTCCATGAACTTGACTGTTCTAGATATCTCATATAAGTGGAATCATATAGTTTTTATCTTTCGTGACTGGCTTATTTCATTTAGCATAATGTTTTCAAGGGTTATGTATATCGTAGCATGTAGCAGGATTTCCTTCCTTTTTAAGGCGGAGTAATATTCCATTGTATGCATATACCACATTTTGTTTACCCGCTCATCCTCTGATGGACACCTGGGTTGCTTCTACCTTCAGGCTATTGTGAGTAAAGCTGCTACGAACATGAATGTGGGAATATCTCTTCTAGATCCTACTTTCAATGTTTTTGCATCTATAATCAAAAGTTCCACTTTTGAGTAAGAATAAAAGTACTTACTCAGGTTGTGGGAACTGGAAGAGTGGTATTTGCTTTTGGGTTGGAGGCAGTATTCCTAATTGAAAATTCACATCAGTGCCTCTGCTTTCCCATCTTATGCCTTTGTGTCTTTAAGTCGGTATCAGTGAGTTGAACTTTGGCTTAGTTTTCTCATTTGAAGGTGGTACACCATTTCCAGCAATATCTTATGATTATTAGGAAAGACAGCCTTTCTGAGACCATCACACCTCCTCACTGATGACCACCTGCCATATTGAAAAGTGGGATTGGGTAGGATAAAGGAGGATTTTGTGACTTGTTGGGTTTTAGACAATCTGATGCAGAAGCAACATACTTATTTGTATTCTGGCTTTGGCTAGCTAAAAATTCCCCACAAGATGTGTCTTCCAGAGAGAGACCCCTAGCTAAGCTTTGGATTAAACTCCCCTGCTTGATTTGCTTTTAGAAAGGATCTTTCTGGACTCTTACCTCCCCCTTGAAATTTCCCCCATGCAACAGGACTGACGTGGGTTAGAAGGCTGAAATGCATTAAGTCAGGAGTCCACATGTGGATTCATCCCTTTAATCATTCGTTTGAAATTTTGATGCTAAAGAATTACTTATTACACATTTTACAGAGTTGAAATTTGGTCATGAATAGATAACTGCTTATCTTAATAAAAAATCAAGGTACTTAGGACCTTCCTAAGGAGGTTAAAATAATGATCCCAAATGCTAAATCCCTTATACCTTCCTACAGAAGCAGCAAATATTTTAAGCAGTAACAATTTAAATGTATCTTTTAAATTATTATGTCTTTTGCATTATCTCTTCCTAATGAGAAAAGGCTAAAGGCAAAGGAGGAGCTGAATTCTCTCAGCAGCAGGTTATGGAAAGCCATAGTATCTGAAACTGTGGTTGTAGCACGTTGTCTCAGGCTCCTCCATCAGTGAGTCCTCAGGGAGCTTCCATCCAAACTTTAGGACCTGGCCATCCTGAAGAGCCACAGCACTGATAGCTTTGTAAAGACTTCAGTGGCATGGGTTTTTAGGTATCCAAAGAATTATGTATGTAAAAAAAAAAAAAAAAATCCTACCCTCAACTAAAAATGACACTTAGGGCAGCTGAGAAGGTCATTCTGATTATCTGTACCCTCTGATTTTGGTGTCTGTTTAGAGTTTCGGTGTCTGATTATAGCTTTGGTGTCTGATTATAGCTTTGTGCTATTAGCTGCGCGTCCTGAAGCTGTGACTGGGAAATACCCATTTCTAAGAGCAGTTGTTTTGAAGGATGAAATCCTGAATTACAGCAACACTCAAGTAAGGCAGAAGATTGTATCTTTCAACGGCATACTGGTTTTTGAACGCATTTGGATGATATGCCCTTTTAGAAAGTATTTCTTCAGCCCTTGGAGAGCTTTGACAAATCTGGAAACTTGCTATGAACTGCTTGCCGTCCTTTAGTGCTTTGCCCACTTGGCATAGATGGCTTGAACGTGCCAGGGTTTCTTTGTCAGACCCTCTGTGAATCTTTGATTAGAACACCAAATACAACCAGATCCCTGGTGATCATTAGACCTGAGAGATCCAGGGGGCTGTGGAATTTTGGCTTAGGCTAACGAAGCTACAGGGACTTTGGTGGAAGTGTAAAGAAACCCTGAATGATGCTTTTCACATGTTCTTAAATTGCCCAAATTGTAAGGAAGAAATACGCATTGAAAGCTTCAAACATAAAATATTTCATTACAGTATTTCAATATAGCAATTGAAATAGGTTGTAGGGGTTTTTTCCCTTAACAAATAATAGTTCACTTTGTCACCAAAAACAAAATGAAGAACTGAGTCACATGGGCGTGGTCAAAGTATTGTCTTCCTTTTTGACTCCTTGCCAACAAACAAAATGTTATTTCATTAGCCCCTCTAGGCAAGATGCTGTGCCAGTCTCTCTGAGGTGTGCCTGTGTTGGGTTAGAGAAAGGAAACTTTCCAGAGAAAATATAAAAATCTTCCAGCATTCAGTTCAAAAACACCGGTTGGTTACCAAACAGTTACCAAATTACCTGCTTGTTCAGGCATTTTTAGAAAAACAGAAGCTGCTCAAAAAGGTGGGGTTTGTTTGTTTGTTTGTTTGTTTGTTTGTTTGTTTTTTCAGAGACAGGGCTTTGCTCTTTTCCCCAGGCTGGAGTAGAGTGGCACAATCATAGCACTGGAACCCCAAACCCCTGGGCTCAAGCAATCCTCCCACCTCAGCCTCCTGAGTAGCTAGGACTACAGGCACACACCACCATACTTGGCTAGTTTTTAATTTTTTGTAGAGATGGTGTCTCACTGTGTTGCTCAGTCTGGTCTCAAACTCCTGGCCTCAGGTGATCCTCCCTTTTTAGCCTCTTAAAGTGCTGGGATTACAGGCATGAGCCACTGTGTTTGGCCTGCTGCTCAGAAAATTTTGTACAACCCTGAGTAGCTCACACTTAAGGAGATGTGATTTCTTATTTGGGAAGTGGGGTAGGACAGCATGGCTCAGATAATAATACCCAATACTTAGTATGTGCCTGGCACTGTTATAAGCACTCAGCACCTAAATAACTCATTTAATCCTAAGTAAGTTTTATTATTATCTCCACTTACCAGATGAGAAAACTGAAGCACAGTGGTGTTAGGAATTTGTCATGATCCAAACACAAGTGGTCTGAGTCAAGTGCATTTTCTTAGCCACAGGTTGCACTGCCTTTCAGAATTTTAAATCGATGCTCTATCTCTTGCTAGCTGCTAGACCACTTTACTTCTGGGTCTCGGTTTCCTCATCTGTGAAATGAAACTATGGATGATGGTAAAGATTCAGCTACAGCACTGTTTAATATTTAGACATGAACTGCCCAGGCATTTAATGCTTTGCTTTCCTAATATAGATGGCTTGAACATGCCACTTTCAAAGGAAATACATGTTTAGAAATGAACTAACAAGAGAACTCAGTTCCTAGTGAATTTCAACTATCACTCAGGATGGAGATATATTGGACTGAGTCACAAGTTTTCAATCAAAGAAGGTGTGTGAAGGTGTGAACCATACCATTTCTGCATGGTATGACTATTTGTTCTTAGGCCAAACACTATTATTTTTTAAAGAGCTCATTTATATGATATTGGGCTAAATATTTCCCTCAGTTACAGGCATGGGGCAACTATCTTGTTGGGAGTATGTGTGTGTGTATATGTATGTGTGTGTGTGTTGCTAAAAGTGATTTACTACAGTATGTATGTGTTTCATACTTCAATAAAATTTTCCTGTGAAGAAAAAAGCAACACAGGAAGAACTGAGTTTGGATTAGACTATTTTCACTGGATTTGTGACTTTGCCTAAAACTCTTCTCTTCTAGTACTTCCTGATGACATCTTTAATTTCACATGAGACAATTTTTTCCCTTGACCTGAAAAGGCTCTACCATTTTGCTCCCCTTATTCACTAAAAATTTTAAAGCCTATGATATGTAATTTTTCAGAAATTTTGATCAATGTTATAGTTTTTCTATCTCTGAAACTGTTAGGAATATTCAATTATTGTGATGAAGGCAACTTTTCTAGTTTCTCCCACTAGCAATTGATGAGTTACCAACCTAAAATAAAATAAGAAGATGAGGTTGAATGATAGGGGAGAAGAAAAATTGTGTTAATGTTAGTTAAGAAATAGTAGCCTTCGGCCTCGTTCAACTTTTTCTAATCATTTCCCTTAAGAGTCAGCAATGATTGTCTCTCATCCATCAATTCTTAAGACTGTTGAGTGGTTTTCCATGGGGATGCCCCTGAGTCCCCACACTCTGCTTAGCAACTTCCTATGCTCATAAAATGTAGAATCTTTTCAACACCATGCCAAGCTCAGGCTCTGAGAGAAATAGTTTCAATAGCATTGTCCTACCCACACACTTCTCTGAGAACTTCAGAGCTGAATGAATTTGCTCTAGGGACACCTAGGACTAGAGCTGTTTCTGTGTAACCAATCCATTACTTCTATAAAGTACCAAGTTGAATGCAAACAACTTATACAGATTTAGTGGTAAATAACGAACTTGAAACTTGTCCCACCACTTACTAGTTATGTGACCATAGGCTGCTTATGTAACCTATCTATGCCCTTTTCTCTCATCTACAAAGCGAGGCTGTTAATAGTGTCAACATCTTGAGTTCAATTCAATGATTGAACTATATAATGCTTGTAGTATATTTTGTGCAGTGCCTGAACATTATAAGAACTCTATGTTCAATGAATAGGCAACTATTTTCATGAATTGTAAGTGGGTGTGTATTAGGAATTCTTACAAAATAGTACTTTGCTGAAAACAGTAGACTCTAAAGTCCTATGGAATGGTCTGGTCTGACAGGGGTTTGTGTAAGTTAAAGGGATAAATTACCCTTGTGACAAGTGAGTATGAAAATACAGTCAGTGGTTCCATCTCCTCGCAGCCACTACTCCTTGTTTCCACTGCCACTCATCTGTGATATGTGGCTTGCTCTGAAAACAAATGTACCATTAACAGTAATGTCTTTTTAGGATATCAAATTAACATCAAGATGTTGGGGGTCAGGAATTAAGACTCATGTAAATGAGGGTGGCTATCATGACAAAAGACGTAACTGCAGTGGCAATCATTGTGGCAACACTCTATATAGCTTATTAGATATTATCCAGAGCTAAATGAAAGTCCATTTTCTGTGAATCCTATAATGTCCAATAAGGTGTTAATTACTCATCTTGTCTCTCAAGCCCACATCCCTTCCAGGGGGTAAAGTTTCCAGAGGAACAGTGAACCCAAGAACAGGGCTAAGAAGAGGTAAATGAGCAACTTTTCGATCACAAAATTTAAGAGAGAACCAAAAAAAATGTAGTAATAAAGATAAATAACATTTTAATACAACATTTTTATAAAATCAAAATTAGTGCAAAAAGTCCATGATGACTGAAATATCAAAATTGTAATTAAAGACAGGATCTGATCCTGCGCTTGTACAACCCTGCCCTACTCCCTCACCCTAATCCTGGCCTTAGTGAACCCGAATGTTAAAGAAGAAACATTTTATGTTTAAGGATTTCTCTACATGAAGTCAGTATGTTTGCAGGGCAGAATGGGTGACCCAAGTGTATCTGCATATTAATGATCTACGCTTCTACTAGAAAGGGAGGATCAAAAAAAATGTCTTTCTGTCACATATTGAAAATATGTCCGGCTGGGCGCAGTGGCTTATGCCTGCAATCCCAGCACTTTGGGAGGCCGAGTTGGGTGAATCATGAGGTCAGGAGATCGAGACCATCCTGGCTAACATGATGAAACCCCATCTCTACTAAAAATACAAAACAAAAAAATTAGCTGGGCGTGGTGGTGGGTGCCTATAGTCACAGCTACTAAGGAGGCTGAGGCAGGAGAATGGTGGGAACCCAGGAGGTGGAGCTTGCAGTGAGCCAAGATCCCGCCACTGCACTCTAGCCTAGGCAACTGAGCAAGACTCTATCTCAAAAAAAAAAAAAAAAAAAAAAAACTATTTCCATGGGCCGGGTGCAGTGGCTCACACCTGTAATCCCAGCACTTTGGGAGGCCAAGATGGGCAGATCACCTGAGGTCAGGGGTTTGAGACCAGCCTGGTGAATGTGGCAAAACCCCATCTCTAATGAAAATACAAAAACTTAGCTGGACATGGTGGCTTGTGCCTCTAGTCCCAGCTACTCAGGAGGCTGAGGCAGGAGAATCACTTGAACCTGGGAGATGGAGGTTGCAGTGAGCCAAGATCATGCCACTGCTCTCCAGCCTGAACACAGAGTGAGACTCTGTCTCAAAAAAAGAAAAACAAACAAAAAGAAAGTATGTCCATGATGTTTCTGAGAGGAATAACAAACTGGGTAAATTTTATTGAGTCCTCACTATGTGATACTCACTCTGCTAGGCACTCCACATAAATGATTTCTTTTAATGCTCGCAGTAATCCCGTGAAGAGAATACTGGTATTAACTCCCAGGGGAGACTGAGGGTCAGAAAATTAAGTAATTTCCTTGAGGTTACCCAGCTAATAAGTAGCCAATGTAGGCTGAAGCTGTAACTCACCCTACAGGGTTTGAGAAATCACTCATTCTGTGTCTGAATCTTTTTAATTCAAGACTTACATCTAGGTCAATATAGTTTAAAATGTGCTTTATGAACCCAAAGTTTGGGTTATGATCTACCAGAAAACAACTTTACAACACAATTGCACGGTTAAGGAGCTACTTGTGTGTCCTATAAGGCATGCATACAATTCCAGAAATATTCTAGTGGGAATAATTTTCTTCACCACCACATGACTTTCCCTGGTAACGTGTTCTGCTTTCCCCCTTGTTTTGGGGGATCTTTTAGGTTGAGAGAGGGAGAGAAAAAAAGAGAAGAAAGTCGACGACAATGATGATGATGATGACGATGATGATGATGATGTTGATTGCAGTGGTGGAAGTGGTGGTAGCTAACATTTATTGAGGCCTTATGCGCCAAATGCTGTTGTGAGTGCTTTGTGAGCGTGATTTCATTTACCCATCAGAAAAAGCCTATAAAAGGCTAGTTAGTCCCCATTTTCATCAGGAAACTGAGTCTCTGAGAATGTAAGTAACTTGCCCAAGATCACAAACCCAGGTGGATGTTAGGGCCTGTGCTCTTAACCTCTACACTGTAGAAAGAAAGAAGAATTAAGTGGGAAATTTTTAGATCAGCCTTCCAACTTCTTTTAAATAGAGCCTTCAGATCCAGTTCAGCTATTGAAGAAGTTCCCACCTTTCCAAGGGCCCTGTTGTCTATGATGGGCATAAGTTTTGGGTGACAAGTTCAAAACCTTCACAGAATTTTCCCCAGAGGGCATATTTTAAAGGAGCCCGGGCTGTTGGAGGCTTTATTTCTTTAGTGCTGTTTTTTAGGATTAAAGTAGTTTTATTTAGCAAGTTTCAAATTAATATACTTGAATTAAGGGAAGGCAGTAAAGGAGTAGAAATTATACTTAAATACTTAGTACATGTCGTCAGCCCACAATTCTTATCTCTACAGACTTAGAGTACATTTTACTGAAAAGTTAGTGCCCAGGTGTTAGGGTAGCTCTGGAAAAGGCATATCTGAACCAAGGACTAAACAAAATGGGGAGGACTTACAATTTTCTTAATTGCCTCTTTTGAAGAATCATAACAAACCTGCTGCATTCCCATCCATCTCAAATAAAGCAAATCCAATTAATAAGCACTGTAAGTCCCGTGAGGAAGAGCAGAACAACCCAGACACCAAAGATTGTGCTGATAAATGTTTAATGACTGGCTTTCTGGGAGGGAAAAAGCCCTGGTTGGTGGCATTTGCCAATTCCCATGATGATAAAATCCCCACGAAGGCCTATTTCTAGCTATCAATGTGATATCCCTAAATGCGAAGTTGGGAAGAGATGTGCAAGATCGGCTGTCATGACCAGCAAACACACTACTCCATCCCTTACGGAGGAGGAATGGAAGACAGTCTGCTCTTTCAATGCAGTGGCTATCCTGGAGAGCTGCTGCTTCTGGAGATACTCACTGTGTGGCATTAGGCAAGTCACTTCACCTCTCTGGGCCTTTGTTTCCTCCTCTACAACAGACAATGTGGAAGATCCCCTATACCTCTAACATTTTAAAGTTCTAGAAGGCAGTGCCTCCTGCTTTTTCCGACATCCAAATGCCTTGAAGCGCCTTTCTGGAAAACCAAGTTAGCACTGTGCTGCATCCAAAAGTGCCTCCAATTTCATCTCCTGAGCATAAGGTTTGGAAAGGAGTGACTTACTCCCTTTTGCCTCTTTAAATGTGTAGCCAATGGGGCATCATACATTTTTTACACTTCTTTTGCTAGATGTGAGATCCAGGAAGGAAAGCATGGATGTTCCAGGGCTTTCTTGTTCTCCTGGGGTGGGAGGCTGCGTGTGATGCACTGATCCATTGCTGTATGCAATTTCTACCTCTCTACTCTTTCGGCAGCCGAGCAAGATTGTTGATAGTCTCCTACCTTTTTATTTTTATTTTTATTTTTTACTATCCAGAAGCCATTTACAAGAGTGGGAACTGCTTACATAAAATGGAGGGGCGGCAGGGGGTTGTGTTATTTTATTTTATTTTTTTTTTCCTGAAAGGTGGCACGTCTCTCAGCAAAGAGAAAAAGGCATGTTGCACAAGGCTTGCTGGCAGTGATATAAGCCAGCGCCGGTTTGCCTGTTGTCACAGCCAAAGCAAAATGCCACCTCTGCCTAGAAGCCAGAGTGCCACACTCCTCTTTTGTGTCCCTGAGATGTACCCATCATGAGGCCCTGGAATTGTAGGTTTGGCCAGGAGGTTGCCAGGATTGCTCGAAGGTCATCTTCCAATCCCAGGAGGCTGGGGGTAAGGGGAGGTTGATCATAGTTCTCAAAATAGATCTTTTGAGCCCCCCAGATTACATGTTAGCTACAGCTAGTAAATGTGGAATTTGAGGTCTTGGGTTAGCACAAGAGAGCCCCCCAGGTGCCAGGAGTAAGGTAGGGCTGCAGGAATACCAGTGACCCAGTGATCACCCTGTCCCTGGGCCCCCTCGTAACAAACCCAGATGCAGTAACAGCAAAAGCTCCAGAATCCCAAGGCAGGAGGTGCCAAAAACACCCCCCAACAACCATTACCAAAAAATTTTTTTTCAGTAAAATGTTCTCACCCCTAGAGGGGAAAACCTGTCCATGCCTGAAGCAGCTTGACCCTAGCAAACACCCTGCCTCCATGGAGTGAACTACAAATCAAAAAAAAAAAAAAAAAAGTACTTCCTACCCCTCCTGCTCCCTGGGGAGGGACAGAAGGTTCCTAAAACTGACAGTTTCGCCTCCATGATCTTTAAAAGAGCAGAAGTTGGCTGTGAGGCTGCAGTGCTGCCTCGATTGGGGTAGTGTGGTCTCTGTTGCGGCTGGGCTCCAAGGAGAGCCACAATTGGCTCTGATGAGGAAGGAGCCTAGAAATGAAAGATTGCAAAGAGGGCTTCTGTACACCATGGCTGAGACTGTGTCGTTTCTTGCAAGGTGAAACTTGGCAGTTCTACCTTGCAAGTAAAAACCTAAATTAATTTTTTTTTAAAAGAAATTAAGTCAGAAACAAGGCTTCGGAAAAACTGTGAGTGTTAGGCATAAACTGATTTTGGATGATCTTTAGGTGAGAAAGGGTGGAGTTACCATCAGAAACATGTTTTTATTTATGCTTTTCGAATCCCCACTGGTGTGCGATGTGTGTGTGTGTGCGCGCGTGCATGTGCGTGTATTGGTTAGCATGAGAGTATGCATCATCTCAATTCTCTAACCAGTCTTTCTTTTTTGCATCTTTTCTGTGCACAGTTCATATAGATCCCCTATAAATAAATATATAGGTCCATCCACACCTTTTCATTTTATTTGTAAATTGTTTGGTATAAGCGGCAGAGCGTAATGAAACCTGGTGAAGTTTAAAAGATTAGATTTTTTTTTCATACTGACACTTCATAACACTGTTCATATGTCTCCGAGTGAGATTTATGAATATATGAGCAGTACTGCAAAATTATACTGCACCAGAGACTTCCTGCACCACAGGGGTGGCAGTCTAAAGTGACACAGCTTCAAGCATTTTTCACAGACAAGAAGCAAAATTTAACCCCCTTAAGGGGAAGTATGATTTCAACAGCTTGAAATGAGCTCATTTGTAGATGTTTTTTTTTTTCTCTCATCTTCCATAATTTTTTGGTGTTAAGATTCAAACAGATTGCACAGCCAATGTAAGGGCACATAAGCTGCCCAGAGTACAGTTTGGCCCTTAAAGAGAAATCTTCATTCATTGTCTTTATCAGCACTCCTCAGTCAGGTAAATGAAGATAAACTCTCCCCTAAATTCCTAAGGCTGTCAGCCCAATTTCCAGTATTGTACTTAGCAGACAGGATGCGGAATTTTCAAATGGTAAGTGGCAAGGAACATCAATTAATCCAGTGGAGAAGCCTCATCTCTCTGGCACCAAAGACAGTGACATTAGGAAATAATTAGTGTCTTGAATCTAAATGGTGTAAAACTGACCAATTAAAAAAAAGAGAATCAGAAGAGTGAAAGATGGTCTTTATGAATTGAAACATAGGAAATGTCTATCGTGGAAGAGTTCAATTAGATTCAGAGTCCAAACTGGTCTCTCTTAGATTGGCCCAGTATCCAGTACCTTGTAATTTTGTATAAACTAATGTTCATTAATCTCTATGCTCTCAAATTCTCTTTAACCATTTTGTTTCCTCCTGGAACAGAGTGGGGTACTCAAACATTGCCTGCTCTCTCTCTGCCCTATAAATGCTCCATGATGTGTTGGCTGGAGAACTTTTGTCTCTTTTTTCAGCAATGGTACAACAGCTCCATGAACGTGATCTGCACCTGGTTGACGGACCGGATGGACTTACAGCTTCACATTTATCAGTTGAAAACACTAATTAGGATGGTAAAGGTAAAAGAAAAAAATAATTATTCTTCTTTGCAAATAGCTTACTGAAATACATTTCATTGGCAAGCTGCAGAGCTTGCTTAACACAAAGAATATTAGTTTACATATAAAATAGTATCTCATACAAGAAAAACCTATGCAATTGTTTTGTGAAGCATGATAAACGTGTTACTCAGACAGCAGAGGGAAATTTAATACAAATGAATTTGATATCATTTTCCAGAGAAGAAAAATACTTTGTTTTTGCCATGCAAAAATACTGCAGAGGCCATCGTGTCTTTGCATTAGACTTTCAAAAACTGGCTTTTGGTGCCATTATGTTAATCACATCCATTACCAATTTCATTTATAGTTTAATTAAATAAAATTTTGCCACTATTAATTTAATAGAAATATTTACCCCCAGCTATTTCTAAATATGTCCTGTGATCATTATCAGAATGCAAATCAATATTGTTCTCATAGTTAATTGAAGTAGTTCCTCTTACAATGCGTGTATACAATCAAATGTAAAGGATCGCAAAGGTGAGATAACATACCCTGAAAGTAGCTTTTTCCCTTGTTCTTGTGTGTGCGCCTTGGACTAATGATAATTATTTCAGTGTGAAATCTCAGTGGTTTACATGAAATAATAAGATCACAGAAGGGGGTAAATACATTTTTGATCATTTCAGTTTCCATTTGATGCTTCACCATAGAGGGTTTTAAAACATTCGTATGCAAAAATCTCATTCAAAGCACAAAGTCCTTTAAAATATTTTAACAATAAACGTAGCTGAATGTCTGTTTCTTAACAGTTTACCAAAAGTCCCTGCAACACCCGCTGCTGGGCACCCCACCCCCACCCCATTTCTTAGTCTGTTTTGGATCAGTACCATTTCACTTTACCCCAGAGCTTACGTACAAACAATTGCTGTTCCGTTGTGTGTAATTAAGGAGAATTATTATTATCTGCATTTGATCTCACAAAGCATCTGCCCGGGAAAAGTTATAGACAGCAGTGTACTACAGCTCTTAAAAAAGGAATGTATACACTCAGACTATGGACCCAGCCTCATTTTCACATTTTTTTACTTCAGTCCCTTAGGACCAGCTCAATAGTCGAGTGGTTGCCTGACCACTTGAATTCCATTTTCTGTGCATAAATACACTTTGGGGAATTTTTCTGTTTGACCCTTATTGGGTAGACATGAAAAGAAGATATAATTTTAATACTTAAAAATTATCTTCCTATTATTTCTATTTCCAGATTGGTATTGGAAATTAACAATATTTTACGAAGGAAAAATATAAGTCAGAGGAGAGGTTTAATCTTAGCCTTTTGCCAAAAAAAAAAAAAAAAAAAAATGTGATATGAACCACAGAGAAGGGATACAGAAATGTCACTGCCAAGGGAACCCCTTCACTTTAGCAAAAAGTGGGTTCAGCTTAACTAATGCCACAACTCGGAGCTATGAAGCAGAATTCACAACCTTTAAACCAAGAACATCACCCAGAGGCCTCCTCCTCCAGGGCAAATTTCCAAGGATATTTGGTTTTCTTTCTTGCATCAACAGCCACTTCATTTATTCATCCATTCATTCATTATTCAGCAAGCATTTATTTATTCATTAAACATTGGATAAATATTAGGTGAGCCTCTACTTGTATATTACCAGATGGAGGATTCAAAAATGACTAGATGTGGTCTCTGCACTTAGGCATTGAGAGTCTAGTTGGTATACACATTGCTATGGAGTCTGAATAAAAGAGAGAATACTCAAATGCTTTTACCTTTATTTTCCCCATCATATTCTGGCAAAAATTATGTTATTCTAAGTGGCAACAGAACAAATGATTGAAAAGTATAAAAATTTAAGTTAATTGTCTGGATATCTGGTCCACACCATGCCTAACGTTTACTCAGTCTCTTACCGGTCCCCATCAAAGTGAAAACACAGTTCAGGTAGCTGTCTAGCTTCCTCTTCTCAGCAAGCCTTGCAGGTTGATGCATGATTGAGGATAACCTTGTAATTTAATGTCTAAACCAGATTACTTTTATGTTATTGGACTTCACTAAGCCAAACTGGGTTCACTCGTTAACTCTATAGTCATTACAACTTGTGACCTTCAAGAGGGGTTGACATTATGATTGTTGCTATCATGACTTCATTAGATGGACTATTAAAAATAGAAATAATGGGCCAGGCACGATGGCTCACGCCTGTAATCCCAGCACTTTGGGAGGCTGAGGTGGGCAGATCATAAGGTTAGGAGATCGAGACCATCCTGGCCAACATGGTGAAACCCCGTCTCTACTAAAAATACAAAAATTAGCTGGGCATGGTGGTGGGTGCCTATAATTCCAGCTACTCAGGAGGCTGAGGCAGGAGAATTGTTTGAACCCAGGAGGCGGAGGTTGCAGTGAGCCGAAATGGTGCCATTGCACTCCAGTCTGGGCTACAGAGCAAGATTCCATCTCAAAAAAAAAAAAAAAAGAAAGAAAGAAAGAAAAGAAAAAAAGAAAAGAAAAAGAAAAAAGAAATAATGATGGGAGTGGTGTTGATGTATGTTAGCATTCCTTGTCTTGCCCCTTTAGCAAGTTTCCTATATCAACAGGAGAAACAAACAGCAGAATCAGTAGCTGAAATGATATGCAGTGTGATGAGGAGAGTTGTAGTTAGAGAGAGACCTTTTTTAAAAAAAAAAAAATTATGAAGTAGACAACAGCCAGATGCTTCTGGTCATATTCAATTAACACTGAAGGATTTCTAGAAAAACAGTCCTTGAGATACCTAAGGAAATCTGAGAGAAACCGCCTGAAGGAACAAAGAAAGAACGTGTGATGCGGTAATACCAAGCCATTGTTCTTGAAAAAGAGCCAAATTTCTTCCCTGAGACCATAAAGTTGTGAACGGAATAGATACAGTTCTTTCCCAAGGAGATAAGAAATGAGTCACATGCCTGCAACATATTGATGAGGCATTAGCGCTCCATCTTTCTCATAATTGCTGCTGCCTGTGATAGGTTTCATATACCAACATACATATGTCTGTCTTGTGAATGAGACAGAGGGATATCAGTACAGCTCATGCAGTTACAAGACTCAAAAACACTAAAACCAGACTGCAACAGGAATCACAAAATACCATAACCACTCAATCCATTATTTATGTGTTATAGCCCTTTCCTGTGTCTATCATATTACACTAACCTAAGAGAAAGAACCAGTCCACAAAAGGAACCAAAACAATGATGGAACATTTCCCTTTATGGAACTGAATAAACACAAGCTTATGTTCTTTGCTTTGTCTCATCTAATATAGTTTATCCTGTCACTATTTCTCATTTTCTGTCATTCAAAGGATCTCAGTTTTCAATACAAGTGAAATCTAAGCACAGTGGCTTTTATTTGACAATGCATAGAGTGTGATGTTTAGCTGAAGGTCAGTGCTCTCACACCCACACCTGCTTTTACCTTCTCCATCCCCATCATGGAGATGAGATCTCTCTCATCACTGTATCTTTTCCCTTCTTAGAAAACCTACAGAGATTTCCGATTGCAAGGGGTCCTGGACTCCACCTTAAACAGCAAGACCTATGAAACAATCCGGAACCGTCTCACTGTGGAGGAAGCCACAGCATCAGTGAGCGAAGGTGGGGGACTGCAGGGGATTAGCATGAAGGACAGCGATGAGGAAGACGAAGAAGACGATTAGACCGTTTGGTCCTAGAGTCCACTGGGACAGAGTCTTGTAATCAGTGCATGTCCTTAGTCTGTTAGTTAAACCCATTAGGGAATTTTCTGTCAACTACCATGCCCATGAGATGTTTATCAATACAACTGCCATTTTAGCTATGTGGTACCAAGATTAGCAAATGACCTTCATATCCACTGATTTCCTGATGTCCATGTCTATATGTTTACAAGCAATATGGAGCACCATTCTTTAAATACTGTTCATGGAGAATACATAGTCTTACCACTAGGCGTGTCCCTGTTATCAGCAAAGATCAATGATGCTTCATTCATGTACTGTGTATGCATTGGTGGTAAATGGATGTGAGGGCAAGTACACCAAGTACATTCACTGTGTTTCACGTATGTGGATGCCAGTTAATTAAACCAGTACATAAATAAATTAATTAAAACACATAGATCTGCTTTGTGTTTTTATTTTTATTTTTTGAAAAACAAAAGGCAAGTCTCCAACAATCAACTTTTGATTCTTTCTGTTCCCCTAAAACTAAAAAATGAACCCCTTGTGTCCTTGTTAACCCATGCTTTCATTTACTCAAATAATTAGCCAAAAAAGGATGGCTACATACCAATAGATTGATTCTCTTAATTGCCATGGCAAAGGGGCAATCCTATCATGACTTAACATCAAGCACACAGTTCAAAACTACTGTCTTCTGTCAAAGTTTTCTCCTTTTAAATGTTATTTTGCTTTTATGTCTCAACTGTGTATGTAAAAAAAAAAAAAAAAAAGAATATTTAAATTACAACCCTAGACTAAAAATGTGTTTATAATAAGATGTGGATATTTCCTTCAGTAGATTGTAACCATAATTTAAATATTTTGTTCCACACTGTTTTTTATATCTGTCATGTACATTGCATTTTGATCTGTAACTGCACAACCCTGGAGTTTGCTGCAGAGCTATTTCTTTCCATGTAAAGTAGTGGATCCATCTTGCTTTTGCCTTATATAAAGCCTACAGTTATGGAAGTGTGGAAAACTGTGGCTTCTCAATAAATATTCAAATGTCCTAAGAATATACGTTTGGGTCTGTTTTTCTCTGTCTTCTTTGAATGCCAGAACTGAAACACAACAAGAAGAAATAGGAAAGGGAGGGAAGAGGTAATTTTCATAGAGTGTTCTTGAAACTGTTAGAGTGGGTCGTTTTCAAATGCTTGTAGTTCTCCATGAGAGACTGCCTAAAATTCCGCTAATTCAGACTCCACTAATTCAGAATCCGTGGGCATTTGGACATGTTGGACAGATTACGCTTGCATTATAGGATAAATAAGGGTTTGCTAAGCAAGTAAGTAGTGTAAACGAGAGAAATGTTTCTCCTGTACGAAGAGAAGGCCAACAAACTGTTTTTAAGCACCACTTTAACAGCAGTGTTTGCATTCAAACAAAGTGTGTGCCAATTATATATGATTCTTATATATTTGTTAAAGCATTTTACAAGATTCTCTAAGATATGGAGTACTCTACTCACTCCTCAGGCCCTGTCAGCAGTATAATCACCTAAGTTTGTAAGAAATTAAACATTTTGTAGCCTTGTTTGCTTTATTTGCGTCTGTCACTAAACCAGTCTGATCTTTCCTGGAAGCTGACTGAGGCTTTAGGGAAACAGCTACTTTTCCAACAGAACCAGGTAGAATGGTCACCAGTTGTTCTCTAAAAAATAACCACTTTAGACAACATGTCTTGCTCTGTTTACTTGAGGTCTGCAGGTACAAGGCAACAGTACTTTCTGCCTTTGTGGGCTTACAAAAAGAGGTCATATTTATTGAACAACTATGCTATGCCAGGCATTCTGCATGTATTACCTCATTTAAATCTCACAACAACCATAAGAGGAGAGAACTATTGTTATCCTCATTATAGATTAGGAAATTAAGTTCAAAAGGGTTACACTAACTTGCCCAATAGTTAACTCCATGCAGAAGCATTAATCCAGAGATAAGAGCATAAAACTATTAATATAAATGGTGGGGATATGTCTTTCAGGTATGACAAAACTTTGATTGCCCAGGGGCACATAGTTAAGTCAGAATGGCACAGCCAAGATTTTTGAAAACATATTTTCATTATATTTTGAGTTGCAAAATGAAATCATATATCTTGTAACAATTAAAATTTTTTTATCATTTTTTTTGAGATGGAGTGTCTTTCTGTCAGCCAGGCTACGGTGCAGTGGCACGATCTCTGCTCACTGCAACCTCTGCCTCCCAGATTCAAGCGATTATCTTGCTTTAGCCTCCCAAGTAGCTGAAACTACAGGGATGTGCCACCATGCCTAGCTAATTTGTGTATTTTTAGTAGAGACGGGGTTTCACTATGTTAGCCAGACTGGTCTCGAACTCCTGACCTTGTGACCAGCCCACATCGGCCTTCCAAAGTGCCGAGATTACAGGTGTGAGCCACCACACCCAGCCTACAATTTTAAAACATGCAAAGTAAAGAGGGAATGTCTGTCCAGTATATGAAAGTTAGCAAAAGGAGGAAAATGTTCAGGAGCCCTGCAGGAAGGCTAAGTGAATGGGTTAGATAACTAACCAAAGGGCACAATGTAAAAGTCATTAGGAAAACTAAGCCAGAAAAGACTTGGTTTCCAAAACCAAGGTTAAATTAAAAACTTCCTTCAAAAAAAGATTCCACTGCCTTGCACTGAGGATCTTGTTAAATAGCACCCCCAGCAACCCTGGGAAAGGGGGTATGGGTAAGGAAATGACATCAGAACACATCAGAAAGCACTGATCACGTTATCCTTGACCACTGCTGGCCTCAGTTTATTCTGACCACAAATGCAAAGACAAGAAGACAGCTTTGATATTACTTTTTGTTTCTTTGGGATGGTATCTTGAGTGACCTTCTTTTTTCTTTTTTAGTTTTTTTTATACATACAAAAAGTGCATGAATCCTAAGCCTACAGCTCAATGATTTATCATAAAGTGAACACACTCGCGGAACAACTACCTAGCTGAGAAATAGAACATACCGAAGACCCCCGAGGAACCCATGTCCATGCTCTTTCCCAAACTCTACCCACTCCTTACACCCCAAAGGTAAAAACTATCTGATTTCTAATGGCATAGAATAGATCAACTTGCTTAGTTTAACCTTTTTGTCACTGCTATCACAGTACATATTCTTTTGTGTCTGGATTCTTTTGCTCTACGTTACATAGTTGGTGTAGTTGTGGTTCATTTATTTTCATTGGTGTATAGTAGTCCAAGTTATAAATAGACCATAATTGATCTAGCCATATAAAAGTATTGTTTTACATTTTGGGCTATTATGAATAATGCTGCCATGAATTTCCTTGTACATATGTTTTGGTGCAATTGCTGGGTCCTGGAGTAAAGGTATTTTCCTTTTCAGAGGATGTGGCCAGTTTTCCACAGAGGATGAACAAAGTTATGCTCTCACCAGCAGCAAGTTAAAGACTCCATTGTTCCACATTTTTGACAACATTAGGTGTTGTCACTCTAATTTTTGCCATTCTGGTAAGTGCTGTGGTGGTTTATAATTGTAGTTCACTACCAAATGAAGTTGATTGCCTTTGAAATTGTGTATTGGGAACTTCGATAGCCTCTTTTGTGAAGTGCCAGTTTAAGTCTTTTTAAAACATGCAAAGTAAAAGAGGGAGCATCTGTCCAGTGTATAAAAGTTAGCAAAAGTAGGAAAATGTTCAGGAGCCCTGGAGGAGAGCTAAGTACATTTTTTATTTTGATAGCCTCTTTTGTGAAGTGCATGTTTAGCCTTTTATTCCTTTTTTTTTTTTAGTCAGAGGAAAAATTCAGAGCTATTTGAAGGCTAAGGAAGACACCACAGGAAAAAGTGCCAGTTAGATGTAGGAGATATCAAGGAAATTGTGAACCCGATAGAAAGGCGTTCACTTTATGAACAATTGGTCCACAAATACTTGAGTACATACTGGTCAGGCAGGCACTGTGCTAGGAACACCTGGACTCTTTCTGTTCCATTCCCTTCATCAGTCAGAGAGACCTTTCTAAAGGCAAGTATGATCCCGTTCCTCCCCTAATTAAAAGCCTCCAATTCTTCCCCTCCCCTTAGAATGAAACCCAAACTCCTTAAGGTGGCATTCAAGACCATGAACAATCCAACCCTTGCCTACTTCTCCAGTCTCTTCTGTTAACCCTACTCCTCTTACTCCCAGGGTTCATCCACACCCACCACCTTCAACTTCCTGCTATGCACCATAGTTCTTCCCACCCGGGGCCCGCCTCCAAATGACCTCATCTCATCCATCAAATCCCCACTAAACTGGATCTCCCCAAGGAAGCCTTTCTAAACACCACCCTCAGTTCAGCATCTATTTCCTTAGTATATATCCTCATGACAGTATCTACTTCTCTTAGTATTCACACTACTCATGAATGGGTTATGTACATTGTTACATGTTTCATATCTCTTTCCTCTACTTCAGGAGGGTACAGGCTATACCAGCTTCTCCACCCTGTCCCCAAGGTACTCAATAAATATATGACAAATAACGAAGGCTGAAAGTACAAGGATGGAGATGATCTGTTGCTATTCTTGTAGAACTTATAATATAGGTAGTATGAATCTTCCAAAGACACAGACTAAATATTATAAGATTCAGAGGCGGGAGAAGGAAAGGAAGCCTTCCTTGAGGAGGTAGGCCTTAAAGAGCCCATAGAGAGGGCTGGGAAGGACAAGAACAAGACCAGGTGGAGGCCAGGGGACGTGCCACTTGACTGGAACACCATAGAAATGGGAAACTATTCTCTTCTCTGGTGGATTCCCAGTGCACATAGTAAACACTCAACATATACATGTTAACTTAAGACATTAATGAATATGCCCAGTTTGTTAAGAAAGCCTGCTTCATGGGAAAGCTTAGGCAAGACGTTGGGAGAGATTATCATGGGAAGAGTAGATTGAAGTGTCAAAGGAGGACATTTAGTTCCACTTAGTTTGGGTTTGTTGGTCTGCATAGCCAAGAACTAACTACTATTTTTAATTTTTTCAAAACATTTAAAGAAATTTTTTAAGTTAAAAAAAATCAAATAGAACAGAATTATATGAAACAAAACGTTCAAGCCTCCCCCCCCCCCAACACCCATTTCCCCAAAGTAGCCATTGCTAACAGATGGGCATATATTCTTCCAAATATGTTCAAATCATATACAAGTATATTGGAGATTTTATATATATATATAAATGATCCCAATATATAAATGAGAATCATCCTGAGCCTACTATTTGGCAAATCACATTTTCCATTTATCAGTATAGATAGGATCATTTGTACCTCTGCACATATAGACTTTCCATATAGACCATATAGACCACATATAGACCAGTACTTTGGTAATGGATGTAATGTATTTAAGGAGATTTTCTGGTCAAAGAAGAAACAGGAGCAAAATAAGATAAACTGAAAATCTAGGATGAAATTAGGATGGATCAAAACATAATGGAGGAAATGAGCCATCTGTGGAAGTGACCCAAAAGACTGTTTGAAAATGTGTGACTAAAGAATTTCTGAAACACCCCAAATCCAATCCCAGTCTAACTGCACTATATCACAGTTATCTGTTTATGTGTCTGTCTCCCTGCTAGACTACTGCCAACTAGTTGAGGTCAGGGACTGTGTATCCATTTCTGTATGCAGTCTGGTGCCTGGGATGTAGTAGGCACTCAATAAATGTTGCTTGACTTGAACGCGTGCACATCAGCAATGTACACCTGAGTATGATCATGACCAAGAAAACATACACTAAATTTATTGCAATATATTCTGTCTATAAGGAAGGAATTACTAAAGAAGGAATTACAAAAGAACATGGGGAATCATGATGGCTTTAGAAAATCTATCCACCTCACCTCAATTTTCAGTGCAGGTATGAACAGCCACACTGTCATAAATTTGAATTTCTATAAAAATTTTAGGAAATCAACGAAACAACAAGAGTTGTGTGACTAGTGTTTAAGCATGAAATGGAATAAGTTCATTTCCTTTAAATTTTAAAATTTAAGTGTGTTCTCTTTGTGGCTAATTTATATCAGACACATAATTAACAAATCTGAAATTAAGTCAAATTAGGCATAATTCTGCAATTCTTGGTAAACAAATTTTTAAAAATCAATATTCATCTTTTATTCAAGGTTGTTTTGCTTCTTCATCTAAATACTAAAATTATCATCTGTTTTCCTTCTTATGAAACCATGCATTTCATCTAAAGTTGTAAATCTGCATTTGTTGTAACTAAGCAAAACATGAGAAAAGGGCTGATGATGGTGCAATCTGCCAGCAGAGTTCTCTACCCTGACAGTACATTGAAGGTCAAAGAAAAACACTGAACAACAAATTAATCACAGCCACCAGCTAACAGAGGGATAAAACGATTACAATTAATACATACACACAAGTACAAATTAAGAGGAATGCAAAGGCAACAACAAGCAAAAAGTACACAAATAAAATTTTTCTTATTTCCTAAGAATTGATGGTGAGATGGCCAAAAGCAATTGTAAACATGATTAAGTTGGCATATTTCCCTCTGTCCATCAAAAACAAGTTGGCTTGTTTCCTGGGCAGCAAATACAATTGCAAAGAATAAACAAGGTTTTGCTTAAAGCAGGAAACATGTGATTAAAGATAGTACAAATTTCAGAGAAAGTGTCAGAAATTTTGGAATGTGTTTAAAAGAAAATCAAAGGCAACATAAGAAGACAAATACTGGTGGTATTTGGTGCAAAGAAAAGTACAGTTTATGTGGAAGCTATGGCTAGGTTTCAAATTCTAATGTCACTATATTATTGTAAACAGAACCACTGAACTATGAACCTCACTCAGTCATCTCCTACACCTCCTGGAACAGGGCTTTGAGCATGATAAATTCCTCCACAGTATTTTTTGGTTTGATTAGTCTAATTTTGAATAAAATTTTTAAAATCAGACATCTGTAATCCCAGCACTTTGGGAGGCCGAGATGGGCGGATCACGAGGTCAGGAGATCGAGTGCATCCTGGCTAATCCGGTGAAACCCCGTCTCTACTAAAACATACAAAAAAAAAAACAAAACTAGCCGGGCGAGATGGCGGGAGCCTGTAGTCCCAGCCACTCGGGAGGCTGAGGCAGGAGAATGGCGTAAACCTGGGAGGCAGAGTTTGCAGTGAGCTGAGATCCGGCCACTGCACTCCAGCCTGGGCGACAGAGCGAGACTACGTCTCAAAAAATAAAAATAAAAATAAAAATCAGACATCAAGATTATAGATCAAAAATTCCAAGGCATATGAAGGATACTGACATCACAATGTATTTGGAAAATCTGAACTCTTCAGAGCTCTAATTAAATGACAATCAATAAATTTCAGGTTGCATCTACTCTTTGTCATCTCCAAACTTCCATAACAAGGCTGCTATACACACAGTCTTAGGTTAATATGCTCTTGGAGAACACAAGGAAAAGTTGGTGCTGTCCTAGAGAAGAAACTTTCACAAAGCAAACTGAGGGCAGAGGTGGAACTAGAGACTCAGGAGTTGATCTTGAAACAAGCACTCATTTCTCTCCCAGTAAATTAGAGAAAGATGACCTCTGAGAATAAGGAGGGCTAGATCTTGTTATTACAAATGATGGAGCTCATACCATTCTATTTAAATATTGAAGTAAAGATGAAAGCAAGAGACCGCAGGATTTGTAGACCATTGGGCAACAGGTATCACAGGAGCGAATAGAAGGAAGAGGTTGTGAGCATAGGTTCTGATAGGTTCTGGGGTCAGGATGACCTTGATCCAGATTTCAGATGATCAGCGGTAATCATTAGCCACGTGACCTTGGGAAAATTACTTCATTTCCCTAGGCCTCAGTTATCTCATCTGTAAGATATAGTCAGAATCATACCCTAGGTATTGCCCATTGTTATAAGCCCATTGGGTTGTCATCAAGATTAAATGTATTTCCATGTGTGAAGTGCTAAAAAAAAAGAAAAAGAAAAAAGGCATACATTCTAAGTGCTCAACAAATGTTAGCTGATATTTTACTGTTAGCTTCTTTCTTTCTTTCTTTCTTTTTTTTTTTTTTCTTGAGACAGAGTCTCACTCTGTTGCCCAGGCTGGAGTGCAGTGGCATGGTCTCAGCTCACCATAACCTCTGCCTCCCAGATTTAAGTGATTCTCCTGCCTCAGCCTCCCGAGTAGCTGTGATTACAGGCACCCTCCATCATGCTTGTCTAATTTTGTATTTTTAGTAGAGATAGGGTTTCACCATGTTGATCAGGCTGGTCCCAAACTCCTGACCTCAAGTGATCCACCTGCCTGACTCCCAAAGTGTTGGGATTACAGGCGTGAGCCACTGCGCCTGGCCTACTGTTAATTTCTTAAGGATTTAAGAGCCTGCCACATGTTTCAGGCTTTGAACAGATCATAGATATGGCCAAGTCACTACCCTTAGAAAGCTGAATTCTGCTACTCACTGTTCTTATTCCATTTCTTCCCAAAAGAACAGCGCATGATCAGTGGTAGATTGGGCAGCAATGTGTTAAGCAGCGTCAAGAAAGGTATTCTTGCTATCCACTTCTTTTTTTAGCATTTGCTTTTATGCCTTGAAAGGGAAGGATTTGTTCCCCTTGTCTACATTTCTTCACATTCTCCTTCACTTGTCTTTGACTATGGATCTCAGTAAATAATTATTAAAGGAATGAATAAATAAATGAGTTTCTTTCCATGTCTCCCCTTCTTCATCATCACTGATTTAATTTGTGTTTCCCTAGAAATAGACCCCAAGGCAAGAATTCTAGTGCAAGTGGTTTACTTGGGAGGTGATCCAGGAAACACTAATAGAGGAATGGGGGGAAAAGATTGAGAAGAAAGGCAGCCACTATGGGTAACTGAAGTTTGATTACTCTGGGAAAATCTGGGAGCCAGTGTAGAACATCTTTTCAGTTATTCCTCCTGAGGAGTGAGAGAGCTGGGGTATTTATACTCCAACTGTTTTTTCATTATTGGTCAAGGACAGCTTGGGGGAGAGAGCAGGCGATGTTAATTCTCCAGCATTTCAGACATGCAGGGCTGATGGGCAAAGCAGGCTCTGATCATCACAGAAAGCCCTAAGACAAATAAGTACAAGAACAGCAATGAGAAGTCAAGCCCAGTTGCAATGAAGCGGTAAGAGAGGTGGGCAGGACACCAACATTATCTGCTACAATCACCCTTCTGCAACCCAGGACAGAGTCTGTGGTCAATGTTCGTCTAAGAACAGCAAGACAGAATTAGCAGTTCTCCTGCCAGAAGCATTGCCTGGCCAGGCTAGATTTGGAAGGCTCTCAAGGGTGGTGAAATAAATTCCAGCCTTCAATACAGTGGAATACAATGGAGCCGGGAAAAAGAACAAAGTAGATCTATAAAAACTGGTACTGAAAAATGTTCGAGCTATATTGCTGATATTTTATTAAGTTAAAAAAATATCAAGAGGCAGACCAGCATTTAAAGAACTCTCCCATTTGTTTAAAAAAATAAGCAAATCTATTTATGTGTGTGTATTTTTTTCAATAAATCAAATGAACAGTTATCATTTTGGCTTCCCAGAATCCAAATCCATGGAAACTGAAGGGGAAGGGATGTTCCCTCCCCCTGCCCCTGACAACTGGAATGTGCCTAATAACCAGATGCTCTAGCTCAGAATCTTGACTCTTGAGAAAAGGACCAAAAGACATGGCAGCATTGAATAACTCTTTCTGGGCTTCGGGATCATTGAGGGGCATCCAGGAACTGGTGAGTGGGCCCAGCAGCAGCAGCCCACGCAGAGTTGCCTTGTGGTTGCTTTTGGCTGTGCCTCACCTCACTGGTCCATTGGTTCCTGAGGGAGCCTGTGTCCCGGCCTTCAGCCAATTCTGGGGGCTACTGTGTAAACTCCTTTTCTGCTGTCAAGTTCTACTGTTAGGAACTGAGAGCAATGGCTGATGTAGGAAAAAAATTTAGAAGAAACTAATAAGAGTGGTTATCTCTGGGAAAGGGGATGGCAAACTTCAGATGGAAAAGAGATTTATTTTTCAGTTCAATTTGTGTTTAATGTTATTATTGTTTGATTATTTCAACCCCATGCATTTACCATTCTTTCAAATTTAAAACATTTTAAAAGATTGCATTTCAAACAACTTTGCTTTTAAAAAGTGTCCCGGTCGGGTGCAGTGGCTCATGCCTGTAAATTCCACCACTTTGGGTGGCCGAGGCGGGCGGATCACAGGATCAGGAGTTCGAGACCAGCCTGGACAACGTAGTGAAACCCCATGTCTACTAAAAATACAAAAAAAAAAAAAAAAAATAGCTGGGCATGGTGACAGGCACCTGTAATCCCAGCTACTTGGGAGGCTGAGGCAGGAGAATCGTGTGAACCCGGGAGGCAGAGGTTTCAGTGAGCCGAGATCGTGCCACTGCACTCTAGCACAGGTGACAGTGTGAGACGCTGTCTCAAGGAAAAAAAAAAAGTGTACCAATAAAGGTGGTACCTGGACAAGAAAAATGTAGCATTAAAGTGTAGTCCTAGCAGCAGACACAGGATGGAAGGTTAAGTATCACCCTCTAACCTCTGCTCAGGTCCTCTTACAAAGAAGAGCTTCTTAACCTGGAGAGTTTGGCTAGGACTCAAGAGATTCATGAAGTTGAATGGGAGTGGAGATAGGAGACAGCAAACTACAGTAGCATTTGTAGTATTTGTGACTCTGTGACCAATGGAAATCTCTATCACATTACAGTTGTTATGATTTCTGAGTGGTCAGTGCTTCTAAATTACCTTAATTATTAGATCTGCCACTAGATCTTATTTCATGCATTAGGAAAGAAGCATACCAAAGAGATATCTGCACTCCCCTGTTTATTGTAGCATTATTCACAAAAACTAAGGTATGGAATCCACCTTAGTGCCCAGAAATAGATAAATGGATAAAGAAAATTGGTGTCTATATAAATGGAAGACTCCTTAGCCTTTGAAAAAAAAAGGAAATTCTGTCATTTGTAACAGCATGGATGAACTCAGAGGATATTATGCTAAAAGAAATAAGCCAGGTACAGAAAGGCAAATACTGTGTGATCTCACTTATGTGTGGAATCTAAAAAACTCAAATTCATGGAAGCAGAGAGTAGAGCAATGGTTACCAGGAACAAGGGGTAGGGGATGCAGACAGATATTCTTCAAAGGGTACAAAGTTTCAGTTAGGCAACATGAATAAGTTTAAAATCTAATTTAAAAAAAAGAAAGAAGCATATATATCACAGTATCACACATTTATTTTTTAAGATTTTGATAACTACATTATTAATATGACTGATATATTTTAAAAGCCTATATATTTTATCTTATTCATTTAAAAGCATTATTCTGGGCAAGGCATGGTGGCTCACACCTGTAATTCCATTACTTTCGGAGGCTGAGACAGGAGGATCACAGGAGTTCAAGACCACACTGGTCAGCATAGCATGACCCCATTTCTACAAAAAAGATTTAAAATTAGCCTGGCATGGTGGCATACACCTGTAGTCTCAGCTATGTGGGAGGCTGAGGTGGGAAGATTGCTTGAGCCCAGGAGTTTGAGGCTGCAACAAGCTAAGATTGCATCATTGCACCGAGCCACGGAGGGAGACCCTATCTCTAAAATGATAATAACAAAATTTTTAAAAATGAAAGCATTATTCTGAGAAGGGGTCCGCAGGCTTACTGGACTGCCAGTGGGGTCCGTGGTGTAGTACCTGTGTGCACACACACAGAAAACTTGAGAGCATCTGCCAAAACTCTTCATCTTTCTCTTCCTCATCTCACTTTTTGCTTTATCCATTGACTCTTATCCTAATTTATTTACCTATAAAGTAGCAACAGTGTCCTTTTCTTTTTCTTTCTTTCTTTCTTTTTTTTTTTTTTTTTTTTTTGTACAAAGCACATAAGCTGTATGCTTTTACTTTCTTTGTTTGTTTTTAGCAACAGGTCTCACTCTGTCACCCAGGCTGGAGTGCAGCAGTGCAACCATAGCTGACTGCAGCCTCGAACTCTGGGCTCAAGAGATCCTCCCATCTCAGCCTCCTGAGTAGCTAGGATTACAGGTGTATTCATTGTATCTGGCCTACTTTGACTTTTTTGAAAGAAAGTCAAACCATCAAACTGGCCATAACAATTCAACAAATGATAGTCTCTGGTTTATTGTTTGAGGATATTAATAGGTCATATTTTTGTGTTTCTTGGAAGGATGAAACTGAATGGATGAAATTAGTGGTTATGAGCAAGGAGGGGGGCAGGGTGGTCTCAACTGGCTAGCTGTGAGTTTCCACTCTGCCATTCAAATAAACATGTGGCCTTAGACTAATCACTAATACCCACCAAACCTCACTTACTTTGTCTGAAGAGGAGGATAACCAGTCCATTTGCTTTATAGGGTCACATTGTTGATACAATAATAACAATCATTGCACATGATTACCATACCCACAGGTGCAGAAACCAGTAACAGTAATTGCCTCTGGGGAAAAAGAGACTAGAGATTTGAGGTGGAAGGGAGACCTGATTTTCACTACATATTATATTACATTGTTTGAATTCAATTAGAGTTAGCGATTATTATTATTGCATCCAAGAAAAAGTGAGGAAACACAAAACTTTAATCTACTAACAGCCCTATAGTTGATCAGTATTCATTTATTTACTCCTTTATACTAAGTGAAAACTTAATTTCATCTACAAACAGAAATCAAAAGAGAATACCTACCACAGCAAACTCTGTTAAATAAGCCGATGCTCAACGTTAATTAAACAATAAGGGCTTGATCGGCTTTCCTTTGATTCTCCTAGCAAGCCCTTATTCATAGAATGTTAAGTTTCTCCTGTACATTACTTTGCACCACTTCCACTCCCAAGGAACCCATGGAGGTGTGGGTGGGACAGTCTGGGAAGACTTCCTTCTCTTCAGTTAAAAACTTAGCACCTTTTAAAATATTAGTAAGGGCCAGGTGCAGTGGCTCACACCTGTAATCCCAGCACTTTGGGAGGCCGAGGCAGGTGAATCACTTGAGTTCAGAGACCAGCCTGGCCAACGTGGTGAAACCCTGTCTCTACTAAAAATACAAAAATTAGCCGAGCATGGTGGTGGGCACCTGTAGTCCCAGCTAGTCGCACCAGTGTATTTCAGCCTGGGCAACAGAGCGAGACTCCATCTCAAAAAAGGAAAAGGAAAAAAATAAAAGTAAAAAATAAAATATTAGTAAGGAGAATGAAAGCACCAGCATACAACATTCTGGAACTGAAGAAAATGGAAAGTCAGTCAGCCTGTTAGTTACCAACAGTGACTAAAAATTTTGATTTGGCCGGGCGCGGTGGCTCAAGCCTGTAATCCCAGCGCTTTGGGAGGCCGAGACGGGCGGATCACGAGGTCAGAAGATCGAGACCATCCTGGCTAACATGGTGAAACCCCGTCTCTACTAAAAAATACAAAAAACTAGCCGGGTGAGGTGGCGGGCGCCTGTAGTCCCAGCTACTCGGGAGGCTGAGGCAGGAGAATGGCGTAAACCCGGGAGGCGGAGCTTGCAGTGAGCTGAGATCCGGCCACTGCACTCCAGCCCGGGCGACAGAGCGAGACTCCGTCTCAAAAAAAAAAAAAAAAAAAAAAAAAAAAAAAAAAAATTTTGATTTGCACTGAGCATTGTCTACAGGACTGTGGAGAAAAGGTCTATGTATTTAAACTAACATGAAGTTTGTCCTGTCCTTCGACACTGAACACACATATGGGGAGAAAAGCAGTTGTACAAAATACACTGCTATAAGCTGAGTGCAAGGGTGTACACGCTAGAAATATAAAGAAAAGAGAGCAAAATTCTTTGAGTCATTTGATGCATCAAGAAACCAAGCATAACTATGGCCCAGGTGATGAATGACACTGCAAGGACCAAAGCTGAACAAGACAGATCCCTGTTCTCCAGGAGTTCACAGGGGGCTTAAATGGCAAAGTTTTATTCGCAAAGGAATGTTCAAAAGGGGTGGTGGAAAGAAGGACAGCATCCTAAGAAATGAGTCTTTAAAATTGCCAACACCACACGGATGCTGTCAGCAAAATACAGACTGTGGGAAACTCTACATGACAAACATCCTGATTTTCTCAAGAAGTAAATTGCAAGGACAAAAAATAAAAATAAAAAATAAAATAAATAAATGGAGAGAAATCTATAAATTAAAAGAGACTTAAAAGGCAGAACAACCAATCATAATATGTGAACCTTATCTGGACCATAATTTAAACAAAGGATTTTTTAATTATGACATTTATTTTAAAAATTGGAAATGTGAACACTATTTGATGATGTTAAAGAATTATTGTATTTTAGGTAATGGTCTTTAAATAATGTATGGATAACAAAGTATTATGTCTGGGGCTTGCTTTAAAATAATATGAGGAGGAAATAGATAGATATGTAAATGAATCAGGATTGGCCATGGATTGATCTTATTGGGGCTCGGTGATGGTATATAGGTTCATGATATTAGTCTGTGCTTCTTTTGTGTATATTTGAAATTCCTCATAATAAGATTTGGCTATTTTTAAATCACAACAAGAGATACAGCAGAAATCAGAGTAGCAACTACAAGCATGCAGTTCTCTGGTTGCATGGGAGCTCAAATTCAGCACATAAGTCTAGCTCGTGCAGGTAAATAATCCTCCTGTTTGTACCTTCTCTTCTATTTGTGGGGTATGGGCAGGACCCCTCTTCTCATTTCTAGTACTTCCTTTGGCTGGAGCTCCTGATTCTTTTTCTAGGCATGGTAGTCATGGTCAGAGGTTTGCACTGGCCCAGCTGTTCTCATGAGTGTCCTCCCTTTTGGCCAGTCAGGCTGCATTTGTAAAACATCTGGCCAAGGCCAGAACCCAGTTGTTTGGGAGCCCTTTGGAAGAGACACAGACCACCATGGCCTCATTAGCCCCAGGCTCCTGCTCACTGGGCTCAAGTTCAGGTGGCCAGATGAGCACCCACGAGCAAGATGTAGAACAGAAGGTCTAGAAAGTGTAGAGGAGCCAGACACGGTGGCTCATGCCTGTAATCCTAGCACTTTGGGAGGCCAAGGCAGGGGGATCACTTTGAGGTCAAGAGTTTGAGACCAGCCTGGCCAACATGGTGAAACCCCATTTCTACTAAAAATACAAAAATTAGCTGGGTGTGGTGGCACACACCTGTAATCCCAGTTACTCGCCAGGCTGAGGCAGGAGAATTGCTTGAACCTGAGAGGCGGAGGTTGCAGTGAGTTGAGATCATGCCACTGCACTCCAGTCTGGGCAACAGAGGCAGACTCTGTCAGAAAGAAAAGAAAAGAACGAAAATAAGAAAAGAAGGAAGGAAGGAAGGAAGGAAGGAAGGAAGGAAGGAAGGAAGGAAGGAAGGAAGGAAGGAAGGAAGGAAGGAAGGAAGGAAGGAAGGAAGGAAGGAAAGAGGGAGGGAGGGAGGGAAGAAGGGAGGGAGGGAGGAAGGAAGGGTAGAGGGTCAGCAGCCCATTTTCTGACTAGGGGGTTCTCAAGAGCAGGGAAGTGAGAAGGCTTCTCAAGAAAATGTTCAAAGCCTAAAGCAATCTGGAACCACTTGCATGCCAAAAGGGATGTGACACTGGTCTCCTTTTTCTCTGGATGCTTATCTCTCTGGATGTCTTTTCCCACATGTCTTCCTCTTTTCTGTTACCTAGGTATGCACTGTTCTTTCTACATTCTAAGTTCTCTGTAATTTGGCACCCAAGTCTGCCCTGGGTAGGAATATACGGGCAGAAACAGCAATAAGAAATCATTTGGAGTCTATCAAATTGGTAAGGATTTTTTTTTTTTTTTTTTTTTTTTTTTTTGAGACAGAGTCTCACTCTGTTACCCAGGCTGGAGTGCATTGGTGTGATCTTGGCTCACTGCAACCTCCGCCTCCTGGGTTCAAGCAATTCTACTGTCTCAGCCTCCTGAGTAAGTGGGATTACAGGTGATCGCCACCATGCCCAGCTAATTCTTTATATTCTTAGTAGAGTTTCACCAAACGTATTTTTAGTAGGTTTCACTATGTTGGCCAGGCTGGTCTCGAACTCCCAACCTCAGGTGATCCACCCACCTCCACCTCCCAAAGTGCTGGAATTACAGATGTGAGCCACTGAGCCCAGTCTTTTGTTTTGTTTTGTTTTTTAGACAGGGTCTTCTCTGACGCCCAGGCTGGATTGCGGTGGCGCAATCTTTGCTCACAGCAACCTCCACCTCCCAGGCTCAAGCAATGGTAAGGATTTTTAAAAAGATTATACCTAGTATTTGTGAAGGTACTGGGGACAAGGAATTGTCACGTCCTGCTGACTGGAGTGGGACTAAATATGTATCCCCTTTCTGAAGGGCAGTTTGTCAGTTGGTATCTAAAGCTTTAAAAATGTGCATATCTTTTACCATAGTAATTCTGCTTCTGGGAATTTGTCCTACAGGATTAGCTATGCACAAAATTCATGTGTGAGAATGTTCCTGATGGAACTCTTGCAAAAAAATTGTAAACAGCTTAAATATCCAATGACAAACGACTAACTCACATGAAAGACATATAGTGAAGTGCTATAGAGACATTAAAATAATGTCTTAGTAGCATATTTAAAGCATGGGAAAATATTCATGCTATATTAAATGGAAAAGCAGATTATAAAGCAGCATGTATCATATGATGTCATCTTGTAAATGCATAGAAAGAATATACACCAAAGACTTGTCTGTGGTTTCTGGGTGGTAGGATTTGTGCAATTTTAATTTCTCTTCTTTGTAATTCTCTACTTTTCCCAAAATTTCTCCATCGATTACTTTTTTTTTTTTTTTTTTTGAGACGGAGTCTCGCTCTGTCGCCCAGGCTGGAGTGCAGTGGCTGGATCTCAGCTCACTGCAAGCTCCGCCTCCCGGGTTTACGCCATTCTCATGCCTCAGCCTCCCTAGTAGCTGGGACTACAGGCGCCCGCCACCACGCCCGGCTAGTTTTTTGCATTTTTTTAGTAGAGACGGGGTTTCACCGTGTTAGCCAGGATGGTCTCGATCTCCTGACCTCGTGATCCGCCCGTCTCGGCCTCCCAAAGTGCTGGGATTACAGGCTTGAGCCACCGTGCCCGGCCCGATTACTTTTTAAATCAGAAAAAAAACCCATCTTATTTACAAAATCAAATAAAAGTAAAGAACAGAATAAGAATTTGTTTGCCCTCTTCTTTCCTCTCCTCCTCTAGTCAGCCTGAACAACCATTGTTATCAAAAATAGTTATTATAACCACAACAGTGAATACTCTGTTTTGTATTGGCCAGCTACAAGTGCTGAGATCCTTCTGTGCATTTTCTTTTAGTCCTTACCTATGATGAAGCAGGTATTTCTCTCCTGTCAAAGATGGGAAACTCAGCCTCGCAGAGAGGTTTAGTAACTTGCCTGTGAACACACAGAACGGACAAGCCAGGCTTCTGTCTTGATCTGATTGCAGAGCCACACTGCCTCAAAGACACTTAGCCCTACAAAGCCCAGAAAGGAGTTTTATGTTGTGTCATAACGTTTTAAGAAATGCCCTGCTCCAAGGAGACCCAAGTTCCACCCAGGCCAGAAATCTGTCTCTAGAAAAAGCACCAAGCAATGAGCTGCCAAAGGGTGAATCTACCCACACATCATGGAAATGCCTGCAGAAAGTCATTATTTGTGATTTTAGCCTGTAACTTCTGCTGGAGTGAGAAGTTTTTAAAATTTGTTAACCTTACTGCCAGGGAATTCTTTGGGTTTATTTCTGGTTGCTTGTACTTTTTTTTTAACTCCACCCTTTTTGAGAGTCTTATATCACCCCACCATGCCCATCATCCATTCTCCAATACTCCAATAACAGCAAATAGCTGGTTTACAGAGGATACTTACTTATGCATTCCTATTGGTTGAATGATGGAATGTAAGTTCCATGAGGGCAGGGATTGTGTCTATCTCAGGAAGCACTGTTCTGTATGGCATCTAGATGGTGCCCAGTATAGAAAGGCTTAAGATAGCTAAAGGCTCAAGATGGCTAACTAATGAATGAATTATATTGCCTTAGGTCCTATCTCCTCTCAATTTTTTGGGACAAGAATTATCTTTTTTCATTTATGTGAATTGGAGCACCAGCTCTTACCTTTTGCTTGCCCCCACCTTAATTGCTTTAGCTGTAGGTTCTTGGTATCTTTCTTGAAGTGCTGAAGTCGGATTTGTAATGTGTGTCCCTGGCAGGATTCACCATGGGTTTGCACAAAGGGATTGTCAAGTATTTGGTTTGGTTTCTGTGTTCCAAGGCTTTTTCTTGCTAAAATAAACTTCCCCACCCTCTCCCAGAGCAAAATAGCCAGTTCTGCTAACTGGGTCACTTGCCAAGGAGCCAAGATTTTGTCTTTTTTCCCCTGGTCTTGTCTAGGGCCAAGACCCAGTGAGTTGAGCTCTAAGGACTTGCCAAGGCTTTCTATTAATGCCAGTTGCTACAAACATCCCAGACCCTGTCCTCCTGACCTCAACCAGATCCTCCACCTCCAAAGGCAACCTGCTAGATAGTGTCTCTGGAAAGTTTGAGGCAGTCTCTAGCCTGAAGTCATTCACCTAGAACCCCGGGGCAAGGGGTACAGATTCAAGTTCACAGCTGCCACTCATCTGCTGAGGTTGTGGGTGAGAAGAATGCTGCAAATGAGCTCCCTTGATTAAGCATTCTTGAGCTTATTGCAGGTTCCCTAAGAAGCTGGATTAACTGCCTGGCTCCAAAGACAACTGTGTTAGAAGTCTGGATGCAGCTTGTTTTTAAAAGTCTAGATGAGAGGCCAATTAATTGATGTGGTTGTCTGGTCCAGAGAAAGAAATTAAAAGAGCATAACTCAAGAGGCAGGTGAGGAGTAGTGTCTCTTTGGGAAATTGAGGGATGGGAGCAAGTCAAACTAACTCCACTAATTCAACAGATATATAGATATTATAATATGTATATAGAAATATAAATAAGTATATTTAACAGATAGTTAGAAAAGTATACAAATAATAAGTGTAAATAGTTTGGTGAACATTCACAAACCAGAACCCAGATCGGGAAACAGACCTTTCTCAGTACCCCAGAAGCCCCTCTCTTCTGTCCCCAAATGTTGCCTATTTTGAATGGAACCACGCAGTACCAAGTATTTGGATCTGGCTGCTTTTGCTTAACATTATTTTTGAAACTCATTCATGAAGTTGAGTGTAGCAGTAGTTTGTTGATTCTTATTGATGTATAGTATTTAATTTTGTGAGTATACCACTACTTATGGGTTCCACTCTTGACGGTTATTCAGTCAATTTCCAATTTAGGGCTATTACAAATAGTGCTGCTGTAAACATTCTAGTACATGTCTTTTGGTGAATACGGGTACTCATTTCTGTTTGGTATATACTTAGGAGTGGTGCTGCTGGGTCATAAATAATGTAAACACTCAACCATAGTAGATACCGCCATGCAGTTTTCCAAAGTGTTTGTCCCTATTTCCATTCCACCAGCAGCACAAGCCTGTTGTTTAGTTTTGGGTTTTTAGCATGGTGCTTAGGAGTTACCAGTTACATGAGCTTTGACATGCTACCCAGCTTCCAAGAGCCTCAATTTTCACATTTGTATGATGGAGATATCTACTATATACACTGGCTTCACAGGATGATGTTGAGGACTGACTAGGGTGGGTATTAAACTTAGTGCTGTGACATGCAATAGGCCCTCAGTAATAAGTCATCATCTACTAATTGCTACCCTAGATTCATTCCCAAAAAGGGAGAGTCTGTGTGTGTGATGAAGGCAGCAATGGAAGCAGAAAGAAGAGATTGATTCCTTTTTTGATTGAATGATGGGCTCTTTGCAGTATTTTAGAGTTCTCATTTTGTCTTCACCTAAGTCAGGCTATAAACTCCCGGGTGGAGCATCAGGGATCTTTACCCAGGTAAAGGAAAGATGGGATTCGACTGAGAGCTCCAGAGATTCGGGCAAGAGAGAACTTTTCCGTTTGCCGGTAAACACGAGAAGTTCTTATCAAAGCCAAACAAAACAAACAAACAAAACAGAGCTGAGAGATTCGCTTGCAAAGCGATCACAACGCTTCAGGTTCTTTTTCAATGCATCATCCAACTCAGATCCACATTGCCTGGCAAACTTACAGAAGTTGGGGGAAGTCTGAAATCGGTTTCCCTCACCCCTGTACCCCTTCCGGTCCCTTTTCCCTGCCGGCTTAACTCCTGCTCTCAGCACTTAACGCTAATACCTTTGGGCAGGCTCCACCGCGGAGTTTAACCAGCTGCCAAGTTAAATAACGCGGAGGATCCTAAGCCGTCTTCCCAGGGAGTCGGAAACCGACATCTCTCAACTACGCAGGGCCAGTCAGTCACCAAAACGCCTTTTAATTTCAAACATGCATACACGTGTGTGTGTGTTATATCATATATAAAAATATATCATCATCGTTCTCTTTAAACGATTATTTCCTTTGGGTTGCACACCAAAATCGCGTAGCAAGTGGAAAACCCAGGTAGGCGAGACGACTTCCTTCCCTCACTGCGCCTTACAAAATGACACGTCTGCTGGCAAATTGCTGCACGCGGGTATTGGATCAGATTCCTAATTAAATAGCATTTCTAGCGATGAGTTGTCGATAGTATACAAGTATATACATACGTACATACATATAAACAATATGCATATATATGATTTGCATATATATGTTTGTGAATATATATGCATCCAGGGCAGAGAGAAGAGCACTAAGCTTGCACGGATAGACTGCAGACCTGCTCTTTTAGGAGAATTCTTCTGGCCTAGAAGTGTATACGCTGCCCAGATTTCCGAAGACTCAGCGAATGTCCTCTGATGTGATCGCGGAGGGAGTTGGGAGGATCCTGGAAATCATGATAGGTTTGCACCACCGCCCCTCCCCCTACGCCCCCGCCCCGGGCTGCAAAGCCGGTTGCCCCTGGCTAATAGGCGCCTTTCCTGCTCCAGGGTGAAAACTAGTCTGTGGTGCTTTGAGATTTGCAAACCAGTCCCTGAATGCCAGGGGCGCTGCAAAACAGCCGCCGGGTGCAGTGGGCCGGGCGCTCGGCCACCCTGGCTGCGATCATCGCAGCCTCCCAAAGGATGCGGGCAGATGCAGACGGCTCTGGCCCATCTGTCCCTAAAGGCCTGGGACTGTGGTCGCGTGCTCCGCGAGGGTACCCGAAACCTGGGAGCTCTCCGGCGCTCCCGGCCTCGGGTATCTGGGGCTCTTTGTCTCCCGACAGCACTAATCCTGAGAACAACGCGCACCGAAGGCGGAGGCCCCTGTGCTTTGGACAAGCCCGCCACGGGCAAGCCAGTTCGAATGTTTTCAATAAAATGCTTCCTGGGGAAAAAAGAGAGGATAGCAAAAGAATTTCTCTTCAGAAGTTAATCTATTTTCAGCAGCGGTTAAGCGCGGCACCAAGTAAATCAGATTCTAAATGTTCCTTTGGAAAGAAGGAAGAAAAGGAAGGGAGGAAGGAAGGAGAGCTGGAGGGAAGAAGGAGGGAGGGAGGGAGGGAACAGGAAAAGAGATCCCTTAAACCATAAAGTTTGTTTGTTTCAGGGTTGGTTTTTCCCCCACCCCCCAAAAAAAATGTCAGGAAGGAGCGGAGTCCCCAGTGCCTGTGTTTCCCCAAACTCGGGAGCCGCGAGCAAGCCTTCTCCCTCCAAGCTGCTCTGCTTCCTGGGGAGATGGCATACATAGGGCGATGTGTTATGTATTGCAACCAGATGAGAAAATAATAACGATTTTTAAAATAATAGTGCCCCTTGTCATCCAGAACCAAGATATGCATGCCACCGGGGCTGAAATTGGAACACTTTTTTTGGAGTGGAAATGCTTGCCTTTTTCTTCCGTGGTGCAAATGTGTGAGCGTTTTGCGCAATAAAGGGATTTTCTTCTGAGGTTGTCTACACCGCAAGAAGGCATCTGCTAATTTGTCCTAAAAAGAGGGCGATTTCTGGCATTTTTTAAAAAATGTTTTTAAAATAAAAGTCATCATTACAGTGCTTCGGGTTAGTGACCATAAAATGGCCAGAGGGAAGGGGCGGGAGGAGAGGCTCAGCTCTAGCCGCGCCAGTCATATTTAATATGCTTCCCATAAGAGAAGCTCCTGTAAAATCAATAGACAGCCGCCAGCTGTGCTTAAACCCGCGCTTTCAATTAAAACACTGCGCTCCAGTCCTTGAGGTTGGGCCCGGATCCCCAGTCAGTGGTGTGCGGGTTGCTTGGCCAGGGCGCGGCGTCGCACCGCCGCGGATTCCAGAGGTCGCCGCCGGGGTCAGGCCCCGCAGAGCCACGGATGCGCCCGGCCTCGGCGTCCTGCTCTTCGGCGTGTGAAGGACACAGGCCGCCGAGGGGCCTCAGGCCTAACTCTGATGGTGTGTTTCCCTACCGCCGCCGGGAGTTTGAGGCCCAACCTAGGGCCAGATGGCGAAGAAGCCAAAGCATCCGGCTCTCGGCTGAGGCGCTCCAAATGAAATAGGCCTGGGGCTGAGGCCTCGGGCTGGGGAAGACGCCAAGGTGGATTCGGGTCCGGCGGCTGTGCGTGACGGGCTGCAGCCCACGAATCGGACGGCCACGGGCTTGGGCGCCCGGGGATTACACAGGGCATCCTAAGACTCCTACCCTGGAGCGGAGCGCGTGCTGCGGCCTAGTAGGCCTCGCTTGGGCCGCCACCGCGTGCCTCCCGGTCAGACGGTTTGCTGGGTCCTCCTCTTGACCCGAAGGCACCAACACCTCCAACGTGGAGCTTGTGTACCTGTTGGGTTGGGAAAGAGACTGGGACTTCCAGAATGTCACCATAGCCTCAGGCCACTTCTACTGGAAAATCATGCTTTGAGGGACAGACTTCTTGGGGAGGGAGGGATAAGATGACTTTATTTTCCGTAAATGAATGCACATCCCTGAAACATCTGCTTAGCCCTGGAGCCCCATGTTGCCCTTCATGTCGAGTTATTTTGGATTTTCCTTTACTGAAAATGTGTAGGTGGAAAAAATGTCACCCCAAATCCCACAGAACCCTTCCACCAACTCCCTAAAACTGTGAACTTTTAATTTCTGTAGTTGTCCCTCTTAAAAAAAAAAAAAAAAAAAGGAAAGAAAAAGAAAGAAAAGGAAAAGAAAGCCCAGCCTCAAAGCAAACAAACAAAAAAAGATGCTGTATATAAGAATGAATTTGGAGGATTTGGGGACAGCGAACGGAAATCTCAGCACTCCCTCCACCATGCGCCACATTTCCCCAGTCCTCTATTATTCTGCCTGAAATCATCTCGTTTACAGAAAATATTTGTTTGCACTATTAGTTGGTACTGGAGTTAATTACTCAATGTGTTAACGTGAAGTAATATGTATAAAAGTAGGATCAGTGTTTATTGTGTGGGTGAGCTGTTGAGCGGTGCTTGAATAAACTGCAATTAGGGTTAGATAGAGATTAATTAACATGTGAGTGGCAAGGTGTAAAATAGTTTCCAACCCTCCACTTCAATATAATCTGCAGGCGAGGGAAGGAGAAGTTTGTGGAAGCTAATTAAATACTTTCATAAAAGCCAGTGTATTCACCCAACATTTGGAAAGAAAGGCACATTAGGGGCAACTTGTTTTTACCCAAATGTTTTCTTTCTGTGGAGGTAGCACTCCTTTGTGATGCTGGAGAGAGAGAGAAAGATGGCTTATGCAGCCACAAAAAGCGATAGAAATGGCAAGGCAGGTTCATGGGAAGCCCTTGGAAGCCTTTCAGCCTGATGAAGCTTTCAAACCAGCAGATCTTTCAAGCTGCTGAGGAGAGCAACATTTACCCAATTTGGAAAAAGGGTTGGGGTGCAGTACTTGTGGCAAACGGGATCCACAGGAGAGTCGGGATAGAAATTTGGGTCTTGAGATGCTGCAGGTGTATTGATATTGTTTCAATGTTGGGGTGAGTTGGTTTGTTTCATGTTTGGTGGGAGGAGGGAGTAATCTGTGCTCTTGTGTTCACATTAACATAGGGATGGGGGTACCCTGGGTCTGGAATTCTGTCTCTCTGAACATCTTCTAAATTAAATGGGCTATGTGGAAATGATCTCCTCCAGATGAGCAAGGCTCTAGGCTTAGAAATCTGGTAGTTTGGGGAGGGGGTGGGAGGGTGATGTTACAGGAACAGACTTAGGATTGTGGAATTTAGGGGCAGTTTCAGAGTTTGGCAGGGTGAGAGCATTAGCCTATTGCAGTCCACCTCCAAGCCACTTTCCCTCAGGGACCTCTCTCTGTTCCCTCTCTTTTCTTTCCAAGTACACCTTTCCTTTTCCTTACCTGCTATGTCCAAATCCTGTCTAAAATTGCACCTCAAAGCAGCGGCAACTGGATGGGTGAGTAGAAGGAAAGAGACGTTTTGAAGGGAAAAAGGGAGTGATTTGCCTGAAGTTAAAACTAGAGCTTTTCTGCCCCGTCCCTTAACGTTCTCCAGGGATGTTTCGCAGCACGGAGGGCCCTAGGACGGGATACTCAGCCCCCTCAAGACTTGTTCCTGGGTAAAGAAACAGAGGGTTTACCTCTACCACCACTTTCTCTGGCTTCACATGATCGTGTGTCTTTGGAGATGGAATTCACTATCAAACCCTGTTTGCTCATATTATACCCACCGTAATCCTCTTAAACTGTGGTTGAGGCTACAAAGCTCGTGGTCTTGCAAAAGCTAGCTAGCAAGATATAATTGTCCCGCGAACAAAACCGGCCCAAACTTTTCAAAAAACCCCTGTACCCCTCCTCCCCCTTTCCTAAACCTAATTCTCTCGCTCGCTCTCTTGCTAGCCACCACCATCCCCCTCCATAAGAACCCTCAGCCTCGACCACTTTTGTTGTCGCCAAGAGCACCCGGCCTGTTGAAAGTGCTGGAGCGTCTTTGAGCAGTTTGTTGTGATACGCAGGTGGAATGGTCTGCAAACAGATGAATTCAGCCCCTCCAAACCAAGCGCGGAGCGCGCTGCTTTTGTGCGCCAGGCACAAAACGCTGAATTCCTCCGAACTTACTTGGGGCCTGTCTGGAAAAGGGTCTTTTCTTCCCTCTGCTTGTACCTCTGGCCACACTAAGTCTCTGCCCGCCCCTCTTCAGGCCCCCTCCCTCTCCTCTCTGATAATCCTTCTCTTTATTTTAGAAAAACACAAAACCCGGTTCCACGCGGTGCTTTAGTGGCTAAAAGTGAAAGAGCTGCCTTGGCAGAATTCAGCTCTATGAATCACTTCGGAAAATTGGTTCGACTGAATGGCCTTAGGAGGAAAAACGTTTTAATAGGATCCAGGGGAGGTTCTGCTGTTTCAATCTGCTCCTTAAACAGGTGGAGATTGGACGTTCTCAATTATACAAACAGTAAATACCCATCAGCTGGGAGAGCTGCCCTCCGAATCCTTCCCGCACGCAGCCCTAAACCAGAAGCAGAACCCGGCTTTGCCTCAGAAACCCGATCATAAATCAACAATTCTGATCTATTAGGATCTCCAAAAGTCTTCCACCTCCTGGTTTAGTCTTCCCCAGCCTCAGACTCAGAGCCAGCGGTAAAGCCGGAGGCGCACCTGCGCTGCGCGGAGGCCCCCGAGATCCCTGCGCGCGGCCTTGCTCTCCGTGACGCTTCGGGGTCGTAGTTAGGCAGTGGGAGCTCTCTCCCGACCTCCGACGCCAGCCAAGGCGAGCTCATTGCTTTTGCATAAATTAATATTTCCCTATTAACAAGTTCTCCCCTCCAAACGCGGCGCCCGCGTCCATGCGCCACATCCTAATGAGGTAATTATCATTTGCGCGTGTTCGGGGCTGGCGCCGGTTCCGTGGGTAAATGGCAGTTTATTAGCACGATGCCCAGCTCGGCTGCGGAGGGCTAAGGGATACTTCGGCTACTAGACTGACACCCAGGGGCCCTTTTGGGCGCTCCGCGTCCGGGACCCTCCGCCCTCCCCGCGTCCCCCAAACCTGCAGGCCTCCAAAGTTGTGAATCACGCACGGAACTCTGCCTAGGTTTGGGTTTGGGTCCCCCCCCCCTTTCCTTCCACCGGCAAAACCATCACGATTCCTCCCCCTCCCCCTCCCGTCTCTTCCCTCTTTCCCGATTCGCAAACCGCTCGCACTTTCCCGAGGGGAGCGCGGGCGCCAGTTGCCTCCTTTTAAAGTTTGAGGGGCGGTGGTGGCGGCGGCCGGCAGGCGCGGGGGAACACAGGGGCCGCTACGGGAGCCGCGCCGCCGCCCATGTCATTCCACTTCAAGTGACTTCATGTGATGTCAGCTGAATGTAAAAGACAGTGATCTCACGCGGAGGGGAAGATGTTTGCCATCAAAATGTGACAGAAGAGACACGCTGCATGGCTCGGAACGCATCTCCTTGGTGGTGGGGGAAAGAGGTAAATGCGAGGTGGCTCTCCGGTCCTCTTTAACTTTGCCCCTTCACTGTCCAGCTCCCAGCACGCGTGGCAGAGGCCTGGGTCCAGGGAAGGGCTCAGGGGGGTTAATTTGAGACTCTTTTCTCACCGCCCCCCCCTTTTCTTTTGTAAACCCTCCCCCTTCTTCCCCTTTTCAAAGTCCCAGGGCAGGGGCTGGTGGGTTCCTTTGCGCGCCGGGTTAATGGGCGGTAATTTGGTACCCTTGGGTGCACTTTGTTTTGCCCCCGTTCATTTGAATGCAAATGGGTGACTCGGGCCCGACTAGGTGCTTATTAAATTGCAGTTTTCCCCCCTGCCTTTTCCGGAATGCAGACTTAGAGGAGAGAGGCTGCGCCCTGGCCCAGCCTGGCTCGGCTCAGCTCCGCGCGCCATGGCAAGCTCGGCTTCCCTGGAGACCATGGTGCCCCCGGCCTGCCCGCGCGCCGGAGCGTCGCCGGCCACTTCCAAGACACTGGCCTTTTCCATCGAGCGCATCATGGCCAAGACGTCGGAGCCCCGCGCGCCCTTTGAGCCCCGGCCTGGAGCGCTAGAGGCGGACGGCAGCCAGGGCAAGAAACTGCTCAACCTCTGCTCGCCGCTGCCCTGTATGATCCCCCTCCAGCCCCTAGGCTACGAGGTGCCGTCAAAGACACTGCTCAGTTACTCGGAGCTCTGGAAAAGCAGCCTCCGGGCGGGCGGCGGCGGAGGCGGCGGCGGTGGCGGCGGCGGCGGCGGGGGGGCCCCAGTGTGCGGCGCCAGCGGCTTGTGCAAAACCAACTGTGGCGTGTGCTGCAAGGCCGAGCTGGGCCTGGCGCCGTCTGCGCTGCCCGCGGGCAGGGTCATCAAGCCGCAGGTCATCAACCAGGCTGTGGGGCTGCCGGCCAGCGGCTCACTCTACTACTTCAACTACCTGGACTCGACCGCGTACCCGCCGTCTGAGCTCCTCAGCGGCCACCTCTTCCCGTCTGGCCTCCTAAATGCACAGGCCCCCGCCGCCCTGGCTGCTCACCCCAAGCTCTTTCTGCTGGAGAACGCCAAGCTGGCTGGCTTGGCTGCGGACAAGTTCCCCCATCCGGCTCCCTATCCCCATAAGGAGCGCTTGCCGGCGCCACTGGAGCAGGTACTGAAGGAGAACTCGGCCCTGACTGCCGAGCGCGGAGGCGTCAAGGGCCACAGCAAGCTGCCAGGGGGCTCCGCAGATGGCAAGCCCAAAAACTTCACCTGCGAGGTGTGCGGCAAGGTGAGGCCCAGGGTTCGGGGAGCCGGGAGGGGCGACCGGCGGCGGCGGCTTCCTTGGGGCAGCCTGGAATGCCCTTCTTCAAGCTGAGGAGCTCCCCAGTAGTTGACTACCCAAATTGGGAGTCTAGTTGGGCCTCAGTTTCCTATTCTGTAAAATGGGGATGCCCTTGTAAGCGGTCACACAGTATCGGTGTAAGCAGGAGTTTGGGAAGCACTTTCCAAACTGAAAAATGTTCTGGTTTCTGAAGGGAGTATTGGTTGGGGAGGTAGGCTGTGGTCCCCCCGGGACTGATTGTAGACCCTCGGACAGACGCACCATATAGGTCCCCCGTGTCTTCCCATAGGTGTTTAACGCTCACTATAACCTCACCCGCCACATGCCGGTCCACACCGGAGCCAGACCGTTCGTATGCAAAGTCTGCGGCAAAGGCTTTCGCCAGGCCAGCACGCTCTGCAGGCACAAAATTATCCACACCCAGGTACGTGGCCCCCGGGGTCGGGCCCAGCCCTCGCGCAACCCCCAGAATCTTAGTGATAACACTGGGGATAGGATGGCCAAAGATTATCCCTTACCCTCTAGGGTTGAGAGGGGGGAGGGGGTGTCCCTTCCAGGTGTTCCCGAGGTGGCCTCTGGGCCAGGGTCTTGGCCTTACTGTGCGCTCGCCCCTCTCCGCAGGAAAAGCCGCATAAATGCAACCAGTGCGGCAAAGCCTTCAACCGCAGCTCCACGCTCAACACGCATATCCGCATCCACGCGGGCTACAAGCCCTTCGTCTGCGAATTTTGCGGCAAAGGCTTTCACCAAAAAGGTAACGTGCCGGGCGAGGCCATCTCTTCTCACCTCACCTCAAGACTTGGGTCTCGACTGGCTGGCAGGAAGGCAAAGAGGGATCTGGAGAGAGAAGGCGAAAGCTGCAGGCGCGGGTGCAGCATTTCTTTAGAATCGGGTTGTGCCTGGTGTAGGGGAAAGCTCTCCTAGCGGGGTTAGTAGACCACGCTGTATGTAGGCTGGGTGCACAGAAAGACTCGAATTCAAGAGGTGGGAAGGAAGTCCGGAGACAGAGGGAAGGGATGTAGGAAAAGGAGAGGGTATTGCCCTATAGAAAAGGGTTCCGTTTGTATCTGGGACTTCCCTTTCAAATGAAAAATATTGGAGGCAAATTCCTCCCGGGAACAATTTAAGACTGGGGGAAACCGGTATGATCCTTGCCCCCGGCTCGGATTTTCCAAGGCACTTTTGGATCTCCAGGTGGTAGTTGGGGGGCGAGAAAGAAGTAACTTTAAAAATAAGAAGAGAGAGAGAAAAAAAGGACGAAGCCCGGGTTCGTGCGAATTTCTTCTAGCGAGGCATCAGCCAGGAAAAGGACTCGGTGCGTCTCTGGGCTACGCAAAAGTTTCCCGGCCGGCGGAGCGCGGCGGGAGGGACGCTGCACCAGCCTCTGTGGCCCGCAGAGCCGGAGCGCAGAGCGGCTCTGCGGGACTCAGTCTCGGTTATGTCGGGAGAGCACCCAGCTTGACGCTTACGAAGTTTGACAACTTCTGCACTCAAAGAGGTCGCGCCCGCCTAGCCAAGCGTCGCCTTTTTTGAGCAGGCACCTGGGCTGCCCCTGGGACGCCCGCCTCTTCCTCCCCACCATTCTACTCCATACCCCCACGTTTTTTGTTCTTGATCTCTTGTAGGGAACTACAAGAACCACAAGCTGACCCACAGCGGCGAGAAGCAGTACAAATGTACCATCTGCAACAAGGCCTTCCACCAGGTCTACAACCTAACCTTCCATATGCACACCCACAACGACAAGAAGCCTTTCACGTGCGCCACTTGCGGCAAAGGGTTTTGCAGAAACTTTGACTTAAAGAAACATGTGCGCAAACTCCACGACAGCGTGGGCCCTGCTGCCCCCTCCGCAAAGGACCTGACTAGGACAGTGCAGAGCTGAGAGCTACTGCCTTGCCCTTCCTTCCCTCCCTGTACCACCTGAAAACAGATCACACATATAAACTTATTTCTAAAATTAAAAGAAAAAAAAAACTATAGCAGAGAGGCTAAAATCTATTTATCGAAACCAGCATATTTTTGGAAAGCTAAATGTTTCCTCGATGACTGGCAGCAAACTCGTGGCCCCCACCTTTGTATATTCAGGAAACTTATTTAAATCCAGTGCGCCGAAACGTATTTAATTCCAGGCCTCCGCTTCTCCTGGGGCAGCCAGTTTTAACCCCAGCCTGTCACCGTGAGCGCCCCAGAAGAGCGCGGTGCCCCTAACCATCTTTATACAGCCATGTAAATCCTCCTGTACAAGCGAACACGGAATATATACGTATATAACTCAATAAACAATCATTAGTGCGCGTTTTTTTCCCCCTCTCCCCTCGCGGTGAGGTTAGCTCAGTAACCCCAAAGAACGAAAAGGAATTAGGCATTTATAGCATTTCCTTCCTAAATGCACCAACTTTGGGGCGCTGGGGCCAGGGTTGAGGCCAAACCGGTGTTCTTGCTGCGCTTGTGTGCTAAGGCCCCCAGGAGTGAGGGCGAGCAGGCCTACGTCGGCCTACAGCAGGTGCCAAGTTTTTATTTGGTGACTGTTCAGACGCTTGGGATTCTGGGTGTTGCCTTATTTGGGTAAGCAAATTCAAAGAAAAGGGTTAAAAGCGACTGGGTGTTAGGGAGCAGCTTTGGGGAACGTCCTTGAGCAAAGCGCCACGCCCCGTGAGGGTAAGTGGTCTACGCCCTACCCCACCGGAGCGCTTCTGGGCACGTCCCCTTCTCCGGGATACCTAAGGAGGGCAACCACCGCTCCCAATCTCCCTTGGCGGCGAGAACTGGAGGGTAAGAGTCCCCCAGCCCAGCCAGAGCCTCGAGGCTCACTGGCCTGCGCTCTTGGTCTGGGGCGGGCCTCCCGGTGCAGAGAGCCCTGCCGCCGGAGGGCGCGCCCTGGCTCCCAGAGCTCGCTGCCGCCGCCGCCGCCGCCGCCGCCTCCTGGGTCCTGATTACCGCTCCGTTAGCCCATTTCCTGAATAGCTATCTCTGCCGCCGAGCACGCTGATGAAATGATCTCACGCTTGCTTTCTAAGTAATGACCCAAATTAAGAGAGAAAACAGAGACCCTTCAAACAGCATTACATTAATCATCTAATCATTCCCAGGAGGGGGCCGGCCGCCGCCGCCCCGTTTGATCCGAATCTGGATAATCAAGAGCTCGGATTACTGGCGCGTCGCGCCGGGCCTCCCCCCACACACACTTTTAATATCCGCGCGGCGATTCAGCCCACGTCTTTTGGAACAATGTTCCCCAGCGCCAGGAGGAAGTGCGGCGCGGGGCCCCGGAGTGCGCTTCCACGCAACCTCCCCATTGAGGGGGCGAGTGTGACTGGGAGCTGACCCCACGCGGATTTCCACCGCGGGAGGCGACTATTTGGAGGGAAAGATGCTTAAAGCAAAGGGCACCCCCTCACTCCCCTAAGTAACTCGGAAAGTGATTCGAGTGCGGGTTTCCCAAACACCTGGTATACAGTGGGCGCTCAGTGCTGAGCGTGCCAGTGGTTTCCATGAGCGAAAACCCTGTCATCTCCCGAGGGCTTGCTCTATGTCAGGAACTTAACACACATCCTCTCCAACGGTAACTATAACCCTCAAGCTGGGCGTGATTATTCCCACTCTACAGACGGAGAAATAGAGGCAGAGACGAACTATGTCACATGCCTGGAGTCACCAGGCTTGGTAGAGCAAGGATTCGAACTCCGGGGGTTTTAGGAGGCCTACGCTTCAATGGAGGAAGAATCTCGGGGTTGGGGCTCGGAGAAAGACGCTCTGGGGCAGGGTGGAGGTTCTGTTCCGGTCAGCCAACGGTTCTGTCCCCGCCCGCCGCCCAATTCGCGGACCCATTGCGCGGGGAAGGAGAATTGTCGATTTTGTTTGCACAGAGGACGGCGACAGCTTCCTCAGGCTGTCGCGGGGGTATTTTTAGTACCTCCGATTCAGAAATAGGAACGCGTACATTAGAATTCCATTTCCTGAAAGGAGAGCGTCCTCGTTTTTTTGTATTCCTCCCCTCCTCCCCTCAAGTCTAGGAAGACGCAGCCAGGGGAGGGGGGAAGAGGAAGCGAGGGGGAATTTAAATGTTAGCTCGTTCTGGCTGCAGTTCGCTGAGGGGAGATTGGGACCCAGAGGAATATGCAGATTTAACTCCGAAATCTCGGTGGATGCCACAAACCCCAGGAAACCCCAGGATGGGCGAGGAGGACTTGGCGGCTAAAGATATGAAAATATCGCCTTGCTTTTCCCAGACATCTATCCCCAGGGAGATTGCAGGCCGGTTTAAGGAGTCAACTCCCTTTCCTTGTCCTCATATAGTACAATAGTGTTTTATTAGAGCTCTCCCCACATTATGTATGGGAGATCTTGGGTGTTCTATGACAGTGCCCTATGACAGCCATGTCAACCAAAATCTTTTACTTCCTCTGGAGAGGATCCTTTGCAAACGTGGTTCTTGAAGACCAGACAATGACCAGGGCAAGCTCACCTTTTTCTTAAATAGCTCCAAAAACTTTGGGTGAGGGACAGATACCACAAAATTTAATGCAAAGTCTTCTCTTTTAAAAGTTATGGGACAAGTTGGCCTGCACATGGAAATCAGGGTCAAGTTCTCTTTAAGAAGGAAAGATAAATAAAAGAGGGACTGCCTTCCCTCCCCACCACCGCCCAGGGATACAACTTCCTAAACATCAAGTGAGAGACCATTCCTTGAGAAAGTCTGTATTAAGTTTTCACGGAGAGAGACTCCAAGGGTCCCCCATCTCGTAAAACTGGAGAAATTTGCTTCCAGGCTTACATTTCTGAAGAGGGGTGGGGGCGTGCTTGCTTGCAAACTAGGCAGCAAATAATAAAAAACTCATGCGTAGAGGTGGAGGCATTTCTCTCATGGACTGCTCATCTCTCCAATGGTGGGGGGAGGAACATTAACTGTAGCTCAGGGGTATAACTGAGTAGAGTTTCTTGCACACTTCAACATCCTTGAGGTTGTTTCCTCATAAGTGATTGTTACTTAACCTTCACACCAGCTTCTGTCAATCGCTCTCACCTGAGAAGGTGTTATTTCACATCTGGCGCTAATTGTAGATAAACAGCATTCTCTGTTATCTATAGGGCTCAGTTCTACTTTCCACAAGTTTGAAGTCACTCCCAGGTTTAAGATGTCAGCTTCCTTCAGGTGTGGGATTCAGGAAAGGATTCCTTCACCTGAAAAGTAGTACAAGGAGAAAAGGAACCTTCTGCCTGAATTACAAAACACCTTTCGCAGCCAGTACAAGTTCTAAAGCCAACACTAAGCCCTTTCAGTAACCATCTTAGCTATTCATCCTTCTTAGTTATTCACCATGCATCGGAATTGATGGGTGAAAGGCTCTGTTTTCTGATTTTTCTCTCTCTTAAAATTAAACTGTTTGCATGACTTGTAGTTTACAATATTAATAAATGACTTAAACAAGGTAGTCATCAGCTACATATTAATATTCTAACCTTGATTAAATTGAAGAGGCTGCCCTTAAAAAATATTTTTAAAAAATCAAATTGCGGGGGAGGGGAATCCTGTCACAGACACAAAAAAGACTCCAATTATCTTTTCCCCTACAAGATGTTTGTTCTGTCCATGACTGCTCACACTTCAGCAATCTTGCCAGCAAGACTCAAAAAAAAAAAAAAAAAAAAAAAAAAAAAAAAACCTTCTTCCAAAGCCACAGCCTCGTACATAACAGATTGTACAGTCCTATTGCCTTAGGCGGGTTAGAGGTTCCTCTCTGCAAAGAGTGACACAGAAAAGTTGCCAACATCCCAGACACATTTTGGGGGGCACTGTGCTCGTTCTTGCCTTAGCCGCAGAAGTGGGTCTAGATGGTCCCCATTTTGCTGTTTGGCTCACAAGCGAGTAGGGGGCTGCTTGAGTCAGGCCCAAGAGTTACAGCAGTAAGATGTCCAGGTGTGCTGGTGGTGAGTGGGCCGGGGGAGGGAAGGAGGTGATAAGAGGGAGGGTGGGGGGGCTGCCAAAGAGAGGACAGGAGTCTTGAGAAAACGCTGGGAAATAAACAACCTCAAGGCAGCTGCGTTGCCCTTTTCCCTGCACTTCCCTCTCAAACGTCTGAGCAACCAGTTTGCTCCTAGAAACATGTTAATTGCCAACGGAGCTCATTAAGGCATGCACATGCAAAACACAGCAAGAAAGATTAAATGGACAAAAGCGCAATAATGAACTGTCAACAATCGGGCCCATCTACGCGACCAGGATCACTCAAGAATGAGGCATTTAGAGGCAACAAAGGATTGTCTGGGACAGGAAGAAAAGACGACCTAGACTTTTGTTTAGTCAACACAATTGATTACAAATGAGAGATTAACAGGATAGCTTCAGATTTTTTTTTAAAAGAGGCAGAAAAGAAAAGTCCAATTAAGTCCACCGAATGTTAACTACATTGCGTTCCATGCCTAGCCCCAAAGAAATTCTCATTAAACCATCCCTGGCGATCCCTTTTGGAAAGTAATTTGTCTCCCTGATGGAGCAGAGAAAGAGAATCGTGTAAAAGAAAGCGTTAGTTCTTGGCACAATGAGCTTAGGAGACACACTAGAAAGAGCCAAAGGGGGAGTTAATGAGCATCTGACAAACTGCTTGGATTCAGGCCTAGAGAACAGCGATGAAAAGATGAAATTGGCCAACAACTATTCTTTATATCAAACATAAAAAGGCCAATCTGAAATGGGGCTGCTCAAAACTGGTTGAAAGTACATAGCCCAAGAAAAGGGAACCACGACCAGGCCCCTTGGTGGACAGTGGACAGATAGTATGAAGAACTCAACAGGCCAAGAGTTAGGAAATAAGCAGAAAGGTGGACTGACTCTCCGTGGCAGAGCAAACTCCAGCCACCGGCCCCAGGCCTTTGGAGATGCTGATTTGAAGCTCTTGGTGCCCATCCCCCACCCTCTGGATGTTTCTTTCATGAGTGAAAAATGAATGTATCAGGCTAGCATTCGAGGGTTCCCCCAAAATTCTGATAATTTGGTAATTAGCTGCTGGCAATCAGCAAGCCACCCCCCTCTCTTCTAGACCCATAGGCCTCCCAAGGGCACCATATGTTACCAGCTCACATTCAGTTTTTCTACCCTCCTTTGTCCTAATGACCATTCAAAACCCTCACCCTTAGGTGATTGCCTTCCTAATTCTGCATGGAGCAGAGATGGCAAGGAAATGAAGACATTGATCCTGCCACGGCTTTGTGGAATAGGTCATGAAGCATTTAAATTATTATAGTTGTTCCTCTGGCTTTAAGAAACTACCTCATTTTAATGTTTCCTTTTTTGAACAAAGTAGGTCAACAGTATATGTCTATACGAGACACATATTACATTTTAATTAAACATAAATGTCCAGGCATCCCAACAGCAGAAGTGTTAAAGAAGTTCTTTTACACTCGGTGTTCAGCAGAGCCAGGTAAACAGAACCTAGAGGTGTGACAGGGTTTTTAAGTTTAGTCCATCAGTTAAGCAACCCAGAACAAATTCTCTGGTTTCTTAATGCCTTGTTGATTCCATCATTGAGGTGGATGGGTGCCATCTCAGATACTAGAGTGCAGCATTTAAATCTTGATTCTAGGTTTTGTATTCTTACTCTCAAATCCTTGGTAACAGCTATCACATTTCTGAGGGCTTGGCTTGCACTTCCAGGCTTTGCTCATGCTTCATGGAAAAAAATATATTAGTGTCTAGAAGTTAGAAAGGAGGAAGAAGAAGTATACCAAATTCAAAATAAAAACAGTTATCTAAGATTAGAGACTAGCTCTGGTTTTCAAAGCACAGAAGTGTTACAGAATCAAGAAGGTGTGTTTCAGGAAAGGGAGGTGAAAATGAGACTTTTCTACTGCAGAGAGATCAGAATCTGATACAGTTAATTCTTCACCAAGGCATCCTGTTAAAGCTACGTGGCCCAACATGACTGTCATTGTTTCTCTCCTTTCTCCAGTGTTTTTCAGACCTAGGTCTTATTTGGAGTTATTTTGCCTCAAAAAGTTTCAATGGTGTCCCCAGAGTTTCCACATGTCCTCACTTTGCCACTGAAGTGGCTGGTGCTTAATTGCCTAAGGAAGGATGGCATGTTATCTTTTTTTTTTTTTTTTTTTGAGACGGAGTCTCACTCTGTCGCCCAGGCTGGAGTGCAGTTGCCGGATCTCAGCTCACTGCAAGCTCCGCCTCCCGGGTTCACGCTGTTCTCCTGCCTCAGCCTCCGAGTAGCTGGGACTACAGGCGCCCGCCACCTCGCCCGGCTAGTTTCTTGTATTTTTTTTTTAGTAGAGACAGGTTTTCACCGTGTTAGCCAGGATGGTCTTGATCTCCTGACCTCGTGATCCGCCCGTCTCGGCCTCCCAAAGTGCTGGGATTACAGGCCTGAGCCACCGCGCCCGCCCCGGCATGTTATCTTTAAGAAGAAAGTGGTGAGTGGTTAGGAGCCTGGGGTCTGGCATAAGAGCAAGCTGAGTTCAAATCTTGTCTCAGCCACTTACCAGAAAACAACTTTTATCTCTGTGTCTTCATCTGCAAAACAGAAATATTAAGGACACCTATCTCTCAGGGTTGTTGTGAGAGTTAAATGAGTTAACACATACAATTAGAACTGTAGAACAACAACTGGCGTGTATATACTAAGCATTCCAGAAGCCAATATTATTAGAAAAACTCAAGTATTCAAACTTTTATACAATACTTTATAAAGAAACTACCAGTGTTATCTCGTTGACTCTTCATTTTTTTTTTTTTTTTTTTTTTTTTTTTTTTTTTTTTTTTTTGAGACAGTGTCTTGCTCTGTCATCTGGGATGGAATGTGGTTACTTAATCATAGCTCACTGCAGCCAAGTGATCCTCCCACCTCAATTTCCTGAGTAGCTGGGACCACAGGCATGTGCCGGCCTGAGCCACCATGTGCCACCATGCTCAGCTAATTTTTAAAATTTTTGTAGACTGTGTCTTACTGCATTGCCCAGGCTGGCCTCGAACTCCTGGGTTCAGGCAATCCTCCCTCCTCAGCCTCCCAATGTGTTGGGATTAAAGGCCTGAGCCACTGCAGCCGGCTTACTACATATTTATGAGGTAGTTTTCTTAGCCCTATTTTAAAAGGGAGCAAACTGAGTTGCTGAGAGGGTATGACTCCCTTTAGTTCACATAACTGACACAATAAACACAATAAAGCTGGGACTCACACTCAGATGATTGTCTGATAGTGGTGCCACAGTTCTAGCAGGAATGTACGTAAGAATCACAAAAATTTTGCTAAAAATGGAGATTTCTGGACCCCATGAAACTTAGCATTTCATGAGATGCGAGTCAACAGATCTGGTTTATGGCCCAGGAATCTGCATTTGATCTGATGCAGGCGGTTCCCAAAACTATACTTTGAAAAACACTGATTTGGCATCTGTGTTCTTTCCACTTCACCATGGTGCTGCCTTTGAAAGACGTAAGATGAAATACCATCAGCTCTTCTTAAATTAATACATTTGACATTCACTCAACAAATTTGGCTTGAACATCTCTTATGTGTCAGGCAGTCTGTTGGGTGCTGGAGTTACAAAGAAGAAGAGGACGGGCCGGGCGCGGTGGCTCAAGCCTGTAATCCCAGCACTTTGGGAGGCCGAGGCGGGTGGATCACGAGGTCAGGAGATTGAGACCATCCTGGCTAACACGGTGAAACCCCGTCTCTACTAAAAATACAAAAAATTAGCCTGGCGTGGTGGCGGGCGCCTCTAGTCCCAGCTACTCGGGAGACTGGGGCAGGAGAATGGCGTAAACCCGGGAGGTGGAGCTTGTAGTGAGCAGAGATGGCGCCATTGCACAGCCTGGGCGACAGAGCGAGACTCTGTCTCAAAAAACAACAACAACAAAACAAAAAACAAAAAAACAAAACAAAACAAAAAAAAAACAAAGAGGACATAGTCTCTGCCCTGGAGAGGTTTATAGTGTAGTGGAGGAGAAAAACACATACAATAAAAATCCCCATACAGTGTGTGGTTAAGAAGATGAAACTGGGCATTCAATCTAGTCTGGGTTGGTGTGTGTAGTGGACATCTGTTATTTTTGCCTGCTAATCATCATTCTCCCGTCTGGTAACAGCACCCAATATTTCCTTTGGAAAAATCACCCCTCCCCCACTCTCAGTCCCTACGGTTAAGGTGGAAGCTATTCCAGCCCTCCACATGGGCATGTGACCCAGGCCTGGCCAATCAGAGCTCAGCACCTTCCTGGTCACAGCGAATGGCCCAGAACTGGGCATCTGACCCAAATAGGGCCAATGAGATTTCTACCCAGTACTTTGCCAGAGCAGAAGTTTTTCTTCTGGGTTGATAAGTAGGTTATAGTTAGATGTTAGTCTGGGGATCTGGTGTGCTACAATGTTAGGAAAGACCTTCCTGTGCTGAGAATGTTAGAGGTAGAGCATGAGAAGAGTCGAGACCTGGTCCTTGACCTCATTGGTTCCTGGTATCACTGAAGCCAAATGCACATGTTGACTTACGTGTTTGCTTAAATGCAGTCTCTCTGCTCTAACCCTAAGATTCCTGACTGATACTGGGCAGAAGACAGGGAAGTCTAAGATACTTCTCTTGAGGAAGTGATGCTTACGTTGAGATTTCAAAGAGCAGCAGGTGTTCGCTATGGAGGAAAAGATATCTCTGACAACCTAAGTGAAAGCACAGAAGCGAAAAAAAAAAAAAAAAAAAGACAGGAAGTTGATGGCAACTCGATGTGGTTTGACCTGGCTGGATTTAGTACTAACAGATCTGACTCTGAAACCTTGCTCTGCTTCTGAGTAGCTGTGGGACACTGGGCTAGAGGTTTGCCCTCTTTAAGCCTCAGGTCCCTTATCTGCAAAATGAGCACAATAACATCTGCTGCACAGGACTGTTACGATGATCTAATACAGTAGGACAAGTCTAACACCTGATCCATTGCCGGCATTTAGCTAAGTGACTGCAATTATTATTGCTGGAAGGTGAGGGACCTTATGAGGGAGTGACTGAACAGCATTCTACATTTCCTGAGTAATCCAATGGAGTTGACTTCTGTATCTAGAGATGTCTTAGGGCAGAGAGAACAATTGCTGAGGCCTGCCTGTTTCTGAGTGAAGCAGTAGGAGGTAGACGAAACGTCATGGGCTTTGGAGTCACATAAACCAGCTGATTTCAACACTTACCAGCTGCATGACCATAAGTGATTCCTCTTAACATTCTGAGACCCAGTTGTCTCATCTTTGAAATCTTAAATATTAATAGGGTACTTGTTAGAAAGATTTTTTTCCAGATATTTCGTTTTGTTTTATATTTGGGGGGTACATGTGCTTGTGTGTTACATGCATATATTGCATACTGATCTGGTAGGAATTGGGCTTCTAGTATACGCATTACCCAAATAGTGAATGTTGTACCTGATAGGCAATTTTTCGATTCTTGCTCCTCTCCCATCCTCCCACTTTTTGGCGTCCCCAGTGTCTTGTTAGAAGGATTTAAATGACATAAAATGTGCAAAGTACCTGGCACATAGATGTTGAATAAATTATAGCTATTTACTCTTATGATTAATTACTACTGCTAATGTTATTACCACTCTAATCTTTGGATACTTGGTTGGCAGAGCAAATAGGACTCCAGTGTTCTTTAGCAAATAAAATGCTATAAGAACTATAAGGGCAGGGACTGTGCCTGCTTTGTTGGCTATGTTGTGTCCTGTATTTGGCATTTAGTGGGTACACTACATTTAAGCGGTGGATATCAGCTTTCACTCCTCCCCATGGGTGGGGAGGTTACCAACCCTATTATTATGAATAGCCATGTTGCACTCCATTCTGCAGCACTTCAGTCATAAAATAAATATTTATTGAAGGCTTGGTCTGTGCTAGGCATTGCAGTAGGGACACAACTGTAAAGAAGACAGATTGACCTTGTGGAGCTCACATCCTAATGGTGGGAGACATGTGATAAACATGCCAAGTAACATGAAGTAATTTCAGATGATAGTAAACACCAGGGAGGAAATAAAAGAGAGTGACCAGATAGGACATATCTGGGAGAAGGCTACTTTAAAACAGGTGGCCAGTATCAGTTTTGGTGCAATTTAAGTCTCTGATGCACCCAGGAACTAAGAGAAGCATCAATACAACCTCCAGTTGGCCCCTCAAATTAATCCACTTGGATTTAATTAAAAAACCTCCCTTCCCTCAGAGCTCCAAATTGCCCATTGGTTGATTCAGCTCAAATCTGCTTTAGGACTCAGAAAAGGAGTTTTTGAGGGTATGCAACAGAAAACAAAGAACATTCCTGGCCAGTGGGTGGAGTAGGCCATTGACCCACATACCATTTTCCCACTGAATGGAATGGTAATTGATCAAAGTAAAAAAATTTATAGAAAGAGATACTGCTGCCATGTTTTTAAACCGTGCATTTCCCAGCCAAGTCTCCAGATGGAATCACCGAAGCAACACATCCTTGACTTAAATGTGACTGTTTAACAGTTATATTGGGTAGGCCATATTTTTCCACAAGGAGGTGGTTGCTTGTCTTAGGAACTTGAGACTCTTAACAGACTTTTGGGTGAGAGCTTTCCAGGATACCACTCTTTCTCTCACACTTCCTGAAGTCACAGAAGTCGGAGACCTAGCTGTAGTGTCAGGAGAAGGGAACGACAGAGTGAACTGTTACACAAGCTCATAGAATGATGAGGTTTGTAGGATGTCTTAGTGCCAATGACTGTCACTAATGAACAATTCCTAAACACAAGGATGATTTATTTATTGTTTGTTTTTGCCTGAGCAGCATCCACTTTCCCTTCTTCTGGTTATCAGCATTCTAATTTGCTTTGGGATAGCTGCCCTTCTTCACTGAACACAGACCACTGGAACTGTTGTGAAGCAATCTGTCCTTCCCCCATGCCATATCCACTGGTCAAGGAACAGACATGGGACCCAAGCTAGGTCATACAGATGCTTTCTCTGGAATTTGACCCATGAGCAGAGGGATTAGACTATAAATAACTGATGCTCATTCATTCCAAGGAGACTGTGAATCAATTTATTTTAAGAAGACTGTGGACCTGTTAGTTACACATCCTGAGTTGCTCTAATTTTTGCCTTTCCAAATCTGGCATTACAACCTTTGTTTTGTTCTAGTAGCTGCCCAATAACATTCCAGTGAATTCCTTTTTCACATAAATCGGACAGTGTTGTCCTCTATGGCTTGTCACCAAAGATGCAGATGAGTATAGTCATCTTCCTTCCATGACCCGCCTTCTCTTTCTGGTCCTGGAACTAGAACATCTCACAGTCAAGATTGAATTTCCCTTTCCAGGATTTTTATTGTCTACCTGAATCCCTCCTTATACTCCTGAGGGTCTTTCAGGCAGTGTGGCTTACATGCTTACACATGCAGTGCTCTGCTTTGCTTCTTGAAAAAAAATTTTGGAGGAAGAAAACACTATTCACACCCCATATTTATATTCAGAATAAAAATGTCTTTAGGGTAAGATGGGCTGATACTGGGTCAAACAGCTTAGGAAAGAGAGAAGTTAAAAATATAGCACAACAATAATGGGAGTTAGGATAGTTTTGCTTAGAAAGAGTTCTTAGGAAATAACTTGTTTATTTCCCCCCACCCCAGCACTCCTGTGATGTAGGAACAAGTTGTAGTCTATTGAAAAAGAGAACATCTCAACCCAGACTTTAGAAAGATAGTTGCCTGAGGCCAAGCAGTGAGATGGGAGGAAGACTAGCTTCTAGAGTCTGAGTTTAGAAGTCTGTGCTTTGTTAACTGAACACAGATCCTAAAACCTTGTACATTTGGGGAAGAAGTTTTCTGTATCCTTTGTTCCTTTCCAGAAATGAATACATATTTCAATAAGGTTGTCCTACATATTCAACAAGATTTATATATTCAAATAAGGATCCCATATATTCAATAAAGTTGTTAGTATAAATAGAAAACAAGGTTACAAATAAGAGAAAAATACAGTAGCTACAAAGATTACTGAGAGAGAAGGCTGGTTCAATAGACGTTGAATCTCCTAAGGCCTAAGATGAAAAAGGAAAGGACAATGGATTATATTGTACTGCTGATCTTTAAGAGACATCAGAAAACAAATACAACAGCTTCCTTGATCAGATTTTCTTTCAAGTTACCTCTTCAACCTTAAATATTGTGAAGTATGTGTTCATAAGCTCTCATATAGGCTCATAAGCCTTAACCTATAAGATGAAGTTCTTACAGGCTAGCACCAATTGTGTTGCCCAATAACAACTAGAAGCTGCCAGACAACTTCAGTCATGACACAGTTTGTGGAAAAAGAAACGAAGGAAATCAAGCTCTCTGATTATTGTGACTGATTCATTAAAATGCATGACTTTTAGTAAAATTGCCCTCTTGGCCAAAATTTTCTCTCATATAAATTTCTCATATCTTATACATCTATGATCAAATTTGCAGGATTTCTCTGGGGATGAAGGCAGAGCAGAGTTGGAGGTTCTGCCTGAGCCAGCGTAAACATGGGATTTAAGCTGTAGGTCTAGGATTAATTTGAAGAAGATGCACAAGGTCTCTATGGTTTTTCTCTCATATCTATAAAATTGACATAAGACAACTATCTACTGCAAAGGAATATTGTGTTGTAAAAGAACGTACTGATGTTTGCCATTGCATCCCTCGAGGGGTGATTTGTAGAACTCACAAGTGGCTGCTCTAAGCTTAAAGTACTCATCACATCACTTCTGGTTAGATCATGGGAAATCAATGGCTTTGGAAGTCAGTGTTATATATTCTGTCCTCTGGGAAAATAAATGCCAAAGTGTCTGCTAGAGAAAAGAGCTTTGGGAGTTTTCAGTTTTCCCTATGAGCCCTTTAATGGGGGCTGATTTCCTCCTTAGTTTGTTTCCCACCTCTAGTGTTTTGAGGTGAGCCCAAGGAGTGAGAATCCTTCTCCCTCCTCTACCTCACTTTTCCTGTGGCTGGCTGGCTCCCTCTCCTCCTCAGAGCACAGGGTACTCAGAAGAGCTTTTCCTGAAAAGGAGGGAGTTAAATAATACCAATTGTAGTAACACTTGGGATAGTTTATCTTACAAAGAGGCTTACTTTAGAAAGAGCCTTTGTCTCTCCTTACTTCACATCATTTTCCTAGATTTCCTTTCTTCTTCTTCCATCCTTATCCACTCATTCCACATTTCTTTCATTCTTTTCCTTCACAGTACTTATCACAAGTCATGTATTTCCTTATTCCTTTGTTTGCTTCCCAAGTACATTGGAAGTACCACAGGGCAGGGGCTTGTTGTCAGCAGTGTATTTCCAATGCCAAGCTCATGCCTGGCACCTTGTAGGCACTTAACAAATCTAGGCTGGAGGTACAAATAAAGTGATGTGTTGAAAATGATTTGCAAGGTTCAGATGGTGGCTGTCACTGGCTCTGTGCTTTCACTCAACTGGGGAGTAGAAACTCAAATCAACAGAACTCATATTCTATCATAACTATCATTTATTTGGCACTTACGATACATGAGGAGTTTTATGAATGCTATTTTTAATTCTCCCACACCTGCAAGGCACATGTCATCATTTCAGGTGGGGGAAAACAGAGGCTTTCAAAGTGTCAGTTTAGCCACAGCTGTTACTGGCTGAGTAGCATTTGAAGGCAAGTCCGACCCACCCCCATGTTTTCTTCTCATAATGTCGTCTTCGCTTGTGAACATGGCCAGATTCTATGCATCCACAACGTATAGTTCAACACTACTTCCTTCCAAATGCCCCATGACAGCTGTTTTTCTTCAAAACTTACTTTTTTAAAAAAAATCTATAGCTCTCTTATGATATCTGACATTTTGTCTACCTTGGGTCATCAGTTTCATATTCAGGTCCCTTTACTATCCTGGCCGAGCTCCAACCTATAGCGACAGTCTCATCTTATCTTCCTCTCTCTCTGCATGTTCTGCAGACCAGCCGTACTGGTTTCTTTCTCTCCTTGTAACAAGCCACCTTTTGTTTCCTGGGGCCCTTGAACAAACATCCTTTTGTTTCCTGGGACCCTTGAACATCCAGTTCCCTCTCTTTGATATACTTCTCCCCAACTTTATATTTAGCTAGAGCTAGCTCCTCTGCATCTCTTAAGACTCACCTCAAATATCACCTCCTCAGGGAAGTTTTATTTGATGCTCTTACACAAAGTAAACTTCCCCGTACACTCCTCTCACCCCATCTCTCATTATTCAAGTGCCTGAGTTTTTGTTTTCATTTTTTGTAGCCTTATCACAAGTAGAAATTCTTTTTTGTGTGTTGTTTTATTTATTTATTTTCTTTCTTTCTTTCTTTCCCATTAGGATATAAGGTCAATGAGGACCAGGATTGTGTCTGTCATGATTATTAGTATATTCTTAGCACCTAAGTTTGTGGCTCAGCACAGTACTTGACTCACAGTAGATGCACAGACAATCTTTGTTGAAACATATTGGATCATGTCATTCTTCCATTCAAAACCCTCCAATGCTTTACCATTTACCACTCAGAGTAAAAGGCTTATTGTGACTTGCAAGGCCCTCACCCCCATCCCTTCAAATGAATGTCTCTGAGCTCACCTACCTTCTTCCTCTCCTCCACTACAGTTATGCTGGCTTCCTTATGTTCTTCTCACATGCCAACCACATTCCTGCCTCAGGACCTTTGCGTTTGCTGTGCCTTCTTTGGAACCCTTTTCCCCACGGGTCATCCTTCTCTTCCTTCATGACTTTGCTCAGATCTTGCCCTTTGAGATATTGGCAGGCTTTCCTCTACCAATCTACACCTCTACAGATCTGTTTGAAATATGAAATCTACCCTGATGGCACGTTCTTTCTCTCTCTCCCCCCTCCCACACACACACACTACCTGTCCCCCTTCCCTGCATTATTGATTATCTTTATCTAGCTACTAGAGTGTAAGCTTCATGAAGGCAGGAATCTTTATACATTCTCTTCACTTCTGCATTCCTCAGATCCCAGAATAGTACCCAACACATAGTGGGTGTTCAGTAAATATTTCATGAACGACTGTTTTGTCCCTTCTGATCTGCCCCATTGCTTTTCAAAGCCTCCAGAGTCCCAGCAAGTCTTCATTTAATATCATTTCAAAGAGTAAAAAAGCCTGACAATATATATTAAATATGGTATTTCCATTTTATTTTATTTTGAGATGGAGTCTTGCTCTGCTGCCTAGGCTGGAGTGCAATGGCACGATCTCTGCTCTCTGCAACCTCCATCTCCTGAGTTCAAGCAATTCTCCTGTCTCAGCCTCTCAAGTAACTGGGATTACAGGAACGCGCCACTATGCCTGGCTAATTTTTTGTATTTTTAGTAGAGATGGAGTTTAACCATGTTGGCCAGGCTGGTCTCGAACTCCTGATCTCAAGTGATATACCTACCTTGGCCTCCCAGAGTGCTAGGATTACAGGAATGAACCACTACGTCTGACCTAAATATGATCTTTTCAAAGAGCATACTAGATACACCTCGTTAAACTGGAGAAGATCTTCAGCAAACACCTGCAGGACTTTCAGAGAAAATTCAATCCTGAAATAATGCTGTGAAAGCTTTAGCTTTCTGCTTTCTGTTGTCATTGATGAGTCTGACTGATCATCAGTTAAACAAAATAATGGTCTTCTCTTGCCATCTTTTTTCCTCCCCTCATGGCTGACGTCTATCATGATTTCCCCTCTGCAGACCCACAGTTTCTTTTTGTTATAGATTATCCCTGGGCTAAGGAGCTGGCTTCTGAAGGCGGGGCAATTCTAGCAATCCTTGAGTTGTGTAAACTTTTGGATTTGCTCTACCCTTACGAGGGAAAACAAAAAGTGATCAGAAAGAGTTGGAGATGTTTAAAAAATCTTCTTTCAAATTCTTTTAAAATTTAAATGTTATAATAAGAAGAGTGACAAGTATAGAATGAATTTAGGAAGGCCTTTTCCAACTTTATTCATCCAAATCCAAAAGCTGCATTTCAAGGGTTATTCAAATAGTATGGCTTTTAATAACTTCCGGTCATAAGGAATGGGACGGTGTCTGCTTACGTGCCAGCTGGGCTCTGTGATTCCACCATATTAGGCAGAGTTGTCTGAGTGTTTCGTCTTTATTATTATTATTATTATTATTATTATTATTTTTTTTTTTTAAAGAAGGAGTCCCTTTTAGTGTCTACAACTTTTTCTTTTGTAGAGCCCTCAGGACCCTTTCCTCCACCCTTTGCATTCTTCCTGTGTGCTCTGCCAACACCTTCAGCTTCTCTCCACGGGAGCACTTACGAGCCTCCGCTACACTTGCCTGTTTCCTCTTCATGGCCCACCCTCATCTATGAGCTTCTTAACCAGGAATGGTAGGGGTTCAAAAAAATTCTTGGAAAAAAGTTAATGAATATATTTTTTCCTTCTTTTTCTTTCATGAGTGATTTGGGTTGCTAAGTTTTGTTTGACCTAAATGTGTGTCACACCCTAACTACTCTTCTTAGGTAATTGATGACCGTAGAATGTCTCTTTCCAACTTTTTGGAATATTTTTAGACAAAAATACAAGCAGAATCTGTACTTATCTAATTGCTCTGATTTTTTTCCTTTTTGAAACAGTATGTTAGCACAATTTAAATGCTTCTGAAGGAGTCCTGATAAAGAATTTCTTCTTTGTTTTATAAAGTATGAAAAGTTACATTTTTTAAGGATTAAAGATTTAAAAGCCATGAGTTTCTGTGAAAACTCATCTTTTGTTAGTCACAAATGCCCCAAAAGCCAAATAATTTCTAAATCCTGCTCCAGAATTTGCTTCTGTTCAGCAGTTAGACTGATCAATTTTCAGAAATTGTAGGAGAAAAAAATAAATTCTGCCTCCAAATGATGTTTATAATCTCATATCTAAATTAAAACATGTCGATTCCACAGCAATAGTCACTATGGAAATAGAAACATATAGGCCTCGATTCTAAATCAAGAGAGTGTTTAGCTGGGTGGTATATATTTTCCATCATGTTTTTAAAAAATCTGTTACAGTGTATGCATTTTCAAAGGTCTGGATTTGATAAGCTTTTAAGAAATAGTACATGTATGGGTCAGATTAGAATTAAATGTACTGTGTGCGGTTTCAAATGTGGTTTATAATGTCCTGCCACATTAATGAAAATCCTATTGAATTATTAAACTTTTTTATGGGATTTTTAAAAATAAAGCAAAAGCCTTTTGAAATAAATCCATGGAAGCCTCCATAAGCAGGCAGATATGCCTAAACATTATCTCCTTTCAAATTCTTCTAAAATTCAAATGTTCTATTAAGAATACTGACAAGTATAGAATGGATTTTTAAAGAGTTTAAATAGAATTGCCACTCACATCTCAATTTACACCTAATTATCAAGCTTAATTTAGTTTTAGAAACTGTTTAAAAATATATTTGCTAGTTTTAAAAATTGTCAGCTTAAAAAAAACTCAAAGGTAATAATAGAAATAATTCATTCTAAAGTTATATCATGCAAAAAAAAGACTTTAAACTTATTTAGAAGTTTTAGAAGTTAAAAAAGGCTTTTCCTCCCTATTCAGATGAATAAACAACGTATTTTTATCCTTTTAAACTTTTTTTCTGGCAATTACTTAACAAATATTCCTTCAACTAATATCTGTGTGCCTACTATGTGCCAGCCAATGTTCTAAAATTGAATGTCACTTCCCAAATCATATAAAACAAACATATGCTGTGATCATTTTGCTTTAAATATCATAAGCCAAGCATATAACTCTTTTACATAAAATATATAATTATTCTCATTTTAAAATTACATAGTTCCTTTCTTTCAAGGAGCTCAAGATGTTTCTAGAGTCAAAACACATTATCTTCACATTATCCCCCTGAAAATGGAAACCAAGTCCTACCTACCTTTTCTTCCACCAGGCATGCTTTTCTAAAAATTAGAAATGGAAAGGAGTAATTATACAGTCCTTGGTGAAGACAGAGTGATACAGCAATTCTGCTAGTTCTTTGCCCAGTAATTGCTCATCAGTTGCAGAATGAGAGTGGCCTAGTCTCTCCTTTACCATAAAAAGATCTGTTGTCAATATTCAATTTTCTTTTTATCCTGTCTCTCCAGGCATTAGAACAGCATCTCTCTCTGCTGATACTTAAGTTCAGAAATTGCCTATTTATACATACTGTGCAGTACCATGTAATGAAATATGTAGGTCAACCCATCTTGTGTATGTGTTCAGAACTTTAAGCATTTGGACATCCTTTTAAGAGTATAGCTTGTCTCATAATCGGCCAGAATGCTAAGCTCTTTCTCAGTAGTAGCTGACAATCTTATAGACATGCCTTCAAATGCACTGAGGATAATGAAGAGTGAAATTCAGATGTGTGAGGGTTTCTTTCCCTCCCCCTTGTTCTAATAGGGTTAACTTAGTCATCATTCTACTTGTCTATCTTTTTTGCTCTTTCTATTCACTTCATTTGCCAAAGTACCCCTAAACTTTTCAGAGACCTGTAGCATTATGATCTTTCCTTGATACTTTATCAACTCATACAGTTATTTGTTTGTTTTTGAGATGGAGTCTCCCTGTGTCTCCCAGGCTGGAGTGCAATGGCGCAATCTCAGCTCACTGCAACCTCCACCTCCCAGGTTCAAGCTATTCTCCTACCTCAGCCTCCCCTCTAGCTGAGACTACAGGCACGGACTACTGCACCTGGCTGATTTTTGCATTTTTAGTAGAGACAGGGTTTCACCATGTTGGTCAGGCTGGTCTCGAACTCCTGGCCTCAAGTGATCCGCCCACCTCAGCCTCCTAAAGTGCTGGGATTACAGGAGGAAGCCACCATGCCCCGCCATTTTTTGGTTTTAAATTGAAATGACCAGCTGTTTGGGAGTTACACAGATCCACTCTCTGTTTAATATCACAAATTGCTTAACAAATAATGGATTCGAAGTTTTGCCTGAAATTCTACAAAGTGAATGTATCATTTAGAACTCTTAGCTGCAAGTAACATGCAAGTGGCTTAACAATAAGGAAACTGACCGTTTCATGTTACAAGAAACCCAGAAGTAGGGCCTCAACTCTGTTTCTGTGTTCTATTAGACTGGCCATCCTCTGTGTGGGGTTTTCCTCGAGGCTGATAGAAAGACACTGCAGGAGTTCTGGCCTCGTGTATAGCTCTGAGAAAGTCCAGGTGAATAAAATATTCTTTTTTTGGAGCAAGAAAACGTTTTCCAGAAACTCTCTTTGACAACTTACTCTTCTGTTTCATTGGCCAGAATTTTATCACACGTTTAGTCCTAAATCAATCAATGGCAAGGAGAAGGGGATTAGCATGACTGGTTTACACCAGTTGGTGTGCAGCCCCTGTAACTATCAATTAGGATGGAGCAGCTTCCCTGGAGCACTCAATGTCTTGGAAAAAAGATGACATGTAAATAACATTTAGTTGCAGTTAAGTAAGGGGAAGTTGAGTAGTATGGATGTTAGATAACCAGCCAATGGTTTCTGCTACATAGGGTTTTAGGAAAGAGGGCGAGAAAGGTAGTCACAAAATCAGAGTGACATTTTAGAACCAATGGACATGTTTCCCCCATTAGCAAAAGAAAGGTAGAGGGTGATATATTTATTTTTTGAACTAGAGGGCTCTTTTTAAAATCTAAATCTCAGCACAATAAAAACACTGGGTATAGATAGATTGATTTAATGTTGGAAATTCCCACTTAGTGTAAAAATAGAATTTGCCTTTTAAAAAATTTTGGGTTATACAGTTAACTTGCTTTGTAAATTAGCAACTATAAGTAACAACAGAAATAAAGCATTTAACAACCTTTGTGTCCAAAGTTCAAAATATTATCAATGGGGAGAATTAATTAGCTGAAGTAATCTACATACATTTTGTAATTTGTTTTCCTCTAAATTTAATTTGACATTTAGATTAAACTCAGATTTTGAAAAAAAAAAAAGTCTTTGATGCTGCTTGGCATATCTTTGTACTACATTATGTGTTGCTGCAGAATTTACAAGATCAACATTTAGATGTCACCAGAGAGACATACATCCTTGTACTGTGATAGACATTATCAGGCACTCCCAAAGTAGCAGCAGCTATTTACATTGAACTTAAATAGACAACTATGGAAATGTCAAGAAGCATTACATTTTTGGAAGTTGGAAACAGAATTAGGCTTTCTGTTTTGAATTTGCATTCAAGTGACCAAAAAGTGTCTTTTGTGTTACAGTGATTTTGTATGAGCAGAGCAGAGACAGAGGTAGCTAGCATCTCAAACCTTACATCACAAGGCTTTAGTGCATCATGAAATCAACCTGGGCTCATTATTAACATTTTTTTCTTCTATTATTTAGTTTAAAAAGAAACATAAATTATCAGAGGGCATTGTACATAGAGTAGGTTCATTTCATTTGAACTTAATTTTATTTATTTATTTTTGATTTTTTGAGAAGGAGTTTTGCTCTTGTTACCCAGGCTGGAGTGCAATGGCGAGATCTTGGCTAACTGCAACCTCCACCTCCCGGGTTCAAGTGATTCTCCTGCCTCAGCCTCCTAAGTAGCTAAGATTACAGACAGGCACCACCACGCCTGGCTGATTTTGTATTTTTAACAGAGGTGCGGTTTCACCATGTTGGCCAGGCTGGTCACAAACTCCTGACCTAATGTGATTTCACCTGCCTCGGTCTCCCAAAGTGCTGGTATTACAGGCATGAGCCACCATGCCCGGCTGTGAACTTAATTTTTTTTTTTTTTTTTGAGACAGGATCTCGCTCCGTCACCCAGGCTGGAGTGCGGTGGCATGTTCTCAGCTCACTGCGAGCTCCGCCTTCCGGGTTGAAGCGATTCTCCCACCTCAGCCTCCCAAGTAGCTGGGATTACAGGCACACCCCACCACACTCGGTTAATTTTTTGTATTTTTAGTAGAGATGGGGTTTCCGCATGTTGGCCAGGCTGGTCTTGAACTCCTGGGCCTCAAGTGATCCACCTACCTAAGCCTCCCAAAGTGCTGGGATTACAAGTGTGAGCCACCAAACCCGGCCGAACTTAATTTTATATTATAAAAATTTCAAGCATATACAAAATTAGAGAGAATAGTTTAATGAACTCCCACGTATCCATTGCCCAGATCAAATAACTAAATTTTTCCCACATTAGCTTTTTCACATTAGCTTGTTATTTTTTCTTTTATGAAATATATTTTAAAGGCAATCCCAAGTATGAAATCATTTTTCACCATAGACTTTGTATGTATCTTTAAAAAGTATAAACATTTAAAAAAAAATAACCACAGTAATGATTATGATCACTAGTGAAAATAATAGACCAGGTGTGCAGTGGCTCACACCTGTAATCCCAGCACTTTGGGAGGATTGCTTGAGGCCAGGAGTCGGAGGCCACCCTGGGCAACATAGTGAGACCCTGTCTCTACAAAAAGATTTTAAAAATTCACAGGCTTGGTGCCACATGCCTGGAGTCCCGGCTCTCAGGAGGCTGAGGCAGGAGGATTGCGTGAGCCCAGGAGTTTGAGATTGCAGTGAGCCATGATCCTCCCACTGCACTCTAGCCTGGGCAACAGAGCGAGACCCCATTTTTAAAAATTAACAATTATTATTTGATTTAATGTAATATCTAATCTGTATTCCACTTTCCCAAATTGACTCTTCTTAAAAATCTTTTTACAGGTTTTTGTTTTGTTTTATTCTGTTTGTTTGTTTTTGTTTTTGAGATGGAGTCTTGATGCAGTGGTGCGATCTTGGCTTACTGAAACCTCCACCTCCCAGGTTCATGCTATTCTCCCACCTCAGCTTCCCGAGTAGTTGGGATTATAGGTGCATGCCACCATGCCCGCAAAATTTTTGTATTTTTAGTAGAGGCGAGGTTTCACCATGTAGGCCAGGATGGTCACGAAATCCTGAGCTCCGGTGATCTGCCTGCCTCAGCCTTCCAAAGTGCTAGGATTACAAAGTGCTGGGATTACAGGCGTGAGCCACCATGCCTGGCCCAGTTGTTCTATTTGAAAGACAAAACTTGTTTGATTTATTTATCTTTCTATATGTCTGTTTGTGGCAAGTCACAGTTAAAATAGATTTCTTAATGTGGGTTGCAGTCAAAAACATTTTAGGAAGTCATTGCTGAAGGCATTGACAAATTTTGGTTCAGGAGCTGGGAACAAACTTTTCCTCTTGTAGATACACAGCTTCTACTGATGTCAAAAAAGATACAATAAGGTATGAATTTCAGCAATCAACTGCTTGTTTCTTTTATGTGGGGCTAAAGAAATGCTTTGACATTTTTTTAATTAGAATTTTCTTATGTTGTGAATACACAGCTCTTCTTTCTTAGTGCCTACTAATTTGACTATTTTGGTACTTTATTAAGTGACTAAAGACTAGGCACTCTAAGAGAAGATGCAGTCTCAATTTTAAGAATGTCATCTTCAAACAGAATGGATTTAGAGATTTGTCTGCCACTAAAATAGCATTATGTGGGGCAAAATGTCAAGGTCAAGTGTTCAGGTATGTGCTCGATTTATATTCTTTCCATCTTCCTCCAGGTCAATAAATTAGAGAACAGCAAGAAATTTTAAAAAGTTTTTTTTTAGGAACTGCGTTTTGTTCTGTTTTCTGAGATGGAGTCTCACTCTATCACCTCAGTGGTGCAGTTTTGTCTCACTGCAACCTCCACCTCCCAGGCTCAAGCAATTCTCCTGCCTCAGCCTCCCAAGTAACTGGGATTACAGGCACCCACCACCACACCCAGCTAATTTTTGTGATTTTAGTAGAGACGGGGTTTCACCATGTTGGCCAGGCTAGTCTCCAACTCCTGACCTCAGGTGATTTGCTGGCTTAGGCCTCCCAAAGTGAGGGAATCACAGCCATGAGCCCTGTGCCTGGCCTAGAAACTGTGTTTTTAAGGGTCTATTAACATATCAGCATTGTGCATTTTCAGCCACAGGACCTTTGCATACGCTTTTCCACCTGTCAATAATTAACTTCCTTACCCACTGCCACTTCTCTAAGTTTTTCCTTTTCTTCCTTTAAACCTCAATCGCCCCTTCCCCAGCAAAACTTTCCCTAACCTCCCTAAGTCATATTCCTCCATTATGTGCTTCAGCCAGCATGGGCCACTCCTTCATAAAACTTATTGGTGTTGCATTTTTACATTTCTCTGTTGCAGTAATTCAACTAATATCTATTTCCCTTACATTGTAAGCTCCATGAGAGTGGGGATTGTCTTTTCTTATCATCCAGCCTCGGCACCTAACACAGTAACTCAACAAATATTTGATGAATTAATGAGGTGCTGACTAGTGGACTGAATGCTGTCACTTGTAAAGCAGTTAAATATGCAGGTTGACAATATCTTTTTCTTTTTCTTTTCTTCTTTCTTTTTCGGGACCAAGTCAGTACTCTGTCACCCAGGCTGGAGTACAGTGGCCAATCTCTGCTCACTGCAACCTCCACCTCCTGGCCTCAAACAATTCTCCTGCCTCAGCCTCCCAAGTAGCTGGGACTACAGGTGTATGCCACCACACTTGGCTACTTTTTGTATGTTTTAGTAGACAGGGTTTCACCATGTTGTTCAGGCTGGTCTTGAGCTCCTGACCTCAAGTGATCTGCCCACCTTGGCCTCCCAAAGTGCTGGGATTACAGGAGTGAGTGAGCCACCATGCCTTGCCTGACAATATTTTTATTTATTTATTTTATTTGTTTATTTATTTTGAGGCAGAGTCTTGCTCTGTCTGTTGCCCAGGCTGGAGTGCAATGGCAAAATTTCTGCTCACTGCAAGCTCCACCTCCCAGGCTCAAACAATTCCCCTGCCTCAGCCTCCTGAGGAGCTGGATTACAGGCTCCCACCACCACGCCCAGCTAATTTTTGTATTTTTAGTAGAGATATGGTTTCACCATGTTGGCCAGGCTGGTCCCAAACTCCTGACCTCAAATGATCCGCCCACCTTGGCCTCCCAAAGTGCTGGGATTACAGGCGTGAGCCACTGATCCCGGTGACAGTATCTTTATAATTAACCATCAGTCTTTCTTTCCACTTAATTTTTTAATCCCAAGATTCCAAAGAAGTAGATCATGAGTAATTTATCACATATGATAGTCTGTTGTTTTTTATGATGTTTAAAATAATATGGCTTTAGTGGGGCAAGTTTTATAAATTGTGAATGGGACTTATAAATAATGACTGTTTTGCAAGGCTACAAGAGAACTCAATGGTTTAAGATGTATTTTAGGCCAGGAGCAGTGGCTCACACCTGTAATCCCAGCACTTTGGGTGGCTGAGGCGGTGGATCACTTGAGGCCAGGAGTTTGGGACCAGCCTGGCCAAAATGGTGAAACCTTGTCTCTACTAAAAATACAAAAAATTAGCCAGGCATGTTGGCTTGTGTCTGTAGTCCCAGCTACTTGGGAGGCTGAGGCACAAGAATCACTTGAATGTGGGAGGCAGAGGTTGCAGTGAGCTGAGATCGCACCACTGCATTCCAGCCTGGGTGACTGAGCGAGACTCTCTCAAACAAACAAAACAAACAAACAAACAAAGATGTATTTTTAAAAATGGGTAAGCTACTGAGAAACTTCTCATCATTCTCAGAGCTGTGATTTATATTAGAGACATGGACGAATGGTGTGGAATCATTGGATAAAGTCCATAAGCCTTAGGCTGGCACACAAGGCCATCCACAGTCTGGCTCAGACAGCCTCTCCAGTCTCAATTTCTGCCACTCCTTACTTCAATTTTTATGCTCCAACAATATAGACCTATTTGTTCTTTGCACATGCTGAACTATTTCGTGGTTTCTTGCTGTTAGCTCTGTTCCAAAGACCAACCCTATTCCAATTTTCTCAGTTAATTTCCTTATACTAAAAAAAAATACACACATATATTCATGTGTTACCTGTGAAAGAGTTAAGTGTTACAGAGAAAGGTGAGGTCTCCTTTGACAATCCACCTCCTTTTGTACTCTCTAACATAAAAATAGATTATCTCTTTGGAAGACAAATGGTCATACTGTGCATATATATTTTTAATAGAAATAATATATTGAATCATTCTGCAAATTGCCTGTTTTACTTAAAAGTATGTCTTGGAAAGACATATGTCTTGGTAATATGGAGGTCCATATTACCATGTATAGATGTACTTTATGCCTTATAACTACTACACACTGTTCCATTGTATGGCTAGACAATGGGTTTTCACATTTTTTAAGTTTATTCTTATTTTTTAGTTCTTTACACATTCAGAGAAACTTCTCCAGAAATGACCTATAGAAATGATCCCTTTGACTCAATAGGCCAGATTTTAAAAAAGAAATGATCAATGAAAGTATATTCTTGATAATGGGGATTTTATTCATTTCTGTGCTGAGGATATTCATTTCTAATTTTTTAAATTAGAAATTTAAATTTAAATGCTTACCGAAGCATTCTTATATATGCATCATTGTCCAACTGTGTTAATGTTTCTCTAGCATATAAATGAAAATATTGGGTTATTGGGGGTGCATTTTCAGGTTTTGTAGACACTGCAAAATCGCCCTTCAAAGTGGCTCTACCTAGTTACACTCATACCAGCATCATACGAAAGGACATTTTCTTCCATCTTTAGCAACAGTTAATACTATCAAACTTTGTTAATTTTTCCAATGTGATGAGTGAGAAATGGTATGTTGGGCAAATTCACATTTCTCCATTTACATTTGAGATTTAGCACCTTTTCTTGCCTTTATTGGCTGTTGTCATTCCTTTTCTATGAATTCTTTGCTTCTGGCCACCCTCTCTGACTGCTTCTTGTTTAGGCTATGGCTACTGTGGCTTCTCTGCTCTCACTGTTTCTGGCTCTTTGATGTTTCTTTTCCTGTTTTTAAACAGGGTTATATAGGTATTTACTTCTTTTTCTTTTAATTTATTCAAAATGTATTCATAGAGTGCCTTGTAGGTGCCAGACACTGTGATGGGGCTGATGATATGGTGGTGACAAGACAGTTTCTGTCATCATGGAGCTTACATTTCAGTAGCAGACATATACAACATATTAATAAATGGGTACATGATACAATGTCATTGTATCATTGTATTAGTTCATTCTTGCATTGTTATAAAGAACTATCTGAGACTGCGTAATTTATAAAGAAAAGAGGTTTAGTTGACTTAGAGTTCCACATGCTGTACAAGAAGCATGACTGGGGAGGCCTCCGGAAACTTACAATCATGGTGGAAGGCAAAGGGGAAGCAGTCACATCTTACATGTCCGGAGAAGGAGGAAGAGAGTGCAGGGGAAGGTGCTACACACTTTTAAACAACCAAATATCATGAGAACTCACTCAGTATCATGAGAACAGCAATAGGGAAGTCTGCACCCATGATCCAATCACCTCCCACCAGGCCTCTCCTCCAACATTGGAGATTACAATTTGACATGAGATTTGGGCAGGGACACAAATCCAAACCATATCAATCATGAAGATAAAGTAGGTCAGATGATAGAAATTTATGGGGCATGTGGAGATGGTATCTTATGTTAGAGACGGTGGTCAGGGAAGGTCTCTACCAAGAGGTGAGATTTTGAGCAGAGACCTGAATGAAATGAGAGAGAGAAGAACCTTCCAAGCAGACGCATGAGCAAGTGCAAAAGCATGGAGGTAGGGGTAAGGGATGGGCAGAAAGTCAGTATGGTTGGAGCTCAGAGGTCAGGTGTAGAATGGTAGGAAAGAATGTTGCAAACATAGTCAGGATCCAGGTCATGTAGGATTTTCTAGGCCATGATAAAGAGTGTATTTTATTTCAAGGATAACGGGAAGCCTTCGAGGTTTGTGGGCAGGACAGTGTCATTTAGATTACTCTGTGTGAAAAGAGAGGCAAGTGTGGAGAAGGGTCAGGTGGATACTGCAGTGATCCAAGCAAGGGTGTCCAGGATATTGGGGATCAGGGTGGTGAGGAATAGTCAGATTTGGGACATATTTTGAAGGTGGCACCAACACGATTTGCTGATGGATCATAAGTATGGTGGGAGGGGAAAAAGGAAGAGTTGAGGATTCCAAGCTTTTGATCTGAGCTTCTGGAGGGGTAATGACAGCATTTGCCAAGAGGGAGAAGCCTGTGGGAGGAGTAGGTTTGAGGGGAGAAATCTAGAGCTGTTTTGGACATGTTAAATCTGAGATGCTTATTAGATACCCAAGTGTCAAGTGTTGATTCAGTTCAAGGGAAAAATCAGAGCTGAAAATATTTACTTGGGAGTTGTCCCCTTAGTGGGTATATTTAACACCATAGATGGGTAAATATCACTGAGGGAATACCTAGAAAGGGGAAGAGGGTCAAAGACTGAGCTGTGAGGTATTCCAATATTTAGGAGACAGTGAATAGGGAAAGGAGCCAGTAGACTGAGGAGCTGTTAGTGCTGGGGAACACAAATAAAGAATCAATTCAAGAAGGAGGGAGTGCTGGGTGAGGTGGTTCACATCTGTCATCCCAATACTTTGGGAGGCTAAGGCAGGAGGATCACTTGAGCTCAGGATTTCCAGACCAGCCTAGGCAATATAGGGAGAACCCATGTCTACAAAAAAATAAAATAAAAAAAAAATTGGCCCGGTGTGGTGGCACACAACTGTGGTCCCAGCTACTTGGGAGGTTGAGGCAATTTGAGCCTAGAAATTTGAGGCTGCTGTTAGCTATGATTGCACCACTGCACTCAAGCTTGGGCAACAGAGAGAAACTCTGCCTTAAAAAAAAAAAAAAAGAAAAAAAGGGTGAAAAATTGTGTCAAATGCTGCCAAGGGATTTAGAAAGGTGAGTGCTTAGGACAAACACTGGATTTAGTAAGATCAAAGGTACTAAAGACCTCAAACTAGAGTAGAGTCAGTGGAGAGTTAGGGAGAAAATCAGAGGTGAGAAAGTGGACATGTCCCTCATGTATAAGGGTTGCAGAGGGGGATATGTTAGTATTGCTTACTTGCCATGTTGATGCCGGAAGTCTCTTGGCTAGTTTCTGTAGTACAGGTTTCTTCTCTTTCCCTCCCAGCTCCCTTACCTCCCCAACCCGTTCCTCTCCATTCCCCAGGCCGTGTTAGAAGCCCGACCTTGGTCTTTCTATAATACTCTACTTTTTCTGTATATCCAGCTGATTCTCCAGAGACAAAAAGTTCCGAGTAGGCACATTGTTGACTCCACTTGTAATTTCTAGTCCACTCTGGGTCTAAGTAATAAATATTTGTTCAGTTGAACTTCATTTCTGGTTCAATTTAAAAAGGGAGAATGTGGTAAAAAGAAGCTTTTCAGGGGTTCCTGAAATTGACAAACATGTAAGGAAGTCAATAAAGAAAAAGTCTGTTAGATGAGCAAGTAATCGCCTAATTGCAAAAACAGCACCATTTCTCAGGTTATTGGTGTTGCTAATGGCAGCATGTCAGGGCACTTTGAGGACCTGGTGTATCTGTGAAAACACAAAAGACAACAACAACAAAAAAAACCAAAAACGGCAATTTTGATTGAAGGTTAATACATACAAAGGTCTTTGCTCAGAGTCTTCAACTAGTTAGTGACAATGATGTTAATTCCATTTTGGACTCTCAGTCTGTTAAGTTTATAAAGTTAAAATACATGCTTTGTGAAACCAGTGTTTCCTTTCAACCTAATTTTAACTGGTAATTGCTTCTCTATGGTTCCTCTGGAGAACCTGTCAGTGTGGTAGTGGGAATAGGGGAGAAGGAAAAACTAAGAATGCTGAGACCCCAGGTATAAGAGGCGAATCCCTAGTGTGACTTTGACAGTCATTTAATGTCATACTGCTTCCATTTCACCATCTATAATTTGATGATTAATAGTATTCATCTATAATGTACTTTTCCTATAAAAGATGCTTCGTTATCACCGAGTATTAACATTACTTCCAGTGATTATCAAGGTCCTCCGAGCAAAGACAAACCTTTGCTTTCAGTATTTAACTTCTTTTTATGTTGTACCATATGAAAACCAATGCCAAATTATTTTCTCTGGCTTGCAGCCTCATGCTGTTTCATCTTTAATAAATGTTCTCATCAAATGTACTTTAATTAAGAGTCTGGTCAAAATGCAAATCCTGGTTTTAATATTCACCGAAAATACTTTTTTTTTTTTTTTGTTGAGACGGAGTCTCGCTCTGTTGCCCAGGCTGGAGTGCAGTGGCGCGATCTCGGCTCACTGCAAGCTCCGCCTCCCGGGTTCACACCATTCTTCTGCCTCAGTCTCCCGAGTAGCTGGGACTACAGGCACCCGCCACCACGCCCGGCTAATTTTTTGTATTTTCAGTAGAGACAGGATTTCACCGTGTTAGCCAGGATGGTCTCCATCTCCTGACCTCGTGATCCGCTTGCCTCGGCCTCCCAAAGTGCTGGGATTACGGGCGTGAGCCACCACGCCCGGCCAACCCAAAATACTTCTTGAGCATTTAACGTCTTCTAGGCTTTCCACTTGGACTTGGGATTCTAAAAATAAGCACACATTCGAATATAACTGAGAACAAAATGACACTCTGCTTTTTAAGTAATAATAATAATAATAATAACAGAGATGAGATTTTGCTCTATTGACCACGGTGGTATTGAACTCCTGGGCTCAAGTAATCCTCCTGCTTTGGCCTCCCAAAGTGCTGGGATTACAAGTGTGAGCCACCATGCTCGTGTTACTCTGGCTTTATAAACTTTCATTTACCTTCATTCTTCTTTTACATTCTGTTGGAAGCATACAAATATTAATTAAATATTTAACCTTAAGTTTTCCCCCAAATTCAGCAATTATGGGCTTCTAGTCAAATATTAGGATGCTTTTAAAAAAATGCTTATAAAGATATTGACTCAGGCCAGGTGCACTCATGCCTGTAATCCCAGAACTTTGGGAGGCTGAGGCAGGTGAATCACCTGAGGTCAGGAGTTCGAGACCAGCCTGGCCAACATGGTGAAACTTCATCTGTGCTAAAAATACAAAATTAGCCAGGTGTGGTGGTGCACGCCTGTAGTCCCAGCTACTCAGGAGGCTGAGGCAGGAGAATCGCTTGAACCTGGGAGGTGGAGGATGCAGTGAGCTGAGATTGTGCCATTGTACTCCAGCCTGGGTGACAGGGTGAGACTCTGTCTCAAACAAAACAAAACAAAACAACCAAAAACCAAACACACAAAAAAGATATTGACTCAGAGAATTGCAAGGACTCTTCGGAATTGTCTAGTTTAATGCTGTTCAAGAAAATATAAAATAAGTTACATACGTAAGATTCAATTTTCTAGTAGCTACTTCATAAAAAGAAACAGGTAAAATTAATTTTAATAATATGTCTTTGTTTATTGTCTGTGTTAGTCAATTCTCATGCTGCTAATAAAGATATACCCAAGACTGGGTAATTTATAAAGGAAAGTGGTTTAATTGACTCACAGTTCACCATGACTGAGAGGCCTCAGGGAACTTACAATGATGCGAAAAGGGGAAGCAAACACATCCTTCTTCACATGGCAGCAGGGAGAAGAATGAGAATCAAGTGAAGGGGGAAGCCCCTTATAAAACCATCAGATCTTGTGAGGACTTACTATCACCCGAATAGCATGGGGGAAACCGCTCCCATGATTCAGTTACCTCCCACTGGGTCCCTCCCATGACACATGGGGATTATGGGAACGACAATTCAAGATAAGATTTGGATGGAGACACAGCCAAACTGTATCACTCTTTGAAATCCAGTGTGTATTTTGCACTTACAGCATACCTCCATTTGGGATGCTAAATTTTCATTGGAAATACTTGATCTCTTTTGAGATTTTATAAAATTTAAAGTTGAAAAAGTAGATTCACATGCCCAAGTTGTTCCAAGCATACTTAAAATTTTTCCAATAATTGAAATTAAATAAAATTTAAAATTTTCAGTTGCACTGGCTCCATCTCAAGTGCTTAATAGCCACCTTTGGGTAGTGGCTGCCATATTGGACAGCACAGATATAGAACATTTCCGCCACTGCAGAAAATTCTGTTAGACAATTGAGATCCAATTCAATTCACTGAAGAAACTGAGCAGCAATTAATGGCAGAACCAGGACTAGAAGCTTGTTTGTAAGGAGTTTCATAGACAAAACAAAAACAAACCAACCAAAAACTCAGAACACCAACCTTTCTAAAGGCAGACATTCAACTGAATTTGAAAACATGGAGGACAATGTTTATAGAAGTTTTCTAGAAGGAATTAACTTTGCTTGTATGTGTGCTTATATATGATCACAAATAAGATTTAAATCAAATAGCTTACAATATGGAAGTTTTCAGGTTATGTTTAGTTTAGTGAGGGACTTCTTTATCATGGTAAAATACACAGAATATAAAAAATTTTAACCCTTTTAAAGCATATAGTTCACTGGCATTAAGGATATTCACATTGCTCTACAACCATTACCACCATCCATCTCTGGATATTTTTCATATTCCCAAACTGAAACTGTATGCCCATTAAATGCTAACTCCCTGTTCTTCCTCCCTGCCCAGCCTCTAGCAACTACCACTCTATGAATTTGATTATTCTAGGTACTTCGTATCAGTGAAATTATACAATATTTGCCCTTTGGTGTCTGGCTTATTTCACTTAGCATATGTCTTCAAAGTTCATCCATGTTGTAGCATGTGTCAGAATTCTCTTCCTTTAAAAGGATGAATAATGTCCCGTCATATATATAGGCACCACATTTTATCCATTCATCCATCAGTGGACATTTGGGTTGTTTGTACCTTTTGGCTATTGTGAATAATGCTGCTATGAACGTTTGTGTATAAATATCTGTTGGAAGTACTGAGAATTTTTTTTATCCTTTATCATAAACCTATTCATTAAGCTTGCACAACTTACAAATAAGAAGCAGTGGAAATGCTGCTTCACTGGAAAACCCCAACTCAAGATCCTTGAATAGGAAAAGAGACTCTCAGTTCTATCATATTACTGAAAAATTACAAAGTCTGCTTTATTTTCTTGTACTAAGACATTTTAGATGTTCATACTATATTAGCCCTTCTCACCATCTGATATACCACATACTACTTTTCTGTTGTTTATGTCTGCCTTTAGCCCCATCTACTTGCTGCCTCTACCAGAATGTAAATTCTATGAAGACACAGATTTTTTTTTTTTGCTTTGTTTTCTTCATTGCTGTATTCTTGGTGCTTAGAACTGTGCCTGCTACACAGAAAGCAGTCAATAAGATCTGTTAATGAATGAATGAATGAATGAATGAATGAATGAATGAATGAATGAATCGATGGTGTCCAAGTGTTCTCTACCTCTGTGTTTACTGGGTATCATTTTAAAGGGCTCTAGATTTGGCTTCTTTTGAACATCTTAGTATTGTTTTTACTAGGCCAGAGTATTCTAGTACAAGGAATGCTTGTAAGTTCTACAGACCTTAAAAATGTCTGGAACAAGGTATGAAAAACAATTAAGTGGTACTGGGAGATGAAAGAAGCTAGAGATGTTCTAGACAAAATATATGAAAGGAATTTTTTCTCCCTCTAATTTGACTGCATTGGTCCCAAAGTGGTATTGTATAAAACATCAAAAAAATTTCTACTTTGATAACCTAGATTTGGGGAGAAATAACAAAAAATCCTTTGATTTTTACAGTGAAGTCTGCATGACCAGTTACATAAAAAAGAAACTAAGTCATCACTTTCTAAAGTGAGAACATTTCATTGTTTCCTCTCAGTGCAACTATTTATTGGTTTTTACTGTAGTCAATCTAGATACTACTTTGCAGACTCTCAGTCTCTTTGTTAAGGCATGAATTTCAGTTTTTAAAATAGCAAGAACTTTAAAACATTACTATAACTTAGGGGACCAGCTCCCTTTTCTTTGTAAGCAGGGAAACTGGACTCTGTGAGGTAAAGTGATGTCTGGAAGCATTTTGAGCCTCTGGTTTTGTTGGAGTCATTTTCCTTTTCTTGGATTTTAGTAAGGATATAATCTCAGATCCAGTTAGAAAGGGAGATCACAATGCCAGGTGTCAAATCCACAAATCAATCCTCTTCTTAATTGTCAAAGTTTGACACATCCCCATGTTTGTCCCAGAAAACTCTAAATGCCCTTTTATTAACAATGGGGAATTAAATTTCCCATATAGACAAATTAACTTCTAAATTATAAGAGAAACATATGTTTAGAAACACATGGGGTAGGATGGGGATGGGAGGGACCCTTGTTCCAACTTGAAGGTTTCCCAAAGTACTCTCTTCTCTTCTCTTTCTCCTACATATTTTCCACATACTTGTTTTTTTCTGCTTCAACTCATCACCTGGTTATTACCTTCTCTGAAGAATCGGTTTTGGACAGCAACTCTTTAAAAAAGATATCTCTTTATACTAATTACAGTGGAATAGGCTTAAAAAAAATAGGTGACTATTGAAATGTATAGTGTTTAAAACCATGTAGCTATTAACTTTATGTTTGGGCGGCGCGTGAAAAGGAGGTGGGGAACTCCTTAGCGGGACTGAAAACTTTATTGTGTTTTAAATAAAAGACTAGCTTAAAAAGATGTGAATTGGCTTAGAGTAAAAAAGATAAATTAATACACTAATGAAAGGAGAGGGAAGACTATATTTTGTAGATAAGCCAAATTTATGGCCTTGTGCATTAACTTTACACACTAAAAACCTACTTCCCAGTGTGTTTAGAGCTTAATATCTTCCTCTTGAATTGGTGATAGCAATCCTTGGTTTCTCTGTCTTTCTCTCTCTCACACGCACACATGCACACACTGTGTGTCTCCAATTATCTCAGAAGTGACAAAGTAATCTCAAAATAAGTTTAATATTGATTCAAAATAAATATGCACACATATTCACTTTTTTTATGGAAAAAGGGGATAATGCAAAATAGCAAAAATTGTAAACAGAGTTAGAGATTATCTTCATCTAAACCTTAAGCTGACAATTTAAAACACCTTGTGCATAATGCAGAAAAAAACTGTCCGTTTGCTTCACTTTCATTCACACTGCTCCCTACGCATGAGAAAGACCAGATGTCTGGTTTCCAGAGTATTAGGCTTTTTCTTTAGTACTTAAATTTTATTTTTTTTCAAGCTTAAAGAAAAACTGTAGCTCCTTCTGATCTTTAGCATTTTACAGTTTAATAATTTCATATAGCAGAAGTGTTTCTGCAGAAAATGAGCTTTGAATATTTATGCATTTGCAACAGTCCACGAATGGCTTTGGAAAAAATTATTTGACTTTCACTTTGAAAACTCCATTTTTCTAAAAAAACCATAAATTCATAGTTTTCATGGAGAAGAGTGGTGGAGTACAATGGAGCATATGGAAAGAACACTGAATTTGGAGAGAAAGGTATGAGTAGATGACATTTCCTTTTCCTTGTCTGATTCCTACTAATTGTAGAAAAAATATACATTATATATGGTATTCCTCCCTTCTTAACAGAAAACAATGTTTGGAAATTCCTGTGTAAAGCTAATTTGCCATGACGAATATAAAGCCCATTAATGGGATATCCAGGTCCCTATGGGAATTTTTTTTTTTTAAACAGACACCATGTGGTGCAATCTGTTACAGTCTACAAGGTGGGGGTGGGGAGGGGAGTTCTGGAGGGGCCAGGAATAAAGTCATCTCTGGGAGTTTTTGAGGTATTAACAAAAATAGGAAAAACACTACAGCAGGAGCCTTGGAAATGCCTTTCCTTCTGCCCTCGATCGTAACCCAGGGTGTATTATGTTTATGCTTTTCAAAAATTATTTAGCAAGTCCTCAATTTTGGGGAGAAAAAAACCTGAACCTCTTTTGAGATGGTTAGATTGCCATTTGTTTTGTATTTTAATCTAACCTACTGGTGATTTAATTTACAGATCTCAAAGGAAGTGTACGCTCAAATATTTGAGGATGTTAATGTATCAACCACTGTGTAATTTTGGAATGTGCCTACTCGCTTGACACAATATTTTACCATCTAACAAATGTTTAGCCTTTTTTTCACTTGACTAAAGAGAAATAAGTTTCACATTGCTTCATTCACCTTCTTATGTGCATATGCTGGGAAAGATTGGATGTTAAAAAAAAAAAACTTCCTCATGTTCCTTTCTACTACATCTAAATCTGTTTACCAATTCAAAGCTGCTAAAAAAACCTGCATTCTCCTGCTAAATCAACTGGATGGCTAGAAACCAAACTGTAATGTAAGAGAAAAAAATTATCAATTTATTTTCATGACAGAACATTCTTGAGAAGGTATAAAATTGTTCTGGTTGCTATGCCAGTTTTCTTTTTTCTTCCTTCCTCTGTCTTCTTTTTTCAAAGGCTTTTAGCTTTTAAGCTGATACTTTTTATAGTTATATAACAGTTCTAATATTTTGTGACATTTTGTATTGTGACACTATAGATGAAATTGTCATCGGACTGACACCCTGTGCTGTTTATTCCTTAATTACAACTGTTAACACTGTAGAGAAGCGTGCTAATCTGCCAGCACATATTATGAAAACAACATTATTGTTACCCACACCAACACCCACTCAACAGGATATTTCCAAGATGGTAGTTTAAAGGAACTTATCGGCACAATGGACATTTCAATATAGTTGTTGTTGCTGCTGTGTATTTAGCTTTCCCTATTGTCTTCTTTTAAAGACACAAACCAGTTTGAAATTTAAAACAAACATTTCATTGTAATATAGCATAGGTACCCTTTACTAGCAGAGGCTGCCTCTACAGTTGGAAAGTTATAATTTTTTTTTTTTTTTTTTTGGTGATCAAGCAGTGGTGGACTGAGGAATCTCAAAGCTGTTTAGGGTTGTGACCCAACGCTTTCTGACTGACAGTTTTTTCAGGAATAATGAAAATAGAAGGAAGCGGGAAGGGAAAGTTTAAAGATGAAAAGACAAGAGTGGGGTTATGTGCATTCACAAGGTTGGCAATCCTTAAATAACCAAGTCAAAATCCAATAACCATTCCCAGCTCTAAAAGGCATCCTTTTTCAAACCAAGTCTGAGTCTTCCTGAAACTGGCTACTTATTGACTGTTTTATAGTTCAGTTCTTTCTGTCTCCAGAACTTTTAGAAGTTTGGTTATCTGTGAGGGACAAAATCCTATGAATTTATTTTCTCATACATTATTTTACTAAAGCAGTTTATTTTAGGTGTCACTGTCTTTTAATTTGTTAAAAGAAACAATAATGGTTAAAAAAAAAAAAAAAAGAACTATGTTGATCCTATACGTTGTCCCTAAAAAGTAAGGATTCTAAAAAACTTAAAACCAGAGCCAAGATACCTGCTTAGAGGAGAATGATTGTAAATTGTTTTTTTTTTTTTTTTTTTAAAACAACACACACACAACACTGACAATAATTTAATTAACAGAGTCCACTTTTTAATATTAGTGTTTAACACGTCTATGGGTTTGGAGGAAAGCAAATTCATGACCTTGAAATAGTAGTAGGTGATAACATGAGACTTGCCAGTAAATTCTCATATCTTCACTGTCACTTAGGAGATAATGGAAGAATATGAACATATTTAATTCCTAAAGTTCCTGCAATAACCTACATAGACCTTAACATTCAGCTTTATTAAACAGGCTTTTTGAAATAGCACGTGAAGAAGTCATCGCCATGCCTCATTTTGAATGGTATTTTCTGCTTCATTTTGATTTTCAACAGCAAAAGGATATGGTGCTCTTCCTAAAAGAAACTGTTCCCATTTGGGAATATATTCTTCTACTGATGCCCAGTAACGAGTCTGGAAAAAAAAATTCAAAAGTAAAAAAGCATATCAAGCAATTGAACTTGGCTCTTCATAATAGTCTAAATGTTTATTCACTTAAGTGTGTGTGTGCGTGTATACACACACACACACACACACACACACACATATACGTAGAATGCATTTCCTCTACAGAATATTTTATGTTAATTTTAGAAAAAAATCTGGCTACTTACTAGTGTTAATTTTCAAATTTCTCAGTAAAACCAGAGCCTGGCAGAATTACAGGTTTTAGAATTTTATTGTGATTTTACACGCCCTCTTGTGGCCAACTTCATGATTATTGCCAATAGTATCATTTATGGTGATATAATCATTAAATGTTTTTGTTTAGTATTCCAAATCCCATACCAAATGATTACCCCATACTGAAATTATTACAATGAAATTATTAAACATAAATTATGCTTCAGGATTAACATCAAAAGATTTGACCTGGGATGAGATCAGGAACTGAAATATAACTAGTGTGTTATAGCACAGGAATCAGATACATTGGACCCTTGTGTAGGAAATATATATCCACTATAATTTTTCCCCATTTTTATGATAACAAAATGTCAATATAATTTAATCATTTTTAATACAAATAGCTTGGAAGTTGAGATGTTGTATTATTGGTCTGACTGTAGAAGTCTATAGGCTTTAGAAGCTCATGCAACACTGCATGTTGTGTCTAGCTTTGATTTCTTGGGTGACTGCCCTAAGGAGGTCAAAGAGAACTAAACTGCCCAAAGCCCTGTGTCATAGGAGGGCAACTGATATTAGATCATCACTAGCAATCTCATTTTTGGAAATTCAGCCAATGAGTTAGCACTAGAAACACAAAAATATTCACTCCAAACATTAAATACAGCAGTTCTGCAAGTTGAAAATGGTGAGGGATTCTATATGTCTATATATCTATGCATGTGGTCTGAGAAACAGCCTGACATACTTAAAGTAAAGGTCATCCTGCTGTGCAAGACTAGTTAAGAAAAATACCATCTGAGGCCCGTCGTTGGGAGTTTCCCTGACATTCGCAGTTGGGGTAACTCCCATTGTGTGGGTCCTGTATAGGCCAGAGTAAGGTATTGGAGAATCAGACAAAGAAAAAGACATGTCCAAGATACAACTTTGTACCAGAGTTTTTTGTATCCTTGATCACTGCCTTGTTTTGTTACCCTAGATGACACAGAAAATTGAGGGGAAAATTCTCAGCCTCTAATTTTGAGTCTATTAATCCCCAGGTGTGGAGAAAGCAAAACCTGTATTTGAGAAAGGTCATTAAAAATACAAAATGAAACTATTCTATATGTAGTAAATTCCCATTCATCACAAACATATTCATATACCAAATATAGTTTATTTTTGCCAACCATCTTCCCAATCTGTTCTTGAACTGAACAAAATAAAACAGACAAAAGCCATACTATATTGTATGATAATATGCATTTAATTAGCTCTGGTTAAATTTTTGGTGAAGGGACTAAACTGCTACTTCTAACATCAGCAAGCAGCAAAAGCATTTGAGTTAGGTGTGTTGTCATCTCATGATTTAGTGCACATTGTCTGTTACGGTTTAACAGGATAGTTGTTTCTAAGTGACAAGGTGAAAAGATCCCCATCTTTATAAAATTTCCAATTGCTAAACTTTTAAAATCAAGATACTTCTCAGTTACCTCCTATGTATAAAGCACAGTACTGTGGACATAAAAAGATCAAACAGGCATATCTTCTTTAATTTACTGAATAAATATATCCGGAAAATACATATAACCATTGTTTAACTTGTAGTGTGCTACTGATAGATAGAGTCTCTCTTTTTACGTTTGTTCCTTAAGATGCTCACCTCAAGAGAAACCACCTCAGGTCGTGGAAGTGAGTGAATCCTGGTCTGTAGTGACTTTTCTGCTGCTTCTATATCCTGTAACAGGTATCGGCATTTTATATTCAAGTGGATTTACATAAAACAAATGGCACCTGTACAAACAATATCTATATCCCGAATCTCTCACCTCCACTCTTCTCTGGATATAGTTTGAATGGATGGAGGCACACCACGGTAGGAAAACTGATCATTGTTCAATTAATCCATTTCAGATAAAGAATACAGCATTTCTTATTTGGAAATAGAGGTGGGGGAGGTGGTACTTCTAAGTTCTGCCTTTTCACTTTTGAATAGCTAGTAAATGTCAGTAATTCATGCAAAAAGAGTGTCTTATAATAGTGTTCAGCACGTTAATGTAGCTCTTACATCACTAAAAGCAGCCAGAAGGATAAAATAATAAAATATTCAGATACAAAAACAGTCAGATACTCAGACCCACCCTGTACTAATCTTAAAAGTGAAGAGTTCTAGTCTCTCCAGAAGATGTAAATAGTGTATCAATGGCACACATTTCATTTGTTCAATGTTCAATTAAAACAGTTATATGTATGCAAATATTCCATATATTTAATGGAAGCTCAGTGAGGTACCTCAGTACTTAATGACAAGAACCTTTTCATTATACTATCTAGATTTTTTTAGTACTAACTTTCTAAGCTAATTTCAATGGCAAGTTTTATTGCTAGCTAGTATGTCATTCAGCTGAAAGTATTCAAGCACCATGCTTTAATGTGTAGTTTTACTTGTAGATAATGTGTATTTTTCTCTTACAGTTGTAAAAACACTAAGGTAACTAAACTTAATTCATACCCTGGTAAATATTCTTATTTTTATATATACATGAAGTAAATGCCCAGAAATGCAGGATTCCACAAATTTTTAGTGAAACACTTGAGCATTGTCTAATAAATGCTCCCAAAATCAGCACCCATGTTGTCTTGTGCCCACTTATGTCTGTCAAGTTCACAGTGGCCTTGGTCACAGGCCATATAAATTTTGTCTCTCTGTTGAGCTTAGTGAGTTGATAGAAAAGAGAAAGTTATCTGATTCCTGTACAAGCATTGGAGCAGTCTAAGTAGAGGGCTGTTGGACAGACGGAGAGAGATGGAAAAGGGCGTGGGAGTGGGGTGTGAAGAAGCCAATGCTGAACAGGAGAAAAGAGATAGCAGATGGTAGCGGCGGGAGCAAGGAATGGGTGTGAAATGTAAAAGGGAAAAACAGGAAATTCCCTAAAGGGACTCCCCAAAGTTGCACAACCATTAATGCACCTGCTGTCTGGAGGAAGGTGATTTGAAGGAAAAAAGCCATGAATTTAGGGAAAAAAGCTGATTTTTAGCATGTCTATCCCACACTAGAAATTTTTAGCTAAGATGCATGCTAAAGAGGTTTTGATGCTGATGCTGTGACAGATACAGAAGCCTAATAACTTTTGTGTGATTACATTGAGATGTTACAAGGTCCTGGAAAAATGTTTTTTACCTTTATAAATCAAATAAACACAAATAAAATAATCACAAGTCCAATTATGGTCATTACTCGAAGAAGTTATAAGATTATTGTTAGTGGCAGATCTTGGTGCCACTAGCATTGTAGACAATATTATAAACATTTTTCTTGAAGACCAGAAAATAAGGATATTTAATATCTCTTATAGGAGAGCAGATTTGTAAATGGGAAAGCAGATACAAGTAGGAGACATATGGCCTGGTAAAGCAGGCCTATGGTTAAACACTTGACTGTTATCTCTGCAGTATTCTGACTATAAATTATCAGGCCTCTGAAAAACTTATTCCTTAGCTTAAGAGATATTTGCTTTCTTAGAAGACATGCTCACCTCTGATTCCTACTTTTCTTTCCCTTTGGCCGTCTAATTTTTCTCCCCTTATTCCTAAGGGTGAGCTTTCTTAAGATCTGTGGCAGCTGTTCTCATATTTTTTTTTACCTTCTCTCTCTCAAGACTGTGTCCTATCTAGCTTCAGTAACTTTTACTGTAGAGGCATGGCTAACCTTTCTTCCTAGCCCTTATTTCTCAACCAAATGAAACTAAGCTCATCTTATTCCTACAGGATATAATGAATGAAAAATAGTAGGAATTCTCTTCCCTCACATACCTATGCTCTATACTCTATCTTTAACTCTTCTTATACCTGCCATTTAAATTTTCAAAAGTCTATAAATTGTTCTTTCAGGATATCTCTCCTAGCCTTTCCATTTCATTCCCAATGCTATGGCCTTATTATTACACTTATTCATTCAACAAATACTTGAGGAGTACTTACTGTATGATGCATGCCTACAGTATGTCTTGTTTTACTTCCATCCATACCTAAGAGGGGATCAATTCATTTTTCTAAAGAACTACTTTGCATATGTCTTTCCCTAGACTTAAAAAATCATCAGTACCGGCCGGGCGCGGTGGCTCAAGCCTGTAATCCCAGCACTTTGGGAGGCCGAGACGGGCGGATCACAAGGTCAGGAGATCAAGACCATCCTGGCTAACACGGTGAAACCCTGTCTCTACTAAAAACTACAAAAAACTAGCCGGGCGAGGTGGCAGGCGCCTGTAGTCCCAGCTACTCGGGAGGCTGAGGCAGGAGAATGGCGTGAGCCCGGGAAGCGGAGCTTGCAGTGAGCTGAGATCCGGCCACTGCACTCCAGCCTGGGCGACAGAGCGAGACTCCGTCACCAAAAAAAAAAAAAAAAAATCATCAGTACCCACTACATAGAGGATGAAGTGTACCCACTCTATGTACCCAGTACATAGAGGATGAACTACATAGAGGATGAATTCCTTAGCCTGACCGAAAACAAACAAACAACTTTGCAATTTGATCCTAGCCTTCTGTAGCCAGTTATACCCTAATACTTCCACATAAGAACCTTTCCTTTGATTATATACTACCAGAAGGTAAGGACTGTGTCCCATACAACCTTTATGCATCTGAGTATCTCACAAAGTGCAGGGCATGTGCTAGGGATTAAATATTCATTAAATGAATATATAAGATGTAAACGTTTCCTGATTATAAACCAAAACTTTTTTTAAAAAAAGGTACCTGAGGCAGGCAGAGGGAAAGGAAAAAGGGGGGTGAAAAGGGAGGCGACACTTACTTGACTATACATTGTTACCTTGTCTTATAGACTTGCCACTAGAACATTTAAAATTTTATATAGTTGTAGGACAAATAAAAAAGCAATTCCCTCCAAATTGGAAACTAAATGTGACAAATCTAACTATTATGTAGTTTGTGGTATAACCACACAGAGAAGAGCTACATCAAGTATTCTCAGAACACAGTATTGACTGGACACCCTTTGTGGGGGTATACCCTGGGGACAAAAGAAATTGTAAAAGTTATCTTACTGAAAACCATTCTCAGTAATCATATTATTGGTGATAGCCATGTCTGTATCATAGAATAATTCTTTGGAAACAGATTTTCGGTGTTAGAAAAAGAAGGCAGATGCATAAGATCAGCGATTTTAAGTTAAATCTTCAATCGTGTAATTGAATTGGAGATACTGTTATGAGCTCTTGATGTATTTTATTTTAAACAATAACAACAAAACAAGTTGCAATAAGCATTCTTAGTACCCAGATTGAGGGCTCTAAATATATTTCCTGCCAGAAGGAACCAGGGTTTCTTGGAGCAATGGCCAATTCCAGGTCTGGGCAGCAAAAGCACCTAATGAGCCTGGAATAACTCATTACATCATAAAGAAAGGAAACTATCAAAGACTGTTAGGATAATGTCAAAGACATTCAGGAATTAACTTGAAGAGGCTTCAAGTAAACTTCATAGTAAAAATGGGACACATAAGGCATAAATAAGAATAAAAATTGCAAGGGATCGAAAACATTTCAAATCCCAGATAAACTAAAAACAAAATACCACCTTATTCGTCACCATTAGAGGATGCCAGAGAACCAAACTATGATTTTGAAAGCTATAGAGAAAGTGTCCAGAAGTCATCATACCTTTTCCTACAGGAACTGTACTTCAGTGTAACCACATAAATGATGAGAGGAAGATTCTCTTCCATATAAATAACAAGCAATTGAAAGAGAAGGAATAAAAGAATTTGAATATTCTTTTTTCAACCTCTAATGAATATATCTAGGCAATGATCATCAATGACTGCCAACATTCCAAAATGAGAGACAGCCAGGAATTATGGAAATGTTCTTCCCCCAAACAATGAACCTGAATCTGATCCAGCCTCTAGAACTTCACTCCTCATATGATAGCCATTAGCCTCATGTGGCTATTGAGCACTTAAAATGTGGTAAGTCCAAATTAAGATGTGCTGTAAGTGCAAAACATATACTGAATTCGGAAGGCTTGATAAGAAAAAGAATATGGGATATTTAATTACATTTGGTAGAAACATTTGAAATAATATTTTGTATATACCTCATGAAAATGTTATTAACATTAATTTCATCTGTTTTGACTTTGTTAAAAGTGATTACTAGAAAATTTTAATTACATACGTGCTCACAGTATACTTTTTTTTTTTTTTGAGATGGAGTCTTGCTCTGTCACCCGGGCTGGAGTGCAGTGGCCGGATCTCAGCTCACCGCAAGTTCCGCCTCCCGGGTTTACGCCATTCTCCTGCCTCAGCCTCCGGAGTAGCTGGGACTACAGGCGCCCGCCACCTCGCCTGGCTAGTTTTTTTTTGGTATTTTTAGTAGAGACGGGGTTTCACCGTGTTAGCCAGGATGGTCTCGATCTCCTGACCTCGTGATCCGCCCGTCTCGGCCTCCCAACACAGTATACTTCTGTTGGACAGCACAGCTCTAGATCAATTTATAGGAATTACAGAGAATACAGGAACATGCAAAATGATACGTCAGAAATGTAAGTAGCAATATCCAAACTGAGAAACGCATAGGACAAATGACCTAATTCCTTTAACACATAAATTAAAAGTGGATGAAAAGGTCAGGGGGTACTTTTAGAGACGTATCAATCAATTACAATGTTGGATTTTATTTGGATTCTCATCCAAACAAATGTAAACATGCCTACAGATTTATCAGAGAAATGTGAACTCTGAATATTTGAGGAATTAGTGGTAATTTCTTATTGATAATAGTATTGTGATTTTGCTTAAAATAGTAAAATAGTCCTTATCATTTAATGATATACACTGAAAAAATACAGATATATTCAGAAATAGCTAAAGGTGAAACAGTATGATTTCTGGAGAATACCTTCAAAATAATCTCAGTGGTTGGGGAAGGGGATGAGGTATATAGATGAAGCAAGATTGGCCATGTTTCGATAATTATTGAATCTGGGTAATAAGTACATGTAAGTACATTCTTCCATTCCCTTTTCTATATAGGCTTGAAACTCTTTTAACAACTAAAAAACAAGTTCCCAGTGTGGATGATGGTATAAATGTTACTCTATGGCAGAACTGAGAAGGCTATGTTTAAATGAGTTGATTCATGATTAGGAAAGGTAAAATATGAGCACAGAAAGTCACATGCTGAGATCTCTTTCTCTCCCTATCCCTATACATGCCACTTCCTCCAAAACTTGAAATCTAATACCTCACTATAAATATATACAGTGAACCCAGCTATGGCCAGGCTGGTTTTAATCTTTTAAGCTGCTGGAGGGCCAATTTCTGGGATATGAAAAATAAGATACTAAAGCACGAGATACAGGGTCATTGGTACAGGAACATGCAAGCATTTATTAAACATATTCTTCAAGGAATTGGAGGTGAGAAATGTAAGAAGGAAAGAAGAGAGATAGGGTCCTGTAAGTCACCGACCATCTTGGGTGGCAGTTTGTTGAAGTCCCTGTTTAACTGCCAACTGCCCCATGAAGGCTTCCAGGGTGTTCTTCAGTGGAAGCATTCTCTCACCGGCTGCAGCACTTTCTCATTCTTTCTCACCCTGGAGTGTTTGTCCAGCTTACTCATGAGCTTACTCTTGAGATGATGTTGACTTACAGAATTGCCTTTTTTTTTTTTCTTTGAGATGGAGTCTCACTCTGTCATCAGGCTGGAGTGCAGTGGCACGATCTCGCTCACGGCAACCCCCCAGCTTCCCGGGTTCAAGCAATTCTCCTGCCTCAGCTTCCTGAGTAGCTGGGACTACAGGCATACACCACCACACCCAGCTAATTTTTTGTATTTTTAGTAGAGACGGGGTTTCACCATGTTGGCCAGGATGGTCTTGATCTCGTGATCCGCCTGCCTCAGCCTCCCAAAGTGCTGGGATTACAGGCGTGAGCCACCGCATCTGGCCCAACTTATAGAATAGCCTTTCTAGATAAAACTAAATTTTATGGTAGGTACATGGGGAGAGATGTCAGCTTACATTGTGGCAGTATTTATAGAAACACAATTTTCTCTTTCTCTTCCAAATCTATACCAATTCTGTTATGTTCTTAAAAGGCAGATAAATTCCATTTTACTAATACTAACAGGGAAAAATCACCCACCCTGTGTTTTCAAAGTTCACTATCTTTTATGATAGTTACTGACTGAAGCCTATTCTTCACTACCTACATTCATATCTATTCATTTACTAATGTGTGCAAATATTTGATGGAATTGGTTTCTTCCTCACTGCTCCTTTATAAAATACATTCTTTGATATTTTATATTCCTGCTATTTTCCAAAGGAATTTACAGACATTGAGTTCAAGGTGAATTCTGTTGGAACTTACTTAAGTCTAAAAATAATTTTGTGTTTTTTAATTTTATGTGTAATTTTTACAAAGACTCAATTCAGAGGGTATGTGTAACAGCTGACTTTAAACAAACAATAGTTTCTCTAGTCAGGATTAAGGCACATGTTTCCCTGTAAGTTTTCTTTGTAAATCTTCCATTTCAGAGTAATAACTGTCTTTACACCAATCACGCAAACCCCTTGTTAAGATCATTCCCAAGTATTTTAGAATTCTTTGCTAATGTGAATGTAATTTCTTATATTTTCCAGTTGTGTACCTAGAATTACTATTGATTTTTGTATCTTTTATCCATCAGTTTCATTTAACTCATATTATACAACTTTCAGAACAAATTTGGCTTTTTAAAGTATATAACCATATCATTCCAAAATGCTAGTGTTATACTGTCCTTTTCAAAAGTGAAAGCTCATTCCTTTTTAATGTTCATTATATTGGTCAGAAGATCTAAATAAGGTCAAGTAATGGATGTTAATAGAGGTCATCCATATTTTGTACTCTTAGTACAGAAATGCTTTCAAGTTTTATTGGAACCATTTTTAAAGTGTAGCTGTACTTCTGAAGTACCTATCCTAGATGTAACTTAACCTGTCCTGAACAAGTGGTATCAGGAGTAATTGCCCTATGGTTTCCTCATCTTTAAATTAAGGAATTAGCCCAGATCAGTGGTTTTTCACAGTTCTTTAAAGCCACAGCTGGGCAGTCAAGGAAAGACTGAACAGGTGGGGCTTTGACCCAAAGCAGGTCCACTTCTATCTATTTTAACATGAAAACAAGTTTTAATGCTAAAAAAATTAAATACCTTTAGATGAGAATCGAATCTAATATACATATTTTTAAAGTGTCTACCAACTCAAAATTCTGAAATCAAGTCTTATTTATTTATTTTTCCCCAGACAGAGTCTCACTCTGTCACTCAGGCTGCAAGTACAGTGACTACGGTGCATGGTCATAGCTCACTGTAACCTTGAATTCCTGGGCTCCAGGGAACCTCCTGCCACAGCCTCCCAAGCAGCTGGGACTACAGGCATGCACCACCATGTCCAGCTAATTTTTAAACTCTTTTTTAGAGACAGGGTCTTGCTGTGTTGCTCAGGCTGGACCTGAACTCCTGGGCTCAAGTGATCCTCCTGCCTTGGCCTCCCCAAGTATAATCCAAAGATTATAGGCATGAGCCACTGTGCCTGGCGAAGTCTCATTTATTTTACTTTCATAATGACTTCTATGGTAGAGCCACTAAAATTCTTTCAAAAGTTTAAAAACATATGAGGGAAAGTAGGATTTGAAAAATTGCATATGCAATAACTCAAGGAATGCAAAAAAAGAGAAGAGGCAGCATCTCTAGCAGCAAGCACTGTGTTTGTGATATAATAGGTACTCAACAAATGTTTACTGAAGTACTCAAAGAAAATATACAAAAATATATTAATTTTAGATCAGCGGGACGATATGGAAGGTATGCTATTTCGTCTTCTTTACCCTTTAATTTTTTTTTCTTTTACAGTGGGAATATTTCACTTTGATAATCAGGGGAAAAATATCATACCAAATTGAAGTTTCTCATAACTGTGAAACCAGGCTCATTATGTTCCTTATATATGTATGACTATGATTTCTTAGCTGCCCTTCTGAACTCTATTCTCTCCATTTTTGAAATCATCTTGCATCTAAACAGCAAATGAATCTTCCTTAAATACCCACTCATTTATTTCTTATGTAAGTCTATATTTTTCTTTTGCGTAGTCATTTTCAGTACTGAATTATGTCTATACATCAAGTCTCAACTTCTTTGGTCCGATAACACATATCCAACCTTGTTTCCTGTGAATTTCTAAGCTAGTTAGTCACACTCCCAGGATCATTAACAGGGTCATTCAGTCTTCTGGTCTTGGCTCTTTTGTAAGAATCCAACAGTATGCCTTGCCTTCTGCCTATTCAAATACAGGCTAGGCTTAGCTTCTTCTCTGAGACCTTTTTGAATATTCTAGCTCTCAAAATTTTTTTAAATTCTTATTTCTGTAGTCCTGACTCTATTCTATGTAATTTAATGTTTGATCACACAAAGTCTCTGGGTTCTTGATATCAAGAGCTCTGATATATACTTACTTTGTTGTCCCTACTTTCTGCCCAGAACTAGCTCAACAGTAAGGACCCTCTAAGCATTCATCAAATACTTGCTCATTAAAAGGAAAATGCTTGAAAACTAAATATCATATCACGTGCTGCAGGTAGGTAGCAATTAAGCCTTCTAATTTAGTTTTTCTAACTTTTCAGAGCAAATTCCAGATTATCCTATATATTTCCATTTAAAAATAAATATTGCTAACACCATTGGGCAAGTAAGACATATGGCAATATAGAATGCTTTGGTAGCACTATGGCTGTGACTTAAATTACTGTGGATCAAACTGCCAGAAGCTGAGAAGATAACTGAATTTTCCTCTTCCTTTATCCTCTAGTGAGGACAGAAGATAACTATATCATGCCTATCGATGAAAATATTTAACAATAAAAAACTGAAAACACTGCTTTATAACTTAAATAATATAGTCTTACTACCAAATGTTTTAGTCATAGGATCTCTTGGAAGCTTGAATGGAAGCAAACTTTAGGGTTTTAATTATGGATGAAGCCATACAATTCTGGAAGCAAAGTATAACAAGCAGCCAAAAATGTTACACATATGATTCTACTCCAAATGGGCACATTGGCCAAATGGTGAGGCCCCGCACAATCATACACTTTGACCACTCCTCCATATCCATCAAGAGGGAGCTGGGAAATCTGTTATCATAGATATGAATTCTGTGTGTTTGCCTAGTCAGGCAAAATCAAATTGTTCTTGTTTTTATGATGTTTGATAGTTGTGAGTTGGCTCTCAATAGCTTATAGGTACTTTACAGCCTTTCAGGATTTCCTTTCAAATAAAAGAAGATGAAAGATGGCAAGGTACATCTTCCATTTCTTACTTCTTGCAAAAGGGTGACCTTACAATTCCTTCTGTAGTCATTGATTTTCTAGTTGATTGCAAACAAAGTTAAATTTTTTTTAATTAAAAAAAATGAGGATACATATGTTACTTATCTAACTGACATGGGCTTTAAAAAAAGATGCTGCTTTAGTAATTCTACTTATTACTCAGAACCAATAAATTATATAAATCAATATTATGAAACTTACCTAAAAGATTTTTGAGAAGGTGGGATAAATCTCTGTATTCAAGTCATGGAAACTTACCTTTAAAAGACTAAGGTTCCTTTTAAAAGCAGTCTCAACTCTTTGGAGTTGAGATGCCTTTTCTGTATGTTGATCACCCAATTTATTCTCCATTTGTTGAAGTAACATTAATCTTTGTGATACTCTAGAAGAAAATGAAGATTATATAGAGTTAAAAAATTAAAAGCAAACATTTTACTACTTGACCAATATAAAAAATTCATTTCTTAATAACACCTCACTTCAACTCTAACCTATTCTGAAAGTAAATCACTATGTCAACTAATAAGACAGTGAAAAATTTGAGGTAGTTCAATAAGTCTTAAGTCAATCTGGTTAAAATCATTTTTCTTTTCATTAACATATTCTTTATATATGCCATAAGTACATACTTCTGTTTTTTTAGCCTCTCTGGTCTTTTGAAATTATTTTAGAATGTTGAAGATATGTTTTAATTTTTGGTGAAAATGCAAACTGTAATACATATCCCTTTGTACACATAGTTATATATACCTCCCGACACACATACATTGATATAACTTGCTATATGAAACCTTCTGCTTAACACTTCAGTACCCCTGAATCTCATGTTACACATTTAGAATTGTGCTAAACTTCCATATGTTTGAAGAAGCAATAAAAATATTTTTTCCCTCTTTTTCCAAGAGAAAGATGATGGTTTGATATATGAGTGAGAGGCTGTGTGTATGTATGCATACTCACAACAAGGTAAAACAGTAATTGAAGAAAGATGTAAAAAATTACAAGTAAATATCTTCAAACTACTTTGTTACATATAATATACTTTAAAAGTTTCTTGCTGGTCAAATGCTTATTTTATACATTTTTGTTCTTTTTAAGACAATATGTAAGATGATTAAAAGATACATAAGTTGGTATACACAACAGTCAAACTGTTTCCCAAATAGTTGTGGAGGTTCTCAAGAAACACTGTGTTTCATCAGGCTGTCTTAAAGGTGGAATTAAAATCCCAAGTCTATGAATAGTCAATTTTTTGGTAAGGAAAGTATCTTAGGAGCCAAGGAAAGAACGTCTGGTAATTAAAGAAAAGGAAAACCTGAAAGCTCACAGAGAGAGGAGGAAAAGAGTGAATAGTACATAACAAAGAGCAGGACTGGCTACACAATTTGAGGGTCCAGTTCAAAATGATACAAGACAATGGCACGAGAGCATTAAACAAAATGCAGGACCTGTGACTGTGTATAAGTCATATACCCATGAGGCCAGTCCTGGGTAAAAGGTTTAGAGAAGCCCATTAAATACCAATGTGGAGCCTAGAAGGGGTGGGAGGAGGGGCAAATTTATCTATATATTACTTACAAAGAGTAAAAATACATAGAACATACCTTTTAATCTTGCTTATTCATAAGAAACAAGGACATTTCCTAACACTAAAACCTCTTAAGTGTCAGAAAATTAAAATGACATGCTTTCAAATTTTTAAGTCATCCTGTACATACAATATTTCACTAACAAAGCTAGTTCAATTTCTATATCTGAATCATCCTTTTAAAAAAAACTTACATTTCTTCATGTCTTTTAGAAAGGCGAATTTCTTGAGCAAACAAGGAAGTCATCTTTAATCAAAGCTGTCATAAAGAATAAAAACATTTAAAGTTACTTCTACCACATGTCCTCAGCTTTGCAACATTTGATTATTTTAGTAGCTTAATCCATCGGTTCTCTCAGAAGAGAAAACTTAAGATGTAATAATGTATAAAATGAAAGGACGCAATTAAACACATTTTTATTCAGCATGCCAGATACATCTAAGTACACTGTGAATTAGGTAAACCCAACATATTTCGTATTGTCTCCTCTTTTCTTTCTAGACTCTAACCTTAATCAGAATTAAAAACAAACAAGCAGCTGGTACTAAGACTAGTAAACGTTTTATTGCATCAACAGAAAAAAAATCCGCTCTGTAAAATTCAACACAGGAACACCATCGCTTATGCATGTGCAAACACACATAGACAGAAAGGCAGGCAAACAAGTATGAGAACCAACTGGAAATTCAAGGTCTTTCCTTTATTGGAAGAGTGCCCAGTTCTACCATCTCTCTTCTAAATAGGAAATTACTTTTCATGCGTAACTGTGAGGAAAAGCACAATTAGATAGATACCTTCCCCTTCCCCTGGCTGCTCAGCACTCTCATTTGTGGAGTGTAGGAAAGCCCATTTTCATGGCACACTTTACACAACGAGCAAGCTCACCTTGGCTAAAGATATTGGACCGATACAGACAGAGGTCTAGTGAAATGCTTTGAAGGCCTCCAAAACTGCAGACAACTCATCTGGTTGGGCTTATAAGCTGAAAGTGCTTGCCCTAAGGGATAAAAAGAGGAATAAAATTCCTTCCTGAAATGAAGCTTTCCTAAATTTTATGAAATTAAACATCTCTGCACTCTATAAAGATTGTCTAAAGATTGACACACCGCCCGAGTGTCCAGCACCGCTAGAGATCCCACGCCTATTGAGTGTAGGGCGCTGAACCCGGCCAAGGAAAACGGAAACACCGCCCTGCCCTCATTAGGTTTCCTCCTCTAGGCGTGGCGGCCTTTCCTTCAGCACCGCGGACAGCAATCGCTCACAGGCCCGCCCTCCAGGGTCTAATTACAGATATTTTCAGCTAACATCACCGCAGGCCAATCCTCGCCGCCTTCCCCTCGGTTTCCTTTTGCAACGAGGCCAATTAACACAGCGCCAAGGGAATCCCGGAAAGTCGGTTCATGGTAACTTTTCTGTGAGGCCCGCTATCAGCACTTCAGACAAAACCAAATTAAATTCTCCCTTAGAACCGAAGATCCGCACCTTCTCTGAGTCATCTGCTCTCCGGCCGCCCCAATTCCCGCTTATACCCAAAGGACTCATGAACCTTCCTCATCAACCTGGCTCTTTACGTTAACAACATCCTCCCCAGCGGCCCTGCGCCCCTGCGCAACCGTCAGGCAGTCAGGGCACCCACCCACGGTCCGACTCCACTCACCGAGCCCGCCTCCGAGCCCTTCCGGGAAGGCACCAGCTACTGCGCCGACGCCGGGGCCTTAGCGCAGGCCAGGGCGTGGTCACGTTGCCATATTTGCGCACGCGCGGCGCGCGGTGACGTCACCGCATCTTTATAAAGGACCGCCTTGGGGCGCGAAAGGTTCGTGAGGTGTAGTCGCGGCAACCAGAAGGTGGGCGTGTGGCACGCGGCGCGCGCGAGGGTGACTTGAAAGGGTCTTTACGAACCCTAAGGAAAAGCAGTCTGGTAGTAAGTCCATTTCAAGACCTTTTAAAGTGAGACCTGCATATGTTGAAAGAGTTTTAGAGAGTGAAGCTGGGTTCTTAGAAGCTGGAATGTCCTAGCAGAATGTAGAAGTGCGAAAAATTCGGCAAAGTACTCTAAAGTGAGTGGAATTTACAGTCGGTTTATTCAGCGAGTGCATATGAAGCAGCTTCGAGGTGCTTCGTCCTGGGCGTCTCATACTGAGCAGAGCAATGAGAGCCCCTGCCCGCTCATTGTTGGTAGACCCCGCGTTGACAGTAGTATTGCTGGATTACGCCTTGAGGGGTTTCTGAGTGTCAGTCGCCATATTTACATTGGTTATCTCGTTGAGTCCCCGCAACGCCCTGTGAAATGGGCACCATTAGCTTCATTTGACAGCCAAGGAGACAAATTTGGTTGTTAATTTAGCGCTTTTTGTAATAATATCTCGTGGCTGTAAAGTGCGTTTCTTAATTTTTGTTCTTGAAGTAACTGAAGTACGTGGTAGTGTCAGTTCTCTAATATACAGAGGAAGAAAAGGTTCAAGAGAGGTGAAGTTGTTTTCTTTATAAAGGATGCTCTGCTGGTAAAAGACAAAGAGCTAAGGACTCCAAAATCCAAGGTGTATTTTTAATTTTCTCCTTCTAGAATATTTACGTAAAACGTAGCTCTTGCGTCAGGACCTCTGCACTTAATGTTTCCTTTGCTTGGAAAGCCCCTTCTTCAGACATTTATAGATTCGATTCCTTGTATCTTTCAATCTACCTCCTCACAGGACCATTCCTTTAATCTCCAATATAAGAAGATCCCCACATCCTGGCTCCCTATCTTCCACCTGCTTTATTTTTTCCATAACACAGTAACAATCCATATATTGTGTAATCACTCATTTGTTTGTTTGCCAGTGCACCCACCACTAGAATTTGAACATTCTAAGAACAAGTATTTTTGTCTCTGCTTTGCTGATGTGTATCCTCAGCAACCGGAACTGCCTGACATACAGGTGCTCAGTAAATATTTTTGAATGAATGGATGAAATAATTCCTCCCGTTAACATTCATCATAATTTCAGAGTACTCTGTCTTCACTTGATAGGAACTTTGATTTTGCTGTTCCATACCCTTACCACTTAGGAAAGATGAAAAGTAGATCCTTGAGCGGTCCTGTGTTCTAGGAATGAAATAGAGCTTTTGCATGGTTACAAGGAATTCTTGTTTATTTTTTATGTACATTTACAAATAAGGATTTTTCTTAAGTTGGTAATGGGTTGTGTGAAAATAATTACTGTAGGCTCATTATAGCATTTGTTTGTTGCTTGACAAACTGCTAACCTCCCTGCTTGTGTAAGTTTGCATAGTAACACAGTTGGAACAAATCCAGCTCTTTCAACGTTGAGCCCAGCTTTTGTAGGTCACCATCCGCCTTAGCTAAGGAATACCTTGGGAGTTTTCTTGCAGTTTTTAAGAACAGTAATCAGGAATATATCACAGACACTTGGAGGTTATCTAGATAGACTTTGATAATTTGTTTTATAGCATCCAATAAAAGTGGTTACTTTCTACTTAAAGATCTACAGTGATAGCTGCCTTTCTCATCATATTGCCCACAGCTGATCCTTTCTGTGAGTCACCAGGCTGGTGAGGAAGAATCTCTGGCAACAGTGTATCTATTAATATATAGCTTCTGTGTTTATCAGGTAAGTTTGGATACTTTCTGGAGTAATGTATTCACAGCCTGCCATGAAAATTATTGCAACCTGCTAAGTAACAACTGACCCATAATGAGATAGTCTGCAAAGGTGTTGTGAAATTATTGTTTCCTAACCCCTGGACTAGTTCTATGCACCAGCATGCTATGATTATCTCCTCAGCCTCATATAATCTTCTATAATTGCCCCCACCTTCATTATTTATAAAACATTGTATCATTTAGTCATACATTCTATAAAGATGTATGTATTAAACATTTGTAAGATGTAATCTGCCCTCAAGAGCCTAGAATCTGGCTGGGCTTTTAAAGTATACACAAAAAGCTGGAGGATGATGGCTGACAACATAAAAATGGTTTTTATTGAATGCTTATTCTGTACCAGGCACTTTCCATGAATTACCTTATCCTCATAAAAACCCTATGAGCAAGTGTGCCGCAGTCTTACTATCCTCATTTTTATAGCTGAGAAAATTGAGACTTAGAGAAATGATTTACTTAAGATCACACTGCTAGTAAATGAACTCCAAACTGTTTGATGTTAGTATTCTCAATAATTCTGTATGTTATCTTGAGATTATGTAATTAAAAAGTATGCCGATTATGAGGATAAGAAAGGAAAGAGCACCATGAGCTGGAATAGTATAGACAGCATTTTGAAGCACTGAGGTGGACCTTGAAAAATGGGCTGATTTGGAAGTCTTTTTGTGATTGGGTGTATCAGGTGGCAGGAGAGTGTGGTGTGGAGTGTTCTAAGTGAGGGAAGCAACTACATAGAAATGTGTGCATGTGAGTACATCTGGTGTGAGCCATAGTGGAAAGGAAGCATTGGGAAAAATGTTTTCTCCTCATTTTCCTTAATTTTGAAGATTTCATTTCTGATGCCAGATACTTTGAAAATGGAGGTTTGATAGTAACAAAGGAAATTATTGGAGGAGGTAAGACTGTTGAGTAGAGAATAGAAATGAAGACAGAAAAGGAAGGCTTGAGGATGGAAAAGGAAGGACAAGCTTTGAAGAGTAAGAAATAAAAAAATTGCAAAATCCTGACTGTTTCAAATACTCCAAGTTATTAACAGTAAATTCTGTTATAGTTTATATAAAGGCCATCTTTTTAGACCCCCTTTGAGTTTACTCTGGGTAGACAAGTACTAAAAAAATAAAGAGCTCATGACTGACATAGTTAGTTTTTCTTCCTATTTCAGGAAATCCTGGATAAAATTTGGTAAAGTGGGTCCAATTGCCTGTGTACTTTACTTTGAAATAAAATCATCAGAAATTTACCTTGTTCCATAATTGTAGTCTGTTCATTTTATTATGGTAAAATATTCTGTACTCAAAATATATCTGAAATGCTTTAAATTGGCCCTTGATGGATATTGAGTAGAGAGAATTTATAAGCAGATTCTTCTTTAGAGCTTTTGTTAGTGAACCAGGTATCAATTTAGGTTCAATCAGATAAAATGCTGCAATAGAGAAATCATTCTCACAGTTGATGTTTATGTTCTAGACATTCTCTGTAGAAATAACATCTTGCTGATAAAACTATGTTCAATCCTAGAGATTGCCAGTGAGAATTTGCATATGCCTCTTCCTTCCTTGGAAAAACAAAAACCTCAGTAGTTGTAAAATGCACTTGAGAAAACATTAGAAATTTTAAGTTGAAAGCACGCATGATGATTCTTAGGAAGTCATTTGTTTGTTGTATTATAGTGGGAGAGGGAAGGCTTCCCTTCTCTTTGAACCTTTGTGGAAATAACTGACAATAAACAAATTAATAAGAAAAAGGGATATGATATGGTTTGGCTCTGTGTCCCCACCCAAATCTCACCTTGCATTGTAATAATCCCTATGTGTCAAGGGTGAGACCAAGTATAGATAATTGAATCATGGGAGTGGTTCCCCCTATACTGTCCTCGTGATAGTGAGTTCTCAAGAGATCTGATGGTTTTATAAGGGGTTTCCCCCTTGGCTTGTGCACTCATCCTCTTTGCTGCTGCCCTGTCAAGAAGTGCCTTCCACCATGATTGTAAGTTTCCTGAGGCCTCCCCAGCCATGCTGAACTGTGAGTCAATTAAACCTCTTTTCTTTATAAATTACCCAGGTTTGGGTATGTCTTTATTAGCAGTGTGAGAATGGGCTAATACAGAATACAAATATACTTAATGTGCATAAACACAGGAGCCATATAAAATATGAGACTCAAAGAGGAGCCAGATGGTTGAAACTTAAATACTCCAGTGGGGAGAGGGAAATGGTGAAGGGGGTACTGTAGGCAAGTTTTAGAGAGATAATACATGACTTTAGGGAAGATGAATGGACCTGGGAGGTAGAAATACTAGCTTGTAAATGATTTTCTTTGTAATTTGAGCCCAACAGGCAGAACAAAATCCCTTCAGGTATGGTTACATGCCTTAGTCTTCTTTCCTGGTAATAAAATTTCAAGGATAGGATGGAAGGCAATTATGTTCTCTTTGGTGGGCCAGGTCTTAAGGCAGATAAAGGAATATTAGGCGTTAAATTTCACCCTGTTCTAGGGGTGGAGAGAAGGGAGTTCAGGAGAGATTAGAATATCCTTGATTCTGGGATTATAGGTGTGCTGTGGCTCACGGCTATAATCCCAGCACTTTGGGAGGCTGAGGTGGGAGATCGCTTGAGGCCAGGAGTTTGAGACCAGACTGGGTGACAAAGCGAGACTCTGATCTCAAAAGAAAAAAAATAGCAAAGTCCTTGATTCTGAGGTAATTTATAAGGCCTTCCTATTATGGTTCGAAGTGTTCAGCGTGCCAAAGCACCATTCATTTTGCCATGTTGTTTTTTAAGCCCCAATAGTATACACAGTAAATGTGTATGCACATGTTCCTTAATGTATGATGAGGTTACATCCTGATAAACTTATTGTAAGTCAGAAATGCATTTAATACCTTATAAACCCATTGTAAAGTCAAGAAATTATAACTCAAACTGTTGTTAAGTCAGGGACCATCTGTACTTTTTACTTCACAATTTTCAGTAATTTAGAGCTCACACAAATCCTTTGTCTTAAACGGACACTTTTCCAGATGTATGTAATTTATAGAAGGTTTTATTATTATTTTTTCAATCCTGTTTCCCTGATTTTCTGGTGGCTCTCAGTACATTCACTAGTCTCTCTATGACTGTTTAACCCAGGCTTTTCTTGAGGTAGGCATTTTCTCATTCATGGTCTTCAGGCTTGTTTAGTTTTTTTCTCTCTGTTTGTTCCTCTTTGATTCTTATAATCCTGTAATAACTTTATTGGTCCACAATTGAGCAAGCAAATAAGAACCTTCTTAAATGCATACTTGAGTACTGTACGTGATAAGTATTGTAGTCTGCCATTCTCATCTTTTTGTAATGCTCTACAGTTGTATTTATTGAAAACATTCAAGGCTCTTTGCACCAGCCAGTTTTTCATCATCGTTTGCTGTGTGCATCCACTTGAAAACTTGCATATAATTTCCTTTGAAAGAACAAGAGTTGCAGTTTTACTGGATTGCAACTTCTTTGTTTCAGGATCTAATGATGTGTAAAAATATTGTTAGAAAAATCTGTTGTGGTTTAATGCATTTGGGATACTTAATTTTAAAAAGACCTATACCCTTTATTTATATAAGAACAGTAATATTGTACCTAATTTTTGGAGCACTTCATGTGAATACATTTCTTCTGTGCTAGGGCATCAAGTCTTATTTTCTTTCTTTCTTTCTTTTTTTTTTTTGAACATAAACTCAAGATTTTATTGTCTTCATAATAAAAGATGACACTTAGAACTGGATCACTTGGCCCTTTCTCTTCTTATCTCCTCCCAGTTCAAAATGCTTGCATCTTTTAATAGCCAGCATTCTCTTAGATCTGCAGTTGGGCTCAACGCACTCAAGCCTTAGCACAATCTTCTTTGTAGTTTTAGCCTTTTTCCGGAAAATCGGCTTAGTTTGCCCACCATAGCCACTCTGCTTCCTGTCATAGCGCCGCTTTCCCTGGGCATACAGAGAATCCTTGCCCTTCTTGTACTGTGTCACTTTGTGGGGTTGGTGCTTGCCACACTTCTTACAGAAAGTCCGGCGGGTTTTAGGGACGTTAACCATGCTTGCAAGAGCGATATCGACACGGGAAGAAAGCTCAAGTCTTATTTTCAAATCTAATTTTATCTTTCTCTTCAGTATCCCTTTTTAAAATTGATTTTTAATAATGACTTTCTTAAATTGAAAGTTGAGTAATTGTACTGATGGCTTATTCTTACAAACTCCCTGCTGAAATTGGGATTTGAATGTCACTTTTACCATAAGAATAGTAAAAAGTTTAGTTAGTTGAATATGCACTTGGGATTTAGCTAATTTTTCATAATCATATTTTTCATATGTGAAAAAAATGAAGTAACTACTGAGTGTCTTTTTCTTTGGGTCTGCTTTTCTTGGACTCTAAAAAAAAAAAAAAAAACAAAAACAAATTGTAGGCTATGAAATAGACTGTAAATTAGCTTGAAGTTTTCAATGTATTTCCCAAGTCCAAATGTGTATTAGGTTGTTCATTGGCTTGTTTATATAGTCAAAAATAGCGTTTTAACTAGTGTAATTGTAAGTCTCAATTTTTAGCCAACTTTAAATATTTGCTGCGGGTGTAATTGCTAACAGTAGTTTGAAAAATTGGATAAAGTTATCCTTTTACAGTTTTGTTGTCTGATGAATATTTGTTTGATGTGAAATAGAAGTAAAACGTGTATGCCTGTATGCCTAAAATTTTGAAGAGAAGTAGTAGAGGGGAAAAGAAATGGATTCATTTTAACTCTAGATGGCAGTTAAACACAACTAACAAAGACCAACTTTTTTGAAGTAAAGAGAAAAATAGTAAAACAGACACACGTTCTGTTTTACTATCTAGTTAATTATATTCTCAAAATGATGTCTCAGATTGTTGTTACTAAATAGACATGTATAAGATGTAATTACATACAAGTGAAATAAATAATGAAAGCCTGTAATTGCAATAATTTTTTTTTCACCTGGTAATACGGCATACACCCAATGCAATGGTTTATATTGCTAGTATTTTATTTTGTCACTTTTGCTAACATTTAGTTCAGTGTAGTTTCATTTTATGTACAATTATTTACCAGTATCAATTCAAACCATATGCCATTAGGAAAACTATTACACATTTAATGTTTTGAAATGTTTAAGTAGAAGCAAAGCTTATTTTCATGAATTGTGTTCCATAAAAGTAGACTCCAAAATCTGCCATAGATATCCATGCATGTACCTTTGAGATCGCATTTTTCTTTCCTTTGCTGTGCAATAAAAATATATTTTACATCTATTTAATTCACAATTTTAGCTTGTTGGTTTCAGGGGTGCTAAAATTACGTTTCTGATAGTATTTATGAGGGAAAAGAAAAGCTTGTTTGATTATACTTTGTTCTCATCTCCTGGTCTCAGCTCGTTGTGTACTATCATTTCTATAGACTTGTAGAGTGCAACTGTTTCTTGTTTGTGAACACCATACATTGATGTGGTATCTAGCAAATAGTACAAAAATAACTTACAGTATATCTAAGGAGTCTCATCTGACTTGTCAGATAGCTTAAAAAAGGAAGGGATGTGATATGTTTTAAAAATGCTTTATTGTAGATTTTATATGAAATAACATAATCCTTTTGAGAGGACTAGTTGATTTGATTCTCATTTCCTATATATAGCAATTTTTGCTCTGAGTATCTATCTGATTAGTGGATTAGCTCATAGATGGCAGCTGATGCCCTGGGTGAAGGGACTTGCTTGCCACTTTTGTAAACCCTGTGAAGTTGTAAGAAATGTTGCTCTCATGCATAAAGGTGTGGAGGTGCAGGTCACCCTACTGGAAAGTAGGACGTTATTGGACACCTCAGATCTTGGAGTCTAGTGACTTATTGGACACCTCAGATCTAGATTCTAGTGAACATTTACTCCACAATCAACCCCAAAGGCAAATACTTTGGGGTTGGTTGTGGAGTAAATGTTCACTTTGGGGGTTTTTGCCTTTGGGGTTGGTTGTGGAGTAAATGTTCACTAGAATCTCCAAGAGTTCCTGTGCCTTTAGAATTATTTACCTGGACTCCAAACTCTTCATGGCAGTTATTGTTTCCTAATGGGTTCTTCATGGATGCTAGTGGAATATATTTAAGTTGGCAAAAGGATACACACTTTCTTTTCTTTTTAAAGCAACATAAAAAGTCCTGTGTTACTCAAAAAGTAACATAAAAGAATTTATTTTTAGAGAAGCTTCTAGTAGAATTTTATAAGAACAGATAGAGTTGCCCACCTCCAAGATTGTTGCCTTGCAAGAATAAAAGGTGCTGGAGTTGCTGATTTTTTTTTTTTTTTTTTTTTGAGACGGAGCCTTGCACTGTCGCTCAGGCTGGAGTGCAGTGGCGCTATCTCGGCTCACTGCAAGCTCCGCCTCCCGGGTTCACGCCATTCTCCTGCCTCAGCCTCCTGAGTAGCGGGGACTACAGGCGCCCGCCACCTTTCCCGGCTAATTTTTTGGTATTTTTAGTAGAGAGGGGATTTCACCGTGTTAGCCAGGATGGTCTCCATCTCCTGACCTCCTGATCCGCCCTCCTCGGCCTCCCAAAGTGCTGGGATTACAGGCTTGAGCCAACGCGCCCAGCCTGGAGCTGCTGATTTTTGAGGTGAAGACAGAAACCTGGATTTTCATGTGAAAGCATCTTCTCAGTGTTAGCAACTTATTCAAGTAAAAACTACAAAGCAAAAAAGTTAAAACATACCAGCAGACTGAGAGTTTGTAATCTTTAATGTATAGCACTCTCATTTTGTAGCTCATTTAAAAAATAATATATATTGTAAAATTGATTGCTTAAAATCCTTTAGTTATTGGATACAATCCGGTGATTTTTGAGGTTATACTTTAGTTATTTTAAAATCAGATTTTGGAGTCTTTCTAAAAGACTTATATTTCGTATCCACCATCAGTGTCTTGAGTAATATCTTTGGATATCTGATCCTATCCTTTACATTTTTCTTCCTAATTTCATGATCAAAGAATAACCTTAAATTAAGTTTTGAGAGTATGTTGTTATAGGTACTGTGTGCTACCTACCTGGTGTCCAAACATGCAGGTACTAAAGAAACATGATACCTTCATCTTTAGTTTTCTGTATCCTACATTTTGGCTTCTACAGTCTTCTCTATGGTCTTAGTGATTTTTTAAAAACATAAATCGTAATTTGTAACTCTCCTCCTTAAACCCTATAGTGGCTTTCCATTGTCCTTATAATAAAATACACGCATGGCCTCTAAGGCCCTGCTTGATCAGATCCTGGCTTACTTCTCTCAACTCATTGCTTACAAGGTTCCCCTTTCTTCACTCTTATCTTGTTGATGTACACCAAGCTTAGTCCCATTTCAAAGACTTTTTCACCTGATGTTCCCTTTGCCTGGAATATCTTCCACAGAGCTTTATATATTCTTTGCTAGTTACTTCCCGAGTGAGGCTTTCCTGCCTACCCTGCCAAAATTCCTTTCACCATCATTTTCTGTCTTCTTACCTTGCTTTCTTTATTTAAAGTAATACTTAACCTCTGTCTGATACATATTTGCCTACTTGTTTGTCTTTCCTCTCACTAGCATATACATATATTTCGTGAAGACAGGAACCTTGTCTATCTTGCTAATTGCTGTATCCTCAATACCTAGAAGAGAGCCTAGCCCTATTCAGCTGAACAGAAGTGTAAAATAAATGAATAAATAAAGTCTAGGTAACCACAGTGACACTGAATGATAGAAGACAGACCTCAAATTGGAAAGGGCTACAGAAGCAAAACTATGAAGATACTATAAGTATGATGCTGGTACCTCAATACTGTATGTTTGCCATAGTTACCCATCATGTAACCCATCTCACAATAGCTTTTTTCAGTTTTAGAAATTTGACTTTCTATATGATATAATTAAAACCTGGTATTTTAAACCTGCTTTCTAGAACTACATTCACATAAATGACTTACTAAATTCATAAAGTGTGATTTTTACATGTGGACTACTATAATAATGTGAAATATATTAGAAAGTTATCCTTTCTGAATCAACATAGTGTTGACATTTGAAGGTCACAGTAAATCCTAGGGATATGTTTTAAATGATACAGTCATGCACTGCATAACAAAGTTTCTGTCAATGAGATTACTTACAAGAAGATGGTCCCATAAGATTATAACACCATATTTTTACTGTACCTTTTTAATGTTTAGGTATGTTTAGATACACAAACTTACTATTGTGTTACAGTTGTCTACAGTATTCAGTATGGTAACATTTTTTACAGGTTCATAACCCAGAAGCAATAGGCTGTACCATATTGCCTAGGTATATAGTAGGCTGTGCCATCTAGGTTTGTGTAAGTAACTCTGTGATGTTCACATAGTAATGAAATTGCCTAACAATGAATTTCGCAGAACATATTCCCATCATTAATGTAATGCATGACTATACTTTGAATTGCTATCAGATAACTAAGGATTCTGAGAAATAAGATTAAATAATTATTTGTATGGTATTTGCTTTGCTTTATATATCCTTAGTATGAGTAAGTTCTTGGTAGAGAAGTAATTCACAGTAGACACAGCACAGAAAATATGTTATATAGTTAAAGTATTTTAGCATTGCTGAAATATTTTTTTGAATAGTTTTTGTTATTAGTTTGTTTTGCATGTAAACATTTTATCTATGTGTGTGAGAAAATTCTCTACAAAAAATGATTTAGGGGTATGATGATGGAACATTCACTTATTTCATGTGCCCAAACAATTATTTATCTCTCAAAACTATATAACTTTATGGTTCAGATGAATTTCTGACAGCTGTGAATGCTTTCTAATTCCTTTTAAGATCACCACTTTTTACTGATATTTTAAAATACAGTCTGTTGAGACTACTTACGTGACTTTATGGGAAGGTTTGTGGAAAAAAATGATTTATATAAATTTACTTCTCTGCCAACTTTGCTGCATGTAAATATATCCCTCTCAAATTTCTACCTTCATCGGGTAAGAGTAGTGCACCCTTAAACAAAGTATGTACGGGAAAAGAAAGAAAAAAATCGGTAAACTTCATATCCCAGGCATAATAAAAATAACCCAGTTTATGCTGTGAATAGAACTAGGGAGTTTGACTTTTACAACTGAAATGTGCTGAGGCCTTAGACTTATATTTGCTAGAGAGGCAGTGTGTCGAATAGCCATCTTATCGAATGAGAACATGTAGATTCCAGCTCTAGATTTGCTGCTGACAAAAGTGTTTCATCATTGGTAAGAAAGGCAAAAATTACCTTCTTTCTCTACGTTACAGGATACTTGTGAGGGCCAAATGAGATAATGGATATGAAAGTGCTTTTGGAATTGAAAGACACTATAAAGCGTAAGATTTTCATTTTAGAGTGTCATTAACAGTAAACTAGATCTATTTTCTTAGACCGTATCACACAGTCTTCTTACTAAGGTGGTATAAAAACCTTATACATTGTTTAACTTAGTATGTGGATCTATATTGTGGACTGGGTTTTCTTTGATAGCAGGACTGTGGTGTATTTTAGTCCTGATTTATTCTGTGAATTTCCAGCCCTTATCTTTTCAAAGATAATATTTTCTCTCATCTTTGTAATAATGTGAGCTGAAAAGACTGATAAGCTCTAAAGTTTACTTAGCAGGTGAATAAAGGTATTTGTACATTGATTTGACATGCAAATAATTTTTTTTTTACAGTAAATCTTGCAATAGTGTTCTTAACTTTTTAAGTATTTTTTATTCAGCTTTGTTAACTAATTTTCCCATGTCTTTTAGGCTCAAAATTACTGGGTATTCATTTTTCATCCTGGAACTTACACAAATGAATTCTCAAAAGTCATTGACAAGTAAATAATTTAAACTTAATTTTAAAACGTTTTAAACTCACAGAGCAAAGCTTCCCAGAAGAGTAGAATTAACAGATCTGTTGGATTTTGAGGTCTATTTTGAAAGCACAAAATTATAATACTATTTTATCTCCACATGTATGGAACAGAATTTCATTATTTTTTACCTATTGCTTAAAAGAGAGCTGTACTATTTGTATTTAAATTTCATGTTCTTAGGGACACTTTTAAGTAGAGTGACCGTATTTAAAGCTGTACAAGAAGATTCTGATCTTTGAGAAGCAGCGTTTTCAAGGAAAATGTAAAAAAACTGTACTGACTCAAATGGTCTGTTTTATAGTCTTTATTTTTTTAAAATTTTACTTTAGGTTCTGGGATACATGTGCTGAGTGTGCAGGTTTGTTACATAGGTATACGTGTGCCATGGTGGTTTGCTGCACCTGTCAACACATCATCTAGGTTTTAAGCCCTGCATGCATTAGGTATTTGTCCTAATGCTCTCCCTCCTATTTCCTCCCACCCCCCGACACCCCATTGTGTGATGTTCCCCTCCCTATGTCCATGTGTTCTCATTGTTCAGCTCCCACTTATGAATGAGAACGTACGGTGTTTGGTTTTCTGCTCCTGTGTTAGTTTGCTGAGGATGATGGTTTCCAGCTTCATCCATGTCCCTGCAAAGGACATTAACTCATTTTTTATGGCTGCATAGCATTTCATGGTGCGTATGTGCCATGTTTTCTTTATCCAGTCTATCATTGATGGGAATTTGGGTTGGTTCCAAGTCTTTGCTATTGTAAATAGTGCTGCAATAAGCATACGTGTGTATGTCTTTATAGTAGAATGATTTATAATCCTTTGGTCATATACCCAGTAATGGGATTGCTGGGTCAAATGGTATTTCTGGTTCTAGATTCTTGAGGAATCGCCACACTGTCTTCCACAATGGTTGAATTAATTTACACTCCCACCAACAGTGTAAAAGCGTTCCTGTTTCTCCGCATCCTCCAGCATCTGTTGTTTCCAGACTTCTTTTTTTTGTTTGTTTTTTTGAGACGGGGTCTTGCTCTGTCGCCCAGGCTGGAGTGCAGTGGCACGATCTTGGCTCACTGCAAGCCCCGCCTCCCGGGTTCACACCATTCTCCTGCCTCAGCCTCCTAAGTAGCTGAAACTATAGGCAATCCGCCCGTCTTGGTCTCCCAAAGTGCTGGGATTACAGGCGTGAGCCACCGCGCCCGGCGTTTCCGGTATTCTTAATGATCGCATTCTAACTGGCATGAGATGGTATCTTATTGTGGTTTTGATTTGCATTTCTTTAATGACCAGTAACGATGAGCTTTTTTTCATATGTTTGTTGGCCGCATAAATGCCGCCTTTTGAGAAGTGTCTATTCATATCCTTTGCCCAGTTTTTGATGGGGTTGTTTTTTTCTTGTAAATTTGCTTAAGTTCATTGTAGATTCTGGATAGTAAACCTTTGTCAGATGGATAGATTGCAAAAATTTTCTTTCATTCTGTAGGTTGCCTGTTCACTTTGATGATGGTTTCTTTTGCTGTGCAGAAGCTCTTGAGTTTAATTAGACCCCATTCGTCAATTGTGGCTTTTGTTGCCATTGCTTTTGGTGTTTTAGTCATGAAGTCTTTGCCCATGCCTATGTCCTAAATGGTGTTGCCTATGTTTTCTTCTAGGGTTTTTATAGTTTTAGGTTTTAAGTCTTTAATCCATCTTGAGTTGTTTTTTGTGTAAGGTGTAAGGAAGGGATCCAGTTTCTGTTTTCTGCATATGGCTAGCCAGTTTCCCAGCACCATTTATTAAATAGGGAATCCTTTCCCCATTGCTTGTTTTTGTCAGGTTTGTCAAAGATCAAACGGTTGTAGATGTGTGGTGTTATTTCTGAGGCCTCTGTTCTGTTCCATTTGTCTATATATCTGTTTTGGTACCAGTACCCTGCTGTTTTGGTTACTGTAGCCTTGTAAGTATAGTTTGAAGTCAGGTAGCACAATGCTTCCAGCTTTGTTCTTCTTTCTTAGGATTGTCTTGGCTATACAGGCTCTTTTTTGGTTCCATATGAAATTTAAAGTAGTTTCTTCTAGTTCTGTGAAGAAAGTCAGTGGTAGCTTGATGGGAATAACATTGAATCTATAAATTACTCTGGGCACTATGGCCATTTTCACAATACTGATTCTTCCTATCCATGAGCATGAAATTTTTTTTTTTCCATTTGTGTCCTCTCTTATTTCCTTGAGCAGTGGTTTCTAGTTCTCCTTGAAGAGGTCCTTCACATCCCTTGTAAGTTGTATTCCTAGGTATTTTATTTTCTTTGTAACAATTGGGAATGGGAATTCACTCATGATTTGGCTCTCTGCTTGTCTGTTATTGGTGTATAGGAATGCTTGTGATTTTTGCACATTGTGAGACTTTGCTGAAGTTATTTATAGTCTTTCTTTGACAATAACATTATTGATATATCTTCCTTCGTTGTCACCTTCAGGCAAAGTCAAGTCCAAACTCTTTAGGTTGATATTTAAGGCCTTCGATGGTATAAACTTTATCTTGCTTTTCCAACTTCATCTTATTTATTAAGACAAAAAGTTTTGTTTATGCAAGTCTTTCTCCAACATTCAAATGAATAGAATGTCCTTCATTACCTGTTTTTTCACTCAAGATTTATCTGTTTTCTAAGGTCCAGCTGAAGTATCACATCCTTCTTGAAGCTTTACCTCTGAACTCCTGTGGCACTCATCTATGTTAATAATACTAATCTATTTGTAATTTATGTAATACTAATCTATTTGGAACCTAATGATAAATTGTCATGTAGTGTTATTTAACTTTTCAGGTCTGTATATATTTTATGTTATTTATTTTTGAGACAGAGTCTCGATCTGTCACCCAGGCTGGAGTGCGGTGGTGTGATCTCTGTTCATTGCAACCTTCACCTCCTGGGTTCAAGCAAGTCTGATGCCTCAGCCTCCCAAGTAGCTGGGACTACAGGTGTGTGCCACCACACCTGGCTAATTTTTGTATTTTTAGTAGAGATGGGGTTTTGCCATGTTGGCCAGGGTGGTTTCGAATTCCTGGCCTCAAGTAATCTACTCACCTCAGCCTCCCAAAGTGCTGGGATTACAGGCATGAGCCACCACGCCCACCCCAGGTCTGTATACACTTTGTGTGTGTGTGTGTGTGTGTGTGTGTGTGTGTGTGTGTGTGTGTGTGTATGTGTGTATGTTTGTATAGAGACTACATATTATTTAACATTGTTCCTGTCTTCTACAGGGCTTGGAATATGTAGAGATAGGTATATAAAATATGTTCAATAAATGTTAACATGGTTGTAATAGTTACCTTCCCAACTATTGTAGTTCTTGGTTGGAAGACTGCTTTAACATTGAAAGATGGGGTGACCCCAATCCGTTCCTAGAAACTAAGGCATGGACTCTTAGCATAAGATTTCTGTCTCTGAAGAACAGTACTCTTATTTTAGAAAAACTTTGATAAAAGTGTTTACAAGATTATTTAGGAAAGTGAACAATATTTACTCAGAAAGTGAACAATATTTACTTATTATACATTCTCTTTATATAGGTCTCAATTATTGAAGGCCCTCACCTCACATAGTCATAATTGGGAAGTCACCTTCCTTGTCAACTTATAATGTTAAAAGAATACCACCCCATCCCAAGGCTTTTTGGGAGTGTTGGGCATTTTGTCTTTAGTAGTGGTTTCATATCTCATGTCCTTATTCACCCATCACCTTTTGTTTCTCAGAGACAACTCCTGCATAACAAGATGAAGAATAGACTTGGGATAATTTGTCATACCAGGAGTATAAATCCAAGTGGTTCATCTTACTAAAAACAGTTACAGGTTAACAAGTCAGAAATAGTTTCAAGGAGAAGGTCATCATCTGAGCATTGGAGTGAAGGGGATAGCATTTCAAGTGAGGGGTGTGACAGGTAAACACCTCAGTATAGGAATGAAACTGTATGTGAATCAACGAATAGATTGGACTTGGCTAGAAAATGAGTGTGAGTTGAAGACAGGAGGAAATGCAAAGTTGTATAAATGGTAGTAGTAAAGAGAGGAATGATGATATTAAAGAACTATTGAATGCTCTAAGCAGGATTGACACGATTAAATTAGTTTTTAAGGGAGATTAATTAACAGAACTTTATATTTGCATTTAAAAAATGTTTTTCAAATACATCCATTAAACATATTGGCTTTTATCCCTTTTGCTCGATATCTCATGTGGCTTACACATAGCCTGCATGATGCAAACTCCACAATGTACTTTAGTTTCTTCACTCTCTGCCAAAGTGTTTTTTGAAGCACACTGGTTATTCCCTAAAGTGGCTTTAGTCTTGTCTTTTTGATTTGTTTTCCTGCTTCCATAATGTAGATGTGAATCTGAGTGTTTGTTTCTGTCTTCATTTGAGCTTTATTAACAAAACAACATAAGCATTCCTTCTGCTAATTCTAGCTCAGTACATAGGGATTGTGCTGATTGCCCAAGCTTTATCCTAAATAAATACCTTAATGACAACTAATTAGGCTATCATTAAACCATATTTGTGGAACATCACCTTGAGTACAAAAGTATATCTACTCAAGTATTGACTTTCATTTGGAAAACAAAAATAGTCTGTAAGAATATGGCTGTAAATAGAAAACATTTTTACCTGTTCACACAAATCATTTGGAAGAATAACCTCCTATTCACTGGGTATAGTATTCTGAGTTGACAGAATTTAACACAAATATGTCGCTCTGTTGTCTTCTGGCATGCATGCTTTATGACAAGAAGATAAGTTCTTATTTACTTTTAGATAATGTGTTTTTTAAACTCTGGCTGCCTTCAAGATTTTTTTTGTCTTTGGTTTTTACAGTTTGAATATAATATGCCTAGATGTGATTTTTTTAGGGGGTAGGAGGGGTAGTCATCCTGCTTGGTGTTCTCTAATATCCTTGGATCTGTGGCTTGATGTCACGAATACAGGAAAACCTAAGTCATCATTTCCTCAAGTATTTCTTCTGCCTCCTTATCTCTTTCTTCTCCAGTTATACAATATGTACATCATTTGATATTATTCCACAGTGTTTGGATTCTTTACACTGTTTTCATTATTTTCCTCTCTTTTTTTATTTTGGGTTATACATATTGACCTGTCTTCAAGTTCACTGATTCTAATAAGTGTATTACATTGTGGTTTCGTTTTGCATTTACTTAATGACTAAAGATATTGAGTATATTTTTATGTGCTACCTGCCAGCTGTGTATCTTTGATGAAGTATCTGTTCAGCTATTTTTCCTGTGTTAAAAAATTGGGTTGTTTCCTCTTATTACATGGCAGGAACTAAAGATAAGTCAAGGAAGACAGCTAGATTTTTGGTTTGATTACCTGAGTAGATGTTACTACTGTTAGAAGACTAGGGGAAGAACAGGTTAGGGGCAAAATTCCAGTTCTGCTTTTGTTATGTTAAGTTTGGGATGCTGATTAGATATACAAATGGAGATGATAAATGTTCAGCTGGATATAAATCTGGAGTTCAGGGCATAGGTTTGGACAAGATATATACTTTGGGAGTCATTGGCATATAGAAAGTACATAATTCCATGGATCTGGATGGAATTACCTTAAGGTCTACTTCAACAGAAGCTTGGGGCATGCCAGCATTTAGATGTAAATCCAATAATAATGGAGATTTCTAAAGTAGCAAATATTGAGGTAGTGAAAAATCCCATCAAACTTTTTGAGTAATTTTCACTCTGCAAAAGCACCTAAGGGAGTTGCATTTTTTGGACCCCAGGTTGTTCTTAGCATGTTCCTAACCAGTAAGATAAGAGAAACATTAGAGAAACATTACAAGAAAATCTCAGAAAAGTACTGCTAACCATGTTGTAATGTTTTGACACAAAATCCAGTTCACATATTCTTAAGCAATGTGTCTTAAGCAAAAGTTATCTTAATAACAAATATTAATGATAAATTCTGTTTAAGTTCTCATGATTGTCCATCTTTCTATGGAAAATGTTTCATATCTAATAATCTATTATAAGAGCCAATCCCATATAGCTATTTTTAAGTGGTCAATTTTGAAACATTGTCAGGATTCCTGAGTCATGAAAATGTTAAATATTGGCATATATTTTTAAATCTACTGTTTAAACACCAAGTGTTATAAGAAAAATAATCATAACTTATTTAATAAG